>NC_091282.1:797451518-797764150 GCF_032444005.1 Ranitomeya imitator
GGGACTTAGCTTCTGCTGGAGTAGACAGGTCACCAGAAAGATCCAAGAGCGAACTGAACCAGTACTAGAACATTGACAGCTGGCATGGAGTAACGATCTCAGTGGAGTTAAATAGAGCAGCCAGCCAAAGAATAAACTAGGTCACCTGTGGAAGGAACCTCAGAACCAGCAGCTCCACTCACAGCCACCAGAGGGAGTCCATGGACAGAACTCGCCGAAGTACCATTCATGGCCACAGGAGGGAGTTTGATAACAGAATTCACAACAAAGATCACTGAAGGAGGAGCGGAGGATGGGGGTATTTCTCACCCGCCACCTGCGCTAAAACTAAATAAATGAATGAAAAACCCTGCATGGGTTCCCCCCTATTTTTCATAACCAGCCAGGCAAAACTCACAGCTGGTGGCTGTAATCCTCAGCTGTCAGCTTCAGCAAGGTTGGTTATCAAAAATAGAGGGGTACCCAGGCTGTTTTTTTTAATTATTTAAATAATTTAAAAAAACGACATGGGGTCCCCCCATTTTTGACCACCAACCTTCCTAAAGCTCACACTGATGGCTGGTATTCTCAGGCTGTTAAGGGGTCATTGATACAGACCCCCTCCAGCCTAAAAATAGCAGAATGAACTGTGAAGACACTGACCTTGAACTGCTGTGACCTCATCTCTAACTTTTTCCCACAGTCCTGAGGCCACCGCAGTTCAGCCGAGCTGGGATCCTCGATGATGTCACCCCTGGTCAATGATGCTGCAGCTCATTCACCAGTGGTTCTCAGCCTGGACGGTCGTATCTTGGCACCATCCAGGTTGAAAACTATTTAGCCCCCAGACATAGATTACGGCATGGGACAGACCGACCAACAGGTATGGTATATTGTTGTTGTTTTATTTTATTTTAATTACAGGAGATTGAGGACTTCGGTGGAAATAGGCATTAGGTGAGTATAACTGTGTTTGTTATTTTTAAATAAAACTGTGAGGAAAACTGTGTTTTGTTTTATTTCTAATAAAAGACTTTATTCTGGCTGCGTCTTTATTTACCATAAGACTAGTAATATTCTAGTAATGGATAATAGTATAGGATTAGTAATGGAGAAGTGTCTTATAGGCAATAGAAAGGTGACATCAACCCCATAAATATGATTCCCACTTGCCACCGCTACAGGGCAAGTGGGAAGAGCCGGGCAAAGCGCCAGAATTGGTGCATCTAATAGATGTGACTTTTCTGGGCGGCTACGGGCTGCTCTTTTTAGGCTGGGGGGCCTATATCAATGGCCCCTTACCAGCCTGAAAATACCAGCCCCCAGCTGTGAGCTTTAACAAGGCTGGTTGTCGAAAATGAAGGGGGACCCCACGCCATTATTTAAAATTATTTATTTAAATAATTTAAAAAACAGCGTGGGGACTCCTTATTCCTGATAACCGACATAGACATAGACATTGATATAGAAAATAGGGGGAACCCACGTCGGGTTTTTCATTCATTTACAGTATTTAGTTATAACGCAGGCGGCGAGTGAAGAATACCCCTATCATCTGCTCCTGCTGTCACTGTTCTTGGTGGCAGCAGGTGTAGGTTGATGGGAGTAATAGTCCCAAAAGCTCCCATCTGCTGTCATCATTTTGACTTCAATATAACTCTCATAATTCTCCTCTGTTCGCGCCGATCGCCGGCAGAGCAGGGGAGAATGATGAGAGCCATCTCAGCACCTGCCGCCGAGGAACAGCGCTTACTGTAGCACTTCTTCCCTGCCAGTCGTCCATCCATGTGATACTGATGCAGCACACGGTTGCTACACGTGCGTCGCAAGTATTACACACTGGACATACAGATATCTCTGGTACCGGTTTTTCCGGTATCGGAAAAACCAGGAAGTGTGAAAAGGCCTAACAGCTGTGGGTCGAATCACGATCCACCTGTTAGGGTATGTGCACACGTTGCGGATTCTCTGTGGATCCGCAGCGTTTTTTGAGGTGCAGAAATGCTGCAGATCCGCAATTGATTTACAGTACAATGTAAATCAATGAGAAAAAAAAAATGCTGTGCACACTTTGCGGAAAATCCGCTGCGGAAACGCTGTGGTTTAAAAGAAGTAGCATGTCACTTCTTCTTTGTGAATCTGCAGCGTTTTTGTACCCATTCCATTATAGAAAACAAAAACGCAGCAAATCCGCAAGAAAACCGCAGCAAGAACGCACAAAAAACACTGCGGAACCGCATAAAAAAGGCGACAAATCCGCAGCTGCGTTTTCTGCCAGGAGAAATTCCTAAGCCTAATCCGCAACGTGTGCACATAGCCTTAAATGCCGCTGTCAATGTCTGAGAGTGGCATTTAACTTATGCTTTCAGCAAGCGTGCTGGAAATCCCACCCATCGGTGAACCCGTCACGTGATCACGGGTCACCAATGGGTTGGCATGGCAACCAGAGGTCTCCAGAAGCCCTCTATGGTTGTCATAGCCAGATTGCTATGAGCGCCGCATAGCAAGTGAGCATTTCTGCTACATACAGATGATCTGATGTATGTAGCTGAGTCAATCGGACAACTGCAGGTTCTAGACTCTCATGGAGACTATTGAAACATTCAAAAAGTGAACAAAAATGTTTTTAAAAATATTAAAAAAATATTAAATCACCCCCCTTTAGCCCCATTCAAAATATAACAATAAAAAAATACACATATTTGGTATCGCTGTGTTCAGAATCACCCGATCTATCAATATAAAAAAGAATTAACCCGATCTGTAAACGGCATAATGAGAAAAAAGTAAAAGCTCCAGAATTACGTTTTTTTTGGTCGCCGCTACATTGCAATAACAGGCGATCAAAAGATTGTATCTATGGCAAAATGTTATCATAAAAATGTCCACTTTGCAGGCAAAAAATAAACGCTCACCCAGCCCCAAATCACGAAAAATGGAGACCCTACAGGTCTTTCAAAATGGCGCCATTTTTTTTTTTTACCAAAGTTTGGATTTTTTTTCACCACCAATACGGCTAGGTTCACATTGCGTTAATGGGTGTCCGCTAGCGGACTCCGTTACATAGCGCAATTTTCACAAATAACACTATGTAACGGGTCCGTTAGCGCACCCATTGACTGCAATGTGCTAACGGATCTCGAGTGCATCGCTAGCGCATGCCATTTTTGGCATGCGCTGGCGATGTCCCGTTAGTTTCGGACGGACCTCGGACGCTGCTTGCAGCATCCGAGGTCCGTTCCTCGCTAGCGCAGATCGGGTATCTACACTAGTGGGATCGCCAAACACGATCCCTTTTGGGACATTGCGTTAGCGCAATCCGCTAGCGTATGCGCTAAACGGATTGCCCTAATGCAATGTGAACCTAGCCTAAAAAAGAATCTAGACATGTTTGGTGTCTATGAACTCATAATGAACTGGAGAATCATAATGGCTGGTCAGTTTTAGCATTTAGTAAACATGGTAAAAAAAAGAAAACCCCCCAAAACAACTGTGGAATTGCACTTTTTTGCAATTTCACTGCATTTGGAATTTTTGTTCCTATTTTCCAATACATGATGTGTTAAAACCAATGGTGTCCTTCAAAAGTACAACTCGCCCCGCAAAAAACAAGCCCTCACATGGCCATTTTGACCAAAAAATAAAAAAAGTTATATCTCTGGGAAGAAGGGGAGCAAGAAATGAAAATGCAAAAATGGAAAATGGCCTGGGGGTTAAGGGGGTTAAAAGTTGTTAAAAATATAAAAAGCCCATAAAGATTTGAATCACCCCCATTATTCCAATCCAAATAGTAAAGAAATAAAATAAAAAAATATACACATATTTGGCACAGTAGTGTATGCAAAAGTCCAATAAATCAAATTATAAAATGATTTATATTGTACAGTAAACATAGAAAAGCAAAAACAAAGTAAAATGGCAGAATTGTAAAACATCCCTCAAGAAGCGTAATAGAGTGATCAAAACATCTTATGTATCCCAAAATGGTACCAATGAAACACATTGCCATACAAAAAAACAAGCCTTCGTTTATGCTCCGGATCTCAGAAAAAGGTGACACAAACCAAAATTTGTTCTCCAAAGTTCTGATTTTTTTTAGCCTCTAAATTCAGATTTTTTTTTACAAGATTGGTACATAATTGGACTGACTTGGAGAATTATGTTACCCAGTCATTTTTACCTCTCAGTGAACACCGTAAAGTCAAATCCCAAAATACAGTATGGAATTGCAGGTATTTTTCACCATTTCATCATACATAAAATTGTATTTGACATCTTTCATTACATTTTATGGTAAGGTGAATGGTGGCATTCAAAATACACATTTGCCTTTAGAAACCCTCATTTGGCTGTCCTAACACAACAATATAATGATTAATGGCACCGGGAAGAAGAGGGAATAAACAAAAGTGCAAAAACGCAAACCGGTCCTTAAGGAAAGGGGTTAAAAAGTCAAATTTAATGCATAAACTAACTTGTCTGACAATCCTTATTGTTTTATTGTATTATGATGTTTTATATTATTTCATAACTTTTACATACCGATGGTTTAACGGTATTTATGCACATACAGTATATATATATTGATTTTGGGATATTTGAATACATAATTAGCAAAATAAAATGCTGCAAAGACTTGAAAATTGTATAAGTGATAAAGTCTGCTAAACTTGTGCTTCTGGCTCAAAAAAATTTGAACATTTGGAGCATGGCTAGGTTTGTCCCTCCCTAGTGAACCTGGTTGTCCACCCCTGGTTCCAGTGCTCATCATGTGACAGCAGATGATTTGCTTGCTTGATCCATGTCTCACAATGTTCTATTGAGTGAAATGGTTAGGAAGCAGATTTTCCAAGGGTGGACAACCTCTTCAAGACAATTTATTACTCCTAAAGTAGGAAAGATTACAAATTTTGGACCAATTCTACACTTACACATAGCATAAATTTCATCTTCTGTCTAGTCTCAAGTGCACCAAATTTATCAAGTGACATGATGGCATGCACCTTTTAATAAAATGGCACAATTTACTCCTAATCTTGTATATTTCTATAGACTGTTGTAGTCTGTCCCTATGTCCTAAATTTGATACTTGCATGTTCCCCTTTTTTTAATGACTTGCATGTTCCATCCATATTATTAAGTCCTTATGTACGTCCTTATACTTGGAGAGATACACATGCTCCTCCTTGCCCCTGAATAGTCTCACCAGGCTGGGTAGCTCTATGTCGTGGCGTGCAGCTCTGGCACATGAGGAGGTGGTCTTCAGAGCAAAGCTATGTAAAAAGTGTCAACATACTAATTAAAACATCATTAATGGCACTAATTGGCACCCTAGGTGGTAGTCCCAGCAGCATGGCAAATAAATGAATGGACCTATTAAATTGCTATGGAAACACATCTCCAGACTTACACATGTTGTCTGCAGCAAACATTATTCAGACAGAATTGGGACAGGGAATGACTGCGTGCTCATTCTTTTCATATATTGTGGCGGCTTCCAGCCTCATTTAACACGTGGACACTTTACTATGAACAGTGGGAACAGTCAAATCATATTACACATATTTAGCAAACAATTGCTCTGTCTATGTTCTGTTTACAAATAAGAGGTCATATTATAAATAGCGGATGACCACACAGCGGCCGTCCGAACATTGCGTGGGGAGGATGTCAGGTATTGTGTGCTTCAATGTGACGTTGGACGTTGAAAACATAAAGCTGAAAAAGCACCCAAAATGGCAAAGTTTCTCTTACAAAAATGCAGTCTTTTTTTTGCATTTTGCTCGGCACATCTTTTTTTATAAAGTGCAAAGAGTAAAATAAATAAATAGCATACTTTTTGACCAAAACCATTTTATTTTACTTTTTTTTCCACCAGAAAGCAGGCATACAAGCCATGGTAAATATGCACCCCCACCCC
This sequence comes from Ranitomeya imitator, assembly GCF_032444005.1. Classification (NCBI taxonomy): domain Eukaryota; kingdom Metazoa; phylum Chordata; class Amphibia; order Anura; family Dendrobatidae; genus Ranitomeya; species Ranitomeya imitator. The sequence continues at coordinate 797,457,418 of NC_091282.1, forward strand.
TTTGTGTGCGTGAAAAGTACTGTAACTTTGTAATTTATTTTTATTAACAATTGTGGCAACTGGAAGAAATGCAATATTTACATTTTATTAACTTATCATTTCTTATTAAAGGATTAATCCCAGAATTGCATTATTTTTCACAAAGCCCAGCAAATGCTAACTTATTGCTAATATACAGAATAAGCCCAATATAAAGATTCTTTCTTGGACCTTTGTTTTCTTCCCAATCTGCCCCTACTGTATTCAGCTTCACCTAACTGAATGGTTGGTCTTATTCTTATCAGCTGAAACTACACTTAAGGTACCTTCACACTAAACGATATCGCTAGCGATCCGTGATGTTGCAGCGTCCTGGCTAGCGATATCGTTCAGTGTGACACGCAGCAGCGATCAGAATCCTGCTGTGATGTCGCTGGTCAGGGCTAGAGGGCCAGACCTTTCTTTGGTCGCTGGCTCTCCCGCTGACATCGCTGAATCGGCGTGTGTGACACCGATTCAGCAATGTCTTCGCTGGTAACCAGGGTAAACATCGGGTTACTAAGCGCAGGGCCGTGCTTAGTAACCCGATGTTTACCCTGGATACCATCCTAAAAGTTAAAAAAAAACACTACATACTTACCTTCCGCTGTCTGTCCTCGGCGCTGTGCTTTCCTGCACTCACTGTGAGCACAGCGGCCGGAAAGCAGAGCGGTGACGTCACCGCTCTGCTTTCAGGCCGCTGTGCTCACAGCCAGAGCAGAGAAGCAGAGCGCCGAGGACAGACAGCGGTAGGTAAGTATGTAGTGGTTGTTTTTTTAACTTTTAGGATGGTATCCAGGGTAAACATCGGGTTACTAAGCGCGGCCCTGCGCTTAGTAACCCGATGTTTACCCTGGTTACCGGCATCGTTGGTCGCTGGAGAGCTGTCTGTGTGACAGCTCTCCAGCGACCAAACAGCAACGCTGCAGCGATCCGGATCGTTGTCTGGATCGCTGCAGCGTCGTTTAGTGTGAAGGTACCTTTACCAATAGACTTACAAGATTACAAGAAACAAAGTAATGATTCAAAGCTACAGGCTATGTGCACACGTACAGGTTTTTTCGCGCTAAAAATGCTATAAAAACTTATTAAAAACGCATACATTATGCATTCTATCATTTAGAATGCATTCTGCATGTTTTGTGCACATGGATGCGTTTTTTTCCGCGAAAAAAACGCATCGCGGTAAAAAAATGAGCATGTTCATTATTTTTGCGGATTTTCTGCGTTTTTCCCGCAATTCTATGCATTTGGAAAAAAACGCACCAAAAACGTGTCAAAAACGCGTCAAAATCGCGGTAAAAATGCATGCGGATTTCTGACAGAAACGTCCGGTTTTTGTCAGGAAAATTTCTGCAAGAAATCCTGACGTGTGCACATACCCTTAATTGTAGTCATGTATAGGTCTGGAATAAGCCACCTATAGGTCTTGTATAAGCCATAGGAGCCATCAAATAACATCTCATGGCAAAACAAAAAAAGGGCAAAATAGAGTAGCTTATGATGCATGGCTGGAGGTTGTTGATGGTTATTGGAGAAGGCGGTTGGTGGATTTATCTTTGACTGTTGCTAGGTTTTGAGTGTGTGATAATTCCCTTTCATCTCATACTTTGGTTTAACCCCATCCCGGGGGCAGACATGCAGCCGGTGCAGCTGCATTGGGGTCTGAGGGGCAGGGGGGGCCCCTGCAAGGCGGCTAATAATGAGGGCACTCTGGCCTGTTTATCCGGCCCCGAGTCTCCAGGTGGGGGGCCCATGGCAAGATTGCCCTCATGTACGGTGGGCAGGGAGTGAAAATGACAGCGAAGTGCAGCTGCAGAGATCCGTCCTCTGCTTTCTGCCCGGCACTTCCTGTCTGACACAGCTGCACATCTGGATGATGTCAGCATTAAGCATGCGCCTGTCTGTCAGAGAGAGAAAGCTGCCGGCGATGATGCTGCTGTCGGGGAACATGCAGAGAAGTGAGTGGTGTGTTTGTTTTTTTAACAATACATTGGGGGAAGGTGGAGAGCGTAGTGATGGAGGTGACAGAGAGGGCAATGATTGAGATGGTGGAGAGGGCAATGATGGGATAGGACACTAATGGAGGTGGTGGAGAGGGCAATGATGGGAGTGTTAGGGGAGAGGGCAATGAAGGAGGTGGTGGGAGAGAGGGAAATGATGAGTGTGGTAGGGGAGAGGGCAATGGTGGAAGTGGTGGAGAGGACAATGATGGGATGGTGGGGGAAAACAATGATTGTGATAGTTTAGAGGGCAATGATTTGAGTGTTGGAGATGGAAATGATGGAGGTGGTGGGGAAGAACAATGATGGGGGTTGAGGAGATGGCAATGATGGAGGTAGTAGAAAGGGCAATGATGGAGGGGGTGGAGAGGACGATGATGGGATGCAGGGGGAGGACAATAAGGAGAGTGGGGGATTGGGATGGGAGTAAAGGGGAGTTATAATGAACTTATGAACAGGGGAGGGGGGAGAAGACATTAGATATGGCTGTAAAATGAATTAAGTGGTGTAAGATTGTGCTAAGCCCCTGATAGCGTCCTCCTCCATTTCACAATTCATTGTGATGCTATCGGGGACTTAAAATTTATTGGGGATTAAGAGAGGAGGGGGTAAGGCTCATAGGACCCTTTAAAATGAACTTAAAGGTGGGAGAAGATGCTGTCAAGGACTTGTAATGAATTAGGAGCTGGGGGAGGATGCTCAGTACCTGATAATGTCTTCTTCCACCCCCTAAGGCACACGTTGCGGATTTTCCCACAGATCTGCAGCAGTTTTCCATGCGTTTAACAGTAGCATGTTAACCTATTGAAAACCAAATCCGCTGTGCACATGCTGTGGAAAAAAACGCGCGGGAACGCAGCGTTGTTTTTTCCGCAGCATGTCAATTCTTTGTGCTGATCTGCAGCGTTTCTGCACCCATAGACTTGCATTGAGTCAGGCACATCCGCAGCAAAACTGCAGCTGTATAAAAGATCTGCGGTTTAACTGCAGGGGAAATGCTGCAGATTGGGAGGAGGGAAGTGGGTGGGTGGAGTATGGGTGGTGACTGTGTGCGTGCATGTGTGTGCGGGTGGGGTCTGCGGGCTGTCCGTGGGTCTGCAGGGGCGTCTGCAGGCTGTCCCGGGGAGTCTGTAGGCTGTCCGGGTGTGTGCGGGGCTGCCGGGTCTGTGCTGGGCTGTCCGGTTGTGTGCGGCGCTGTCCCGGTGTGTGTGTTTGTATGTGTGTGTGCAGACATTGTCTGATGGGACTACAAGTCCCATCGGGCTATGCTTGCTACAGTGATAGTGATTGACACATTAGCCAATGATGGGACAGTAGTAGTCCCATCATCTGGCTAATGTGTTGAATGTAAAAAAACAAACAAAAAACACATACATACAACATACAGAACATACAACATATAACATACAGTACATACTGTACATGCAACATAACCTACAACATATAGCATACAGTACATACAACATACAGCACATACAGTACATACTACATATAACAGTACATACAACATATGGCATACACAACATACTACATACAACATACAACATATCACAAACTGACCACTTTATTAAGGCGAGACACACGGTGGCCCAACTCAAATTCCAGGTTTTGGAGCAGGTACCCCGACCTAGACGGGGCGGCAATCATATCAAACAATTAAAATCTAGGGAGACTTATTGGATATATACATTGGATACACTTGCACCTAGGGGTCTCAATAGGGAAATAGATTGGCTGATATAGTTCTTTAAGCCTATTGATATTGTCCTTTTCTTTCCCCGCAGATCCGTTGATCACCCCGGTGAGTCCCCTAGCCACATTACTCTAGCTATGTCCATATTTTCATTTCATACATGACCCCTTGTTAGTCTATTTATGTAGTAATCGTACCCATATTATCGCTCATGTTATTTCTGCCACACGGTATTTTGTCTTTTTTACATGCACTACCCTTTTTTACATTACAAGTTCTAGCACTAGGTCCAATTTATTACCTTTTGTGCCTGCCCTACACTTTCAATGTCACCACTATACCATGCTATCATAGGTGACACTGCCCACACTAGCGCTTTGGCTTCGCTTTCCATGGCTGTGCATTGGAGCGCCTGGGTTTCCCAGCAACCAGGCATCAACAATATCGCCGGCCGCGCATGCGCAGTAGCGCTCCGGAGCCGCCTGCATCACTTCCGGTACCGCAGGTCCTACTTCCGGTTTGCGCCTTCATAACACAGCAGCGCCAGCCACACCACACACTGACTGCAGGGCGCGGGAGCGCCGCATATCTACTGCACTTATAAAGGTAATAAGTCTTCCCCTCTTCTACCATTTATTGGTTTAGCTACCATTACATTTATTTACGTACCTTTCCCTTACAGTACTACGCCTTACATTTCCACAGACCCCTACAGGGCTCTCTTTGCGTGATATATACACAGCTTACTGGCATCTAAGGTATATATTATACAGCATTTCACCTATAGCCTCTCATTATCTATGTATCCTCCCTATATACCCTCCATCTCACGTACCTCTGTCTTCTCCACAGTATATGCCTCTACCTACCAGGATCTTTTCCTCTCCTCTGTGCACATTGAAGGTAAATTGCATCTAGTAAAATTGCCCAAGTGTACTGTCATATGGTCTTGCTTCAGGAGTCTTAGCCTTACCCTGTTATCATGTTTCTAACCTCATGTCTTCCTTGCTGACATACGAAGTGTTATATATTATGGAAGTATATCAGATTACGCTACAGTTACTATGACATTTTTCCCCCCCCCCTTTTCCCCTCTATTTTATTTTGCATTTTTCTCTCTTATCCAGGATGGGAACTTTATTTTTGTTGGACTTTAAATACGGTGTATTTCATATATTGTATGTTCATGTATTTTTTTGTCTGTTCTTTATTTTTTCTATAGCGATTATATGATTAAGGCCCTGGCAGGGCCGAAACGTCATTATAATTACCTTTGGTCGCTTTTCATGTCACCTAATTCTACTTTATATAAATAAATCCTTCACTATTTGCAATATATATACAGAATGTGCGGTGTACTATATTTTATATGTACGTAGGGCTGTCATAGCCCACTACACCTGCACCTCGCTCCCTTATTACCCTGAGTGCGCGCCAATTTTCTCTACATACAACATACAACAGTACATACAACATATGACATGCAGTACATACAACATACAACTGTACATACAACATACGACATATGACATACAACAGTAAGTACAACAACCTACAACAGTACATACAACATACAAAATATGACATACAGTACATACAACATATGACATACAACAGTACATACAACATGCAACATATGACATACAAGAAATATGACATACAATAGTACATACAACATACAGTACATACAACATATAACATACAACAGTACATACAACATACATGACATACAGTGCATACAACATACAACAGTACACACAACATACAACAGTACATACAATATATGACATACAGTACATACAACATATGACATACAACAGTACATACAACATAGAACATATGACATACAGTACATACAACAGTACATACAACAGTACATACAACATGACATACAGTACATACAACACGCAGCAAACAGTACATACAACATAACAGTACATACAACATACAGTACATACAATATGCAACACACAACTTACAGTACATACAACATGCAACATACAGTACATACAACATACAGTACATACATACAGTACATACAACACATACATATAGACATACAGTACATATAGACAACACATACAGTACATACAACATACAGTACATACTCACCATCCCCTTGAACCCCAAAGCCATTGCTCACCTGTAAAAAATATTAAAATAATAAACAAACAATACACTCCCTGTGTCCGCAGATATCCAATTAAAACGAGTGTCCCATGATGATCTCCCATGGAGACCAGCCACTTCAGCTAATGCGACCACTCTCCAGGGGCTGTGGGATACAATGAGGGAAGGTATCCTTCTGCACTGTATCCCTCCGCCGCTGTGAGAAATAGTTCCTACTCTCACTTGTGGCACTGCTGTGTGGGAAAATTCCCACACAGCTTTGCAATAAAGTGAGACCAATGAACTCAGGTAACCTCTTCAGTGATGCACTGCAGGAGCCATTGTCTCCTGTCAGTGTGTCACTGGAGGCCCTATAGAGCAGTGACATCACCTGATGTCACTGTTCTATAGGGAAAATCATCGTGGGACACTCGTTATTAATTGGACTACGGTGAAAAGTGAGAATACGGTTGGTTTATTATTTTTAATTTTTTGCAGGCGATCGAGTATGGTAAGTATGGTGAAATTAAGAATATTAAAATACTTTTTTCTGGCTGTGTCTTTATTTTTTTTAACTCTTTCACTACTATTGGATTAGTAATGGATAGGCGTCTTATTGACGCCTCTCCATTATTAACTGGGCTTAATTTCACCTTACAATAGAAAGGTGACATTGACCCCTTATTACCCCATATCCCACCGCTACAGGGGAGTGGGAAGAGAGGGGCTAAGTGCCGGAATTGGCACATCTTACAGATGCACCACTTCTGGGGCAGCTGAGGGCTGGTATTTGTAGCCAGTGGGGCAAACATCCATGGCCCCTGTCTACGCTATGAATATCAGCCCGCAGCTGTCTGCGTAGCCTTTCTGGCTATAAAATATAGGGGGACGCCACACCATTTTTTTGGGGGTCCCCCTATTTTAATAGCCAGTAGAGGCTACGCAGACAGCTGCGGGGTAATATTCATAGCCTGGGAAAGGGCCATGGGTAGTACCCCCTTCCCAGGCTACAAATATTGGCTCCCGGCCGTCGGCTTTCCCCCTCTGGCACAGAAAATTACATGGGAGCCCACGTTATTTTTTTCCGTTTTCTTTTTTTAATTAAACATTTTCATTAATCAACATCGGCCTTGCTATTATATATCTATAGATATATCTATAGACATACTGTATCTATAGATATACTGTAATTATGGATATATCTATCTATAGATATATTTATAGATATATCTATCCATATATCTATCTAACTATCCATATATCTATCTTCCATAGATATATCTATCCATACATCTATCTATAGATAGATGTATGAATAGATAGATCTATGTATCTATAGATCTATCTATATTTAGATCTATCTATCTATCTATCTATGTCATTCCTTCTATCTATATGGGATAGATAGATAGATAGAAGGAATGGGATAGATAGATAGATAGAAGGAATGAGATAGATATATCTATTCATATATCTATAGATATATCTATGGATAGATGTAGATAGATATATGGATAGTTAGATAGATATATGGATAGATACATAGATATATCTATCTACATCTATCCATAGATATATCTATACATAGATATATGAATATATATATATATATCTCATTCCTTCTATCTATCTATCTATCTATCTATCTATCTATCTATCTATCTATCTATCTATCTATCTATCTATCTATCTATCTATCCCATTCCTTCTATCTATCTATCTCTCCCATTCCTTCTATCTATCTATCTATCTATCTATCTATCTATCGATAGGAGGAATGAGATAGATAAATATATATAGATAGAGTAGATAGATAGAATGAGAGATAGATAGATGATAGAATAGATAGAAGGAATGAGATAGAATAGATAGATAGAAGGAATGAGCTATAGATGACAGATCTATAGATAGATAATATCTATCGATCTATGTATCGATCTATCTATCTATCTATAGATCTATCTGTCATCTATCATCTATCTATCTAGCTCGTTCCTTCTATCTATCTATCTATCTATCTATCTATCTATCTATCTATCTATCTATCTATCTATTCTATCTATCATCTACACTGCGTGCAGAATTATTAGGCAAGTTGTATTTTGATCACATGATACTTTTTATACATGTTATCCTACTCCAAGTTGTTCAGGCTTGAGAGCCAACTACGAATTAAATAAATCAGGTGATGTGCATCTCTGTAATGAGGAGGGGTGTTGTCTAATGACATCAAAACCCTATATGAGGTGTGCTTAATTATTGGGCAACTTCCTTTCCATTGGCAAAATGGGTCAGAAGAGAGATTTGATGGGCTCTGACAAGTCCAAAATCGTGAGAAGTCTTGCAGATGGATGCAGCAGCCTTAAAATTGCCAAACTTTTGAAGCGTGATCACCGAACAATCAAGCGTTTCATGGCAAATAGCCAACAGGGTCGCAAGAAGCGTGTTGGGCAAAAAAGGCACAAAATAACTGCCCATGAATTGAGGAAAATCAAGCGTGAAGCTGCCATGATGCCATTCAGACGCCAGCAAGGTGGACCTGAGGGTACTGGTATGGGCTAGTATCATCAAAGATGAACTTGTGAGACCTTTTCGGGTTGAGGATGGAGTGAAGCTCAACTCCCAGACCTACTGCCAGTTTCTGGAAGACAACTTCTTCAAGCAGTGGTACAGAAAGAAGTCGGTATTATTCAAGAAAAACATGATTTTCATGCAGGACAATGCTCCATCACATGCCTTTAACGTGGCTGGCCAGTAAAGGTCTCAAAGAAGAAAAAATAATGACATGGCCCCCTTGTTCACCTGATCTGAACCCCATAGAGAACCTGTGGTCCTTCATAAAATGTGAGATCTACAGGGAGGGAAAACAGTCCACCTCTCGGAACAGTGTCTGGGAGGCTGTGGTGGCTGCTGCAAGAAATGTTGATCGTAAACAGATCAAGCAACTGACAGAATCTATGGATGGAAGGCTGTTGAGTATCATCATAAAGAAAGGTGGCTATATTGGTCACTAATTTTGGGGGATTTTGTTTTTGCATGTCAGAAATGTTTACTTCTAAATTTTGTGCAGTGATATTGGTTTACCTGGTGAAAATAAACAAGTGAGATGGGAATATATTTGGTTTTTATTAAGTTGCCTAATAATTCTGCACAGTAATAGTTACCTGCACAAACAGATATCCTCCTAAGATAGCCAAATCTAGAAAAAAAACACTCCAACTTCCAAAAATATTAAGCTTTGATATTTATGAGTCTTTTGGGTTGATTGAGAACATAGTTGTTGATCAATAATAAAAATAATCCTCTAAAATACAACTTGCCTAATAATTCTGCACACAGTGTATATATCTATCTTTCAAGATTCAAGATTCAAGATTCAAAGATTCAAAGAAGCTTTATTGGCAGGACCAAATACACATCAGTTTTGCCAAAGCAAGTGTATAGAGGCAATAGGGATAGGGACTGTGGGGATGTTGGGTAGGAGCTGTGGGGGAGGTGGATGGGGCAGATCCAGGTTGGGGGCTATAGTCCATGGCATAGGGGAGGTGGATGGGGCAGGTCCATTGTGGGGGCTATAGTCCATGGCATAGGGGAGGTGGATGGGGCAGGTCCAGGTTGGGGGCTATAGTCTATGGCATCATAGTTCTCTTTCTCGCAGTCTATGACATTCGCTCACATACCGCGCTGCTATCTCCACTGCTCTCTCTTCTTCTCCCAGCAAGATATATGTTTTCTCTTCCTCCTTCATGGTGATGAAGTCTGGGAAGAGATGTGAGAGTCTCCTGAAGTGAGTGTCCCTCACTGCTGAGTATTTGGAGCAGTGTAGCAGGAAGTGGGTTTCGTCCTCTATGGCCTCCTGATCACAGTGTTGGCACAGTCTTTCCTCCCTGGGCTTGTAGCTCTGCCTGTGTCGGCCACATTCGACGGCCAGACTGTGGGCACTGAGTCTATATCGGCTCAGGATCTGGCGGTCTCTGGGGTCCGGGAGTTTCTCCAGATATGGGGCCAGTCTGTAATCTCTCTGTAGGCTCCGGTACATGGTCAGTTTCTGTGAGCTGATGATATCATTCTTCCAGTCACTGACATACCTCTCCTGGCCTTCATCTGCCATCTTCCTAATTCCGGCTTTTGTCAGGTTGTTGTGATTGGTGTTCTGCTCCGGTTGGGTTTGGCTGGGCTGTTCCGGGGGTTCTGGTTTTTCTGTTTCACCTTCATGTATCAGGGCTTTATGGTGATGGGAGCTTGGATTGCTCCTATGCAGGTGAGCCCGGAATGACAGCGCCCTCTTTAGAACTGTCAGGTGTAGAGGGAATCTGCCCAGCTCGGCCCGACAAGCACTGTTGGAGGTGCTCCGATGGACCTGGAGAAGGTGCTTGCTGAATTCCAGGTGGAATATTTCTGTTGGACTGGAGTCCCACTTTGACCAGTCTGGGTAGGTGTGAGGACCCCAGACTTCGCTGCCATACAGGAGGATTGGGGCGATGATGGAGTCGAAGATTTTTAGCCAGACCCTCACTGGTGGCTTCAGATGGTAGAGTGTCCTTCGGATGGCATAGAAGGTTTTGCAGGCCTTGTCTTTCAGGGTCTCTATGGCTTGTTTGAAGTTCCCTGACCGGTGAATCTCTAGGCCCAGGTAGGTATATTTGTCCGTTCCTGTGAGGTCGCAGTTGTTGAGGATAAATGATGGGTGTTGGTCTGATCTTCTCTTTCTCCTCTGGAACACCATGGTGTTGGTTTTCTTTAGGTTGACCGGTAGGGCCCAGGTGGAGCTCAATTTCTCTAGGATTTTCAGGTTGTCCTGGAGGCCTTTCTCGGTTGGTGACAGCAGCACAGATCATCTGCATCTTTCTATCTATCTCATTCCTTCTATCTATTTTGTATCTATATTTATCTATTATCTATCTATCTATCTATCTATCTATCTATCTATCTATCTATCTATCTATCTATCTATCTATCTATCTATCTGTGCATCTGTGTGTGTAATGGAGAGTGGGTTGGACAAATGTAAAAGAGGAGGTTGGACAAGAAATGACATCACAAATCTTTTTTTTTGTTCAATTATAAATCTTTATTTAGCTTTCAAAAATGCATTAAAAAACGCATAAAAAAAGCATCAAAAACGCACCTGCGTTTTCTGCTAAGAGATGCAGATTCAGTGCAGAAAAATCCGCAGGCAAATCTGCAACGTGTGCACATACCCAAATTCTTTATGATGCTATCAAGGACTGAAAATGAATGGGGGGAGGGACACAGGACAGGGACTAAGGCTATGTGCACACGTTCAGGATTTGCAGGAGAAAATTCTGCTGCATATCGTAATGTGTTGGCAGGAAGAACGCTGCGTAAAACACATTTATGTTTTCCACATTTTCCCATGCTTTTTTTGCTTATTTTCCCCACTCATTAGTATGGGTGAAGTATGTTGCAAGAATTGGCATTATGCAGATTTTAATCTGCTGCAAATCTGCAAGGAAAAAATAAGCAACGTGTGCATGAGACTTCAGGGATCTCATTGACTTTGATGTACTGTAACCTTGTATATTTTCAGTGTGCACATAGCCTTACAGTTAATTGGGGAGAGTCACAGACTGAATAATTTATATTATTGGGTGGCAGAACATATAGTTAATAGGGGCACAGTGCTGCTTATCACTTTATATTTTTAATGGTGGGGTACAAAATTGTATCCAGGTGGGGAAACACAAGAATGTATACAATATACATTGAGTACGGAAAGTATTCATACCCCTTTAAATTTTTCACTCTTTGTTTCATTGCAGCCATTTGGTAAATTCCAAAAAGTTCATTTTTTCTCATTAATGTACACTTTGCACCCCATCTTGGCTGAAAGAAAACAGAAATGTAGTAATTTTTGCATATTTATTAAAAAGAAAAACTGAAATATCACATGGTCATAGGTATTCAGACCCTTTGCTCAGTATTGAGTAGAAGCACCTTTTGAGCTAGTACAGCCCTGAGTCTTCTTGGGAATAATGCAACAAGTTTTCACACCTGAATTTGGGGATCCTCTGCCATTCTTCCTTTCAGATCCTCTCCAGTTCTGTCAGGTTGGATGGTGAACGTTGGTGAACAGCCATTGTCAGGTCTCTCCAGAGATGCTCAATTGGGTTTAGGTCAGGGCTCTGGCTGGTCCAGTGAAGAATGGTCACAGAATTGCTCTGAAGCCACTCCTTTATTATTTTAGGTGTGTGCTTAGGGTCATTGTCTTGTTGGAAGGTGACCTTCGGTCAAGTCTGACGTCCAGAGCACTCTGTAGAGGTTTTCATCCAGGATATCTCTGTACTTGGCCGCATTCATGTTTCCTTCAATGACAACCAGTTGTCCTGTCCCTGCAGCTTAAAAACACCCCCATAGCAGTCCTTGGGCCCCTGCTATTCTCCATTTACACCTTTGGCCTGGGACAGCTCATAGAATCTCATGGCTTTCAGTATCACCTCTATGCTGATGACACACAGATCTACATTTCTGGACCAGATATCACCTCCCTACTAACAGAATCCCTCAATGTCTGTCCACTATTTCATCCTTCTTCTCCGCTAGATTTCTCAAACTTAACATGGACAAAACAGAATTCATCATCTTTCCCCCATTTCACGCGACCCCCCCCAATGAACCTATCTATTACAGTAAATGGCTGCCCACTCTCCCCAGTCCCACAAGCTCGCTGCCTCGGGGTAATCCTTGACGCTGATCTCTCCTTCAAACCACATATCCAAGCCCTTTCCACTTCCTGCCGACTTCAACTCAAAAATTTTTCACAAATCCGTTCATTCCTCAACCAAAAATCTGCAAAAACCCTGGTCCATGCCCTCATCATCTCTCGCCTTGACTACTGCAACCTCCTGCTCTGTGGCCTCCCCTCTAACACTCTCGCACCCCTCCAATCTATTCTAAACTCTGCTGCCTGACTAATCCACCTGTCCCCCCGCTATTCCCCAGCTTCTCCCCTCTGTCAATCCCTTCACTGGCTAACCATTGCCCAGAGACTCCAGTACAAAACCCTAACCATGACGTACAAAGCCATCCACAACCTGTCTCCTCCATACATCTGTGACCACATCTCCCGGTACTTACCTACACGCAACCTCCGATCCTCACAAGATCTCCTTCTCTACCCCCCTCTTATCTCCTCTTCCCACAATCGTATGCAAGATTTCTCTCGCGCATCCCCCCTACACTGGAACCCTCTACCACAACACATCAGACTCTTGCCTACCATCAAAACCTTCAAAAATAACCTGAAGACCCACCTCTTTCAACAAGCCTACAACCTGCAGTAACCACCGATCGACCAAACCGCTGCATGACCAGCTCTATCCTCACGTACTGTATTATTATTATTATTGTTATTATTTATTTATATAGCACCATTGATTCCATGGTGCTGTACATGAGAAGGGGTTACATACAAGTTACAAATATCACATACAGTAAACAAACTAACAATGACGGACTGATACAGAGGGGCGAGGACCCTGCCCTTGCGGGCTTACATTCTACAGGATTATGGGGAAGGAGACAGTAGGTTGAGGGTTGCAGGAGCTCCGGTGTTGGTGAGGTGGTAGCTCCGGTGTTGGTGAGGCGGTAGCTCCGGTGTTGGTGAGGCGGTAGCTTCGATAGTGATGAGGCAGCAGCGGTGTCAGTGCAGGCTGTAGGCTTTCCTGAAGAGATGAGTTTTCAGGTTCCGTCTGAAGTATCCGACTGTGGTTGATAGTCGGACGTGTTGGGGCAGAGAGTTCCAGAGGATGGGGGATATTCGGGTGAAGTCTTGGAGGCGATTAGATGAGGAGCGAATAAGTGTGGAGGAGAGAAGGAGGTCTTGGGAGGACCGGAGGTCACGTGAGGGAAGATATCGAGAGATTAGTTCAGAGATATATGGAGGAGACAGGTTGTGGATGGATTTGTAGGTCAGTATTAGCAATTTGAACTGGATACGCTGAGGGAATGGGAGCCAGTGAAGAGATTTGCAGAGGGGGGAAGCGGAGGAGTAGCGAGGAGAGAGATGGATTAGTCGGGCAGCAGAGTTAAGGATGGACTGGAGAGGTTATTATCACCCATCTCTTGTAGATTGTGAGCCTTCGCGGGCAGGGTCCTCACTCCTTCTATACCAGTTATGACTTGTATTCTTTAAGATTATTGTACTTGTTTTTATTATGTATATCCCTCCTCACATGTAAAGCGCCATGGAATAAATGGCGCTATAACAATAAATAATAATAATAATGCTGTCACCACCATGTTTCACTGTTGGGATTGTATTGGGCAGGTGATGAGCAGTTCCTGGTTTTCTCCACACATACCGCTTACAATTATCACCAAAAGTTCTATCTTCGTCTCATGAGACCAGAGTATCTGATTTTTCATAGTCTGGGAGTCCTTCATGTGTTTTATTTAGCAAACTCTATGCGGGCTTTCATATGTCTTGCGCTGAGGAGATCTATAAAGGCACGGATGATTGACCTCGTGGAGACCAAAACATCCAACACCGCGGAGACACCATCACGTGTTTCTCAATGCAGTGATCCAGAACACTGCCCCCAAATATGCAAATGCAAGTAGAGGAGCTGCGGAGACACCATCACGTGTTTCTCAACGCAGGCAGTGAATAGCCAGGCCTTTCACCAGGAAGGAATAACCAAGGGAAGGGCAGCATCCAATAAAGAAAAACATCCAATAAAGGAAAACCACCTATGCCAAGCATGGTATCCATCCACAGACAGCTGTTTTGGGGTTTTTGCCCCTCATCAGTGTGGAGTAGGAAACTGGCTATCAGGAGCAGTGCCTAGTAGAAAGTCTATAAAGGCACGGATGATTGACCTCGTGGAGACCAAAACATCCAACACCGCGGAGACACCATCACGTGTTTCTTAGCGCAGTGATCCAGAACACTGCCCCCAAATATGCAAATGCAAGTAGAGGAGCTGCGGAGACACCATCACGTGTTTCTCAATGCAGGCAGTGAATAGCCAGGCCTTTCACCGGGAAGGAACAACCAAGGGAAGGGCAGCATCCAATAAAGAAAAACATCCAATAAAGGAAAACCACCTATGCCAAGCATGGTATCCATCCACAGACAGCTGTTTCGGGGTTTTTGCCCCTCATCAGTGTGGAGTAGGAAACTGGCTATCAGGAGCAGTGCCTAGTAGAAAGTCTATAAAGGCACGGATGATTGACCTCGTGGAGACCAAAACATCCAACACCGCGGAGACACCATCACATGTTTCTCAACGCAGTGATCCAGAACACTGCCCCCAAATATGCAAATGCAAGTAGAGGAGCTGTGGAGACACCATCACGTGTTTCTCAACGCAGGCAGTGAATAGCCAGGATGTTTTTCTTTATTGGATGCTGCCCTTCCCTTGGTTGTTCCTTCCCGGTGAAAGGCCTGGCTATTCACTGCCTGCGTTGAGAAACACGTGATGGTGTCTCCGCAGCTCCTCTACTTGCATTTGCGCTGAGGAGAGGCTTCCATCAGGCTACTCTGCCATAAAGGCCCGACTGGTAGAGGGCTGCAGTGATAGTTGACTTTGTGGAACTTTCTTCCATCTCCCTACTGCATCTCTAGAGCTCAGCCACAGTGATCTTGGGGTTCTTCTTTATCTCTCTCACAAAGGCTCTTCTCCCACAATTGCTCAGTTTGGCTGGATGGCCAGGTCCAGGAAGACTTCTGGTGGTGCCAAACTTATTCCATTTAAGGATTATGGAGGCCACTGTGCTCTTAGGAACCTTGAGTACTGCAGAAATTCTGTTTTAACCTTTGCCAGATCTGTGCCTTGCCACAATTTTGTCTCTGAGCTCCTTGGCCAGTTCCTTTAACCTAATGATTCTCATTTGGTCTGACATACGCTGTGAGCTGTGAGGTCTTATATAGACAGGTGTGTGCCTTTCCAAATCAAGTCCTGTCAGTTTCACTTGGATGTTTTGGGTTGTCATTATGATTTAAAAAGAGAAAACACAGTAGTTTGACAATAAATGGCTTCACTCACTAACCATGAGTGGAGAAAAAGGTTTGGTATTATCATTCATATTCCCTGAAAAAAGGCCAAGAAAGCAATAATTCTGCTGTGGTATGTAAACCTTTGAGCACAACTGTATGTGAGGCTGTATATGTACAGTTGAAACCAGACGTTTACATACACTATATAAAAAGACTGTGTGGCCATGAGGCCTGGGAGTTTGAGGGTCCTGCGCAGGATCTTGGTTGTTCCCAGCATTGCGCTTTTCTGTTCAGAGAGTTCAGATGTTGCTCCTGGGATCTGCTGTAGCCATTTTCCCAACTTAGGGGTCACTACTCCAAGTGCTCCTATCACCAGTGGAATCACTGTTGCCTTCACCTTCCAAATCTTCTCCAATTCTTCTTTGAGGCTCTGGTATTTCTCCAGCTTCTCATATTCCATCTTTCTGATGTGGTTGTCACTTGGCACTGCCACATCTATTATCATTGCTGTATTCTGGTCCTTGTATACCAGTGGCGGCGAACCTATTGCACGCATGCCAGAGGGGGCACACAGAGTCCCCCCTGAGGCTCTTCTTCGTTTTGTATGCAGTAAGAAGGGGGGCTGTAATGGGCGCAGCTGGATGAAAGCCCCCACATGACTGCGTTGCCAAGAAGGGAGTTTTAGAGTTTTGAATAAAAAAAAAAAAAAAAAGGGATCTTATAGGTGATTGGTGGAAATTTTTGAATAAGGGGTGGACCTAGTGGGGAAAGGAGGCAGGGGCTGGAGAAGTGCGGGAAGGATCACTTGTGAGGTGAATCATCAGGAGAGAAGAAGTGTGCAGCTACTCACCATGGCCTCCATAGACAGCCTCGTGGAGCAGCTGCGCAGGGAATCCAGGTCCAGGAGCGATGGATGGCTGGAAGAGCAGCTCACCAGGCTGCTGGGCGACTGCGGGAGCCGGGGCAGCAGGACCAGGAGAACCCGGCCCCCAGAAAGATTGTCCCCCGACATGTCACCGCGCGGCAGGCGCAGGCCGCGGAGCCCCTCCGGGGACCCTGCGGGGGCTGCGGGACGCGGCGCGACCATCCTGCCCGTCCCCCCCTCCGGCAGGAATCCACCCGGCGGCTCTGCCGGCGCGAGGCGGCGACGTGGAGCGGCGACCAGCCAGGCACGGCCCGATGCCAGGGCCGCAGCGGAAGCCAGGGCCGCAACGGAAGTGCGGCCTAGTCCGGGAGCGAGCGGCGGTGCGGCGCCCTCTAGCGGTGCCAGAAGCAGCCGGAGCACAGCGCGGGCAGCGGCGGCAGAGTCAGGAGGAGAAGGGAGCACAGCGACGTCAGCGGTGAGGGCCGCACAGGTAGTGCGGCCTAGTCCGGGATCGAGGGGAAGTGCGGCGCCCCCCAGCGGCGCCAGGAACAGCAGACTTACAGCACAGTCAGCGGCGGCGACAACAGGAGGAGCCAGGAGTCCAGCGACGGCAGCAGTGAGGGGGAGCTATGGAGCAGCGGTGACAGCGGCGGGCTCACCTCCCCTAGGTGGGCCTGGCAGCGGCACGAGACGACAGAGTAGGGCGACGGGCAGGCTGGCATCGGTGGTTCAGCTGGGCCCGGGACGCGTTGGTCGTGGGGCAGGTGCCGGTCGGGCAAGTAGGCCAGGAGGCCGAGGTGGATTGCAAACAGCCGTCAGGTCAAGATCCGCCAGGAGGTCCAGCGACAGGAGTGTATCGCCAGTCTCGGTCCCCCCTGGTGACGTGGAGGCCAGGGGCGCGGGCCTGGGGCAATTCAGCGGCAGCGACGACCCCGGATCTGAGAGCGAACATCCAGAAGATGGCGAACAGCGGGATTCCGGAGACACGGCTGGTGGGGACACAGCACCTGCGCAGCCTCGTGAGTACATGTCTATTCCTATTTCGGTGCCGGGTACGGTGGGGTTAGTGGAGGGGGTAGGGGACGCTGGTTCTGGGCTTCCTGGCGTTAGAGAGCTTTTGGCAGGTATGTCGCATATTTTGAGGCGATTGGACGCGGGGCCAGCAAGTAATATGGGAGGGTCACCTGCTGGGGCTTGGTTGGTGGATCCTGTTAGTACAGCCGGGGGAGGGGGCTCCGGTGAATTAGTGAGGTCTGGGGCGGCCGCGTCGGCCCAGGCAGCTGGGGTGTCAGTGTCGGTTCAAACGGAGACGGGTAAGAAGGATGAGATAAAGTTGGATGATCGGGCAAAAGGGGAGGTCTTTGTGTGCTTTGAGGGTCCCCTCGGTGCCCATTTAAAGAAGGAGGTGAAGGAGAAGATCTGGAAGGATGAATTTGTTGAGATTTTCTCCCTCCTCCCTTTGGAAAAATTTAATCTGGACAAAGGGAAAAAAGATGATAGCAAAAAGGAAGAGGAGGAAAAAAGGCGTTGGCGCCTGATTCCGCAAACGTTTGTTAATTGGCAACAGGCTTTTGCTATCTTGGCCAGTGTGATAGGAGTAAAATTCCCGGAAAATTGCTCGGGTCTTTTCTGTTACTTTGATTCTATTGGTGAGGCACATCGTACGTATGGGGGCCAGGCTTGGCAGCGTTACGATGAACAATTCAGGCAGCGGAAGGCGGTTAGGCCTGAGATAAAATGGGAGCATAAGGACATTGGATTGTGGCTGAAGGTGATGGCCCCTGTGAGGTACGGGCAGTCCTTTCAAGGGGGCGCGGGGAGTAGTAGTCAGCAATCAGGACAAGGGGGAGGAGGAGGACAGGGGTATCAAGGGGCGAAGGAAAAAACGGGAACGTGCTGGCAGTTCAATGACGGCCAGTGCAAGTATGGCAATACCTGCAGGTTTAAGCACGTGTGTTCCCATTGTAGCGGAGCTTCACACGGGGCTTCAAAATGTTTCAGAAAAGCAAGGGGCAAGCCAGCAGGGGGTAGCGGTCATGGGGGTGACGCCGGTGAGGCTTCAAAAGATGGCCCCTTATCTAAGTAGATATCCGGACCGGTTGAAGGCGGTGGTGATTAGGGACGGTTTTGCTGAAGGTTTTAGGATTCCTCACCCGAATCATACGGTCCCCTTTTCTACAAAAAATCTGAGGTCAGCAAGTTTACATGCGGATGTTGTTTCGAGTAAGTTAGCAAAAGAGGTGGAGTTAGGAAGAATGGCGGGCCCGTTTAGTTCGCTGCCTATGGAAGGGGTGATCGTTTCTCCATTGGGGGTGGTGCCCAAGAAGGAGCCAAATAAGTTTCGTTTAATCCAGCACCTATCGTACCCAAAAGGTTGTTCTGTTAACGATGGCATTGCGGAGGAATTATGCTCGGTTGTATACACGTCGTTCGATGCGGCAGTGCAATGGGTTCGTATGTACGGAGCGGGGGCCTTGATGGCGAAGACAGACATCGAGTCTGCCTTTCGGCTTCTGCCGGTACATCCGGAGAGCATTCCGTTACTAGGTTGTTTTTGGAATGGAGAATTTTATTTAGACAGGTGTTTGCCGATGGGCTGTTCCATTTCTTGCTCGTTGTTTGAAACTTTCAGTACTTTTTTGGAATGGGTTGTTAGAGACGTTTCTGATGTTGCTTCGGTCATTCATTATTTGGATGACTTCATGTTTGTGGGCCCCCCGGACTCTGCGGTTTGCGGTAATTTATTGGCCACCATGGAATGGGTGTCCGGGCATTTCGGGGTCCCTTTGGCGCAGGAGAAAACAGAGGGTCCCTGTACGGTCTTAAGTTTTCTCGGGATTCTTATCGATTCTAGAAAGATGGAATGCAGGTTGCCCGACGACAAATTGTTGTTGCTGAAGCAGGAGGTGTCCAGAATCGGAAAATTGAGGAAAGTGACGTTGAAGGAGTTACAGTCGTTGCTAGGGCGCTTAAATTTTGCGTGCCGGATCATGCCTATGGGCCGGATTTTTTGCCGAAGGTTGTCCAGAGCTACGGCGGGAGTCCGTGCAGCTCATCATTTCATACGTTTGAGCCGGGAGCACAAGGACGATCTGTTGGTTTGGCAGCGTTTCTTGGAAAATTATAATGGCAGATCATTGATTCAGCAGGAGGATTTGAACGCCTTTGATTGTGAAATTTATACGGACGCAGCAGGGGGAGCCGGTTATGGCGCCTACTGTGCAGGCAAATGGAGTGTCGGAGTGTGGCCGGAAGAATGGCGGCAAAACGGGCTAACCAAAAATTTGGCATTGTTGGAGTTGTTCCCAATTGTAGTGGCAGCGTTTATTTGGGGCGAGAATTTTAAGGATCGTCGGGTACGATTCCATTGTGATAACTTGAGTGTCGTGTCAGTTATCAACAGTTTATCTTCCTCTTCTCCCCCCGTGATTAGGTTGGTTAGGGAATTGGTGTTGAGGTGTTTGGAACTGAATTCGTGGATTTCGGCGGTGCATGTACCAGGTGTCCAAAACAATATAGCTGATGCTTTATCTCGTTTTCAGTGGGACCGATTCCGGGAACTGGCGCCAGATTCGGAACCTACAGGAGCGGGATGTCCTTCGCATCTGTGGCAGATTGTTGCGGAAGGGGAGGTCGCTTGATACAGGCCTCACTGTCGAGCAGGACATGGTCGGATTATGCAGCGGCGTGGGAGATGTGGGAAGGTTGGTTGGTCCAATGCGGCCCAGTGGAATCCGACGGCGATAAGATTATGGCTCTGCTGGCTTTGATGGGTAAGGCGGCTGAATGGGGATGGTCCGTTTCGAGGTTAAACAAAGTTGTTGCGGGTCTGGCCTTTGGTTTTCGGTTGCAAGGTTCAGCTGATCTGACAAAAGATTTTTTGATAAGGCAGGCTTTGAAGGGTTTTCGGAAGGGCAATGTGTCTTTTGATAAGCGTAGGCCGATTTCTTTTGGTATGCTGGAACGGCTTGGGGAGGCTTTGGGCGGTATTTGTAGTTCGCAGTTTGAGGTTGTATTGTTTAGGTTAGCCTTCTCTTTAGCGTTCTTTGGCGCTTTGCGCCTGGGGGAGCTGGTGTCCCCAAATAAAAATAAGGTGGGTGGTCTGTTAGCGGAAGATGTTGACTTTTGGGCAGGAGGTATTGTATTTTGGATCAGGCGTTCTAAGACTGATCAGCTTGGTAGGGGTAGGCGAGTGGTGCTGGGGAGAGTTGACGGTAGCGGGATGTGCCCGCAGCACTGTTTGGAATCTTATTGGCGTCTGTCGGCACTGAGGGCAGGCCCTTTGTTACGACATCAGAACGGGGAATTTTTGTCGCGCTACCAATTTACGGCGCTGTTGAAGAGGGGTTTGGGATCGTTGGGTGTTGACCCGAAGAATTTCGGGTCGCATTCATTTCGAATTGGTGCTGCGTCCGAGGCGGATGGTCTGGGCCTAGGCGTTGATGTTATCAAAAGAATAGGCAGATGGAGTTCGGATCGATATCTGTCTTATATTAGGAATTAGGTCTGTGGGGGAGAGAGCCTTGTTATGGTGTTAATCATTGTTGTGTTTTTTCAGGTCGAACCTCCCTCCTGGCATGGATTATCGGACATTCATTTGTTCATTGGGGTGCGCTTCGTGCGGATGTCAGGCGAAATGGTAGGCAATTAGGCTTTGTAAGGGATTCGGTGGTTATTAGATGGTTGGGATTCCGGGGTATGTTATGGCGGAGTTTGTTGCCGGCAGTTGCCAACGCCGCTAGATTGGATCGACCCCCGGACATTTTGGTGGTTCACCTTGGAGGAAATGATTTGGGAGTTAGGCCAGTGAGGGAGTTGATCAGAGACATTCGTTTTGATTTTTTACGGTTGTGGGTATCTTTCCCGGGTGTTGTGACGGTGTGGTCGGACATTGTACCAAGGCGAAAGTGGCGTGATGTACGGTCCCATAGAGGGATCAATAGAGCCCGGGTGAAGCTGAATAGGGCGGTGGCAGGATTTGTGTCTCGGAACGGGGGTATTGCCGTTAGACATTTGGAGCTGGAGGATGGGATTGGCAATTATTGGAGGGATGATGGAGTGCATCTTAATGATGTTGGTATGGATTTATGGGCACTCGGGCTACAGGAAGGAGTCGAGAGAGCTTTGGTGGCGGTGGGGCACTCACGAGCCTGAGGTGGTCAGGGCTGTTCGTGTGTGGCGGGGGGTGGGGTTCTTGGAGGTGGTGATGACGTTTTTACGGGGTTGATCTGGCTTTTGTTTACGGGCTCTGGACGGGGAATTTACCTCGGGAGCTTTGGGGTTTTGGTTTGCCCGAAATGGGTTACATGGTGCCCTTGAGCTGGTGGTCACGGCTGAGGGTAAAGAAGTGTTTGGTTTTAAAGTTGGTGGTGGCTTTATGCCTATTTTTGAGCCAGATTTCTTACCCCCAAGAACCCTCCCCTCCAGGTTTTTACATATGGTATATATGTTGTTATTTATGTTATTGTTTGTTTAATAAAATGGCCGCTGTGGCCAAAATTATCCAAAGAAATTTACGTGTTGGTGTTTAATTTAAATTTACAGGAGAAGGGGAGAATGGCCCCCTGGGGATGGGGTGGGGGTCAGGAAGATTGAGTACGGGAAAGACCCTGTTTTGGCGATACGCGGTCAAGAAGGGGGGCTGTAATGGGCGCAGCTGGATGAAAGCCCCCACATGACTGCGTTGCCAAGAAGGGAGTTTTAGAGTTTTGAATAAAAAAAAAAAAAAAAAGGGATCTTATAGGTGATTGGTGGAAATTTTTGAATAAGGGGTGGACCTAGTGGGGAAAGGAGGCAGGGGCTGGAGAAGTGCGGGAAGGATCACTTGTGAGGTGAATCATCAGGAGAGAAGCCCACCCTCCCTCCCTTTATTGTGGATTAGTTTAAGTGAACAGTTTGATGGAGGGGTAGCCGGGGAGTTGGGTTTTTTCTCATCTCGGTTTTTTAATCAGTTATTGCCAGAGGGGAGTTTTCGTTATCATTGTCACAGTGGCAGTTTTGGCGGGGGGTGGGGTTCTTGGAGGTGGTGATGACGTTTTTACGGGGTTGATCTGGCTTTTGTTTACGGGCTCTGGACGGGGAATTTACCTCGGGAGCTTTGGGGTTTTGGTTTGCCCGAAATGGGTTACATGGTGCCCTTGAGCTGGTGGTCACGGCTGAGGGTAAAGAAGTGTTTGGTTTTAAAGTTGGTGGTGGCTTTATGCCTATTTTTGAGCCAGATTTCTTACCCCCAAGAACCCTCCCCTCCAGGTTTTTACATATGGTATATATGTTGTTATTTATGTTATTGTTTGTTTAATAAAATGGCCGCTGTGGCCAAAATTATCCAAAGAAATTTACGTGTTGGTGTTTAATTTAAATTTACAGGAGAAGGGGAGAATGGCCCCCTGGGGATGGGGTGGGGGTCAGGAAGATTGAGTACGGGAAAGACCCTGTTTTGGCGATACGCGGTCATGAGGCGTCTCGCTGCCGTCTGTGGTTCTGACTTCGCTGGCGCGAATAGGGAACCAGTGAACCCTCATAAGGTGCCACAGACGGTGGCGATGTGCCCCATACTGCATAAAAATCATGAAAGAGCCCTAGGGGGGGGACTTCTGTTTTTCTTTCTGCTTGGATCAACTTGTTATTGACTCCCTCTACTCCCAAGTCAGGCTTGAAAAAGACCCGGTCAAGGTCGAAACGTTACCTTGTTTTCACTTATTGGTTTCTCTGTGGTGATCATTTCTTGTAGATGAAATAAACACAAATCCTTTTTTGCAATCTTACAAGACTTATTGAGTGCGGCTGTTTTCTCCCCTGGTTTCCTGTATATATACGCTGCACAGTACCAATCCTCCTGTCCTGTATATATACAGTGCACAGTACCACTTCTCCTGTCATGTATACATACACTGCACAGTACCACTCCTCCTGTATATATATTCACTGCACAGTACCACTCCTCCTGTATGTATACAGTGCACAGTACCACTTCTCCTGTCATGTATACATACACTGCACAGTACCACTCCTGTCCTGTATATATACACTGCACAGTACCACTTCTCCTGTCATGTATACATACACTGCACAGT
This sequence comes from Ranitomeya imitator, assembly GCF_032444005.1. Taxonomy (NCBI): domain Eukaryota; kingdom Metazoa; phylum Chordata; class Amphibia; order Anura; family Dendrobatidae; genus Ranitomeya; species Ranitomeya imitator. The sequence continues at coordinate 797,481,140 of NC_091282.1, forward strand.
ACCACTCCTCCTGTATATATATTCACTGCACAGTACCACTCCTCCTGTATGTATACAGTGCACAGTACCACTTCTCCTGTCATGTATACATACACTGCACAGTACCACTCCTGTCCTGAATATATACACTGCACACTACCACTTCTCCTGTATGTATACACTGCACAGTACCACTCATCCTGTCCTGTATATACAGTACATACAGGACAGGAGACGTGGTACTGTGCAGTGTATATATACAGGACATGAGAAGTGGTACTGTGCAGTGCATATATACAGGACAGGAGAAGTGGTATTGTGCAGTGTATATATACAGGACAGGAGAAGTGGTACTGTGCAGTGTATATATACAGGACAGGAGGAGTGGTACTGTGCAGTGTATATATACAGGACAGGAGGAGTGGTACTGTGCAGTGTATATATACAGGACAGGAGGAGCGGTACTGTGCAGTGTATATATACAGGATAGGAGAAGTGGTACTGTGCAGTGTATATATACAGGACAGGAGGAGTGGTACTGTGCAGTGTATATATACAGGACAGGAGGAGTGGTGCTGTGCAGTGTATATATACAGGACAGGAGGAGTGGTACTGTGCAGTGTATATATACAGGACAGGAGGAGTGGTACTGTGCAGTATATATACAGGACAGGAGGAGTGGTACTGTGCAGTGTATATATACAGGACAGGAGGAGTGGTACTGTGCAGTGTATATATACAGGACAGGAGGAGCGGTACTGTGCAGTGTATATATACAGGACAGGAGAAGTGGTACTGTGCAGTGTATATATACAGGACAGGAGGAGTGGTACTGTGCAGTGTATATATACAGGACAGGAGGAGTGGTGCTGTGCAGTGTATATATACAGGACAGGAGGAGTGGTACTGTGCAGTGTATATATACAGGACAGGAGGAGTGGTACTGTGCAGTATATATACAGGACAGGAGGAGTGGTGCTGTGCAGTGTATATATACAGGACAGGAGGAGTGGTACTGTGCAGTGTATATATACAGGACAGGAGGAGTGGTACTGTGCAGTATATATACAGGACAGGAGGAGTGGTACTGTGCAGTGTATATATACAGGACAGGAGGAGTGGTACTGTGCAGTGTATATATACAGGACAGGAGGAGTGGTGCTGTGCAGTGTATATATACAGGACAGGAGGAGTGGTACTGTGCAGTGTATATATACAGGACAGGAGGAGCGGTACTGTGCAGTGTATATATACAGGACAGGAGGAGTGGTACTGTGCAGTATATATACAGGACAGGAGGAGCGGTACTGTGCAGTGTATATATACAGGACAGGATAAGTGGTACTGTGCAGTGTATATATACAGGACAGGAGGAGTGGTACTGTGCAGTGTATATATACAGGACAGGAGGAGTGGTGCTGTGCAGTGTATATATACAGGACAGGAGGAGTGGTACTGTGCAGTGTATATATACAGGACAGGAGGAGTGGTACTGTGCAGTATATATACAGGACAGGAGGAGTGGTGCTGTGCAGTGTATATATACAGGACAGGAGGAGTGGTACTGTGCAGTGTATATATACAGGACAGGAGGAGTGGTACTGTGCAGTATATATACAGGACAGGAGGAGTGGTGCTGTGCAGTGTATATATACAGGACAGGAGGAGTGGTACTGTGCAGTGTATATATACAGGACAGGAGGAGTGGTGCTGTGCAGTGTATATATACAGGACAGGAGGAGTGGTACTGTGCAGTGTATATACAGTATACAGGACAGGAGGAGTGGTACTGTGCAGTATATATACAGGACAGGAGGAGTGGTACTGTGCAGTGTATATATACAGGACAGGAGGAGTGGTACTGTGCATTGTATATATACAGGGCAGGAGGAGTGGTACTGTGCAGTGTATATATACAGGACAGGAGGAGTGGTACTGTGCAGTGTATATATACAGGACAGGAGAAGTGGTACTGTGCAATGTATATATATATAGGACAGGAGGAGTGGTACTGTGCAGTGTATATATACAGGACATGAGGAGTGGTACTGTGCAGTGTATATATACAGGACAGGAGAAGTGGTACTGTGCAATGTATATATATATAGGACAGGAGGAGTGGTACTGTGCAGTGTATATATACAGGACATGAGGAGTGGTACTGTGCAGTGTATATATACAGGACAGGAGGAGCGGTACTGTGCAATGTATATATATATAGGACAGGAGGAGTGGTACTGTGCAGTGTATATATACAGGACATGAGGAGTGGTACTGTGCAGTCTATATATACAGGACAGGAAAAGTGGTACTGTGAAATGTATATATACAGTACAGGAAAAGTGGTACTGTGCAGTGTATATATACAGGACAGGAGAAGTGGTACTGTGCAGTGTATATATACAGGACAGGAGAAGTGGTACTGTGCAGTGTATATATACAGGACAGGAGGAGTGGTACTGTGCAGTGTATATATACAGGAGGAGTGGTACTGTGCAGTGTATATATACAGGACAGGAGGAGTGGTACTGTGCAGTGTATATATACAGGACAGGAGTAGTGGTACTGTGCAGTGTATATATACAGGACAGGAGGAGTGGTGCTGTGCAGTGTAGATATACAGGACAGGAGTAGTGGTACTGTGCAGTGTATATATACAGGACAGGAGGAGTGGTGCTGTGCAGTGTATATATACAGGACAGGAGGAGTGGTACTGTGCAGTGTATATATACAGGACAGGAGGAGTGGTGCTGTGCAGTGTAGATATACAGGACAGGAGAAGTGGCACTGTGCAGTGAATATATACAGGACAGGAGAAGTGGTACTGTGCAGTGTATATATACAGGACAGGAGGAGTGGTGCTGTGCAGTGTATATATACAGGACAGGAGGAGTGGTGCTGTGCAGTGTATATATACAGGACAGGAGGAGTGGTACTGTGCAGTGTATATATACAGGACAGGAGGAGTGGTGCTGTGCAGTGTAGATATACAGGACAGGAGAAGTGGCACTGTGCAGTGAATATATACAGGACAGGAGTAGTGGTACTGTTCAGTGTATATATACAGGACAGGAGGAGTGGTGCTGTGCAGTGTATATATACAGGACAGGAGGAGTGGTACTGTGCAGTGTATATATACAGGACAGGAGGAGTGGTGCTGTGCAGTGTATATATACAGGACAGGAGGAGTGGTGCTGTGCAGTGTATATATACAGGACAGGAGGAGTGGTACTGTGCAGTGTATATATACAGGACAGGAGGAGTGGTACTGTGCAATGTATATATACAGGACAGGGGGAGTGGTACTGTGCAGTGTATATATACAGGACAGGAGGAGTGGTACTGTGCAGTGTATATATATAGGACAGGAGGAGTGGTACTGTGCAATGTATATATACAGGACAGGAGGAGTGGTACTGTGCAGTGTATATATACAGGACAGGAGGAGTGGTACTGTGCAGTGTATATATACAGGACAGGGGGAGTGGTACTGTGCAATGTATATATACAGGACAGGAGGAGTGGTACTGTGCAGTGTATATATATAGGACAGGAGGAGTGGTACTGTGCAGTGTATATATACAGGACAGGAGGAGTGGTACTGTGCAGTGTATATATACAGGACAGGAGGAGTGGTACTGTGCAGTGTATATATACAGGACAGGAGGAGCGGTACTGTGCAGTGTATATATACAGGATAGGAGAAGTGGTACTGTGCAGTGTATATATACAGGACAGGAGGAGTGGTACTGTGCAGTGTATATATACAGGACAGGAGGAGTGGTGCTGTGCAGTGTATATATACAGGACAGGAGGAGTGGTACTGTGCAGTGTATATATACAGGACAGGAGGAGTGGTACTGTGCAGTATATATACAGGACAGGAGGAGTGGTACTGTGCAGTGTATATATACAGGACAGGAGGAGTGGTACTGTGCAGTGTATATATACAGGACAGGAGGAGCGGTACTGTGCAGTGTATATATACAGGACAGGAGAAGTGGTACTGTGCAGTGTATATATACAGGACAGGAGGAGTGGTACTGTGCAGTGTATATATACAGGACAGGAGGAGTGGTGCTGTGCAGTGTATATATACAGGACAGGAGGAGTGGTACTGTGCAGTGTATATATACAGGACAGGAGGAGTGGTACTGTGCAGTATATATACAGGACAGGAGGAGTGGTGCTGTGCAGTGTATATATACAGGACAGGAGGAGTGGTACTGTGCAGTGTATATATACAGGACAGGAGGAGTGGTACTGTGCAGTATATATACAGGACAGGAGGAGTGGTACTGTGCAGTGTATATATACAGGACAGGAGGAGTGGTACTGTGCAGTGTATATATACAGGACAGGAGGAGTGGTGCTGTGCAGTGTATATATACAGGACAGGAGGAGTGGTACTGTGCAGTGTATATATACAGGACAGGAGGAGCGGTACTGTGCAGTGTATATATACAGGACAGGAGGAGTGGTACTGTGCAGTATATATACAGGACAGGAGGAGCGGTACTGTGCAGTGTATATATACAGGACAGGATAAGTGGTACTGTGCAGTGTATATATACAGGACAGGAGGAGTGGTACTGTGCAGTGTATATATACAGGACAGGAGGAGTGGTGCTGTGCAGTGTATATATACAGGACAGGAGGAGTGGTACTGTGCAGTGTATATATACAGGACAGGAGGAGTGGTACTGTGCAGTATATATACAGGACAGGAGGAGTGGTGCTGTGCAGTGTATATATACAGGACAGGAGGAGTGGTACTGTGCAGTGTATATATACAGGACAGGAGGAGTGGTACTGTGCAGTATATATACAGGACAGGAGGAGTGGTGCTGTGCAGTGTATATATACAGGACAGGAGGAGTGGTACTGTGCAGTGTATATATACAGGACAGGAGGAGTGGTGCTGTGCAGTGTATATATACAGGACAGGAGGAGTGGTACTGTGCAGTGTATATACAGTATACAGGACAGGAGGAGTGGTACTGTGCAGTATATATACAGGACAGGAGGAGTGGTACTGTGCAGTGTATATATACAGGACAGGAGGAGTGGTACTGTGCAGTGTATATATACAGGACAGGAGGAGTGGTACTGTGCAGTGTATATATACAGGACAGGAGAAGTGGTACTGTGCAATGTATATATATATAGGACAGGAGGAGTGGTACTGTGCAGTGTATATATACAGGACATGAGGAGTGGTACTGTGCAGTGTATATATACAGGACAGGAGAAGTGGTACTGTGCAATGTATATATATATAGGACAGGAGGAGTGGTACTGTGCAGTGTATATATACAGGACATGAGGAGTGGTACTGTGCAGTGTATATATACAGGACAGGAGGAGCGGTACTGTGCAATGTATATATATATAGGACAGGAGGAGTGGTACTGTGCAGTGTATATATACAGGACATGAGGAGTGGTACTGTGCAGTCTATATATACAGGACAGGAAAAGTGGTACTGTGAAATGTATATATACAGTACAGGAAAAGTGGTACTGTGCAGTGTATATATACAGGACAGGAGAAGTGGTACTGTGCAGTGTATATATACAGGACAGGAGAAGTGGTACTGTGCAGTGTATATATACAGGACAGGAGGAGTGGTACTGTGCAGTGTATATATACAGGAGGAGTGGTACTGTGCAGTGTATATATACAGGACAGGAGGAGTGGTACTGTGCAGTGTATATATACAGGACAGGAGTAGTGGTACTGTGCAGTGTATATATACAGGACAGGAGGAGTGGTGCTGTGCAGTGTAGATATACAGGACAGGAGTAGTGGTACTGTGCAGTGTATATATACAGGACAGGAGGAGTGGTGCTGTGCAGTGTATATATACAGGACAGGAGGAGTGGTACTGTGCAGTGTATATATACAGGACAGGAGGAGTGGTGCTGTGCAGTGTAGATATACAGGACAGGAGAAGTGGCACTGTGCAGTGAATATATACAGGACAGGAGAAGTGGTACTGTGCAGTGTATATATACAGGACAGGAGGAGTGGTGCTGTGCAGTGTATATATACAGGACAGGAGGAGTGGTGCTGTGCAGTGTATATATACAGGACAGGAGGAGTGGTACTGTGCAGTGTATATATACAGGACAGGAGGAGTGGTGCTGTGCAGTGTAGATATACAGGACAGGAGAAGTGGCACTGTGCAGTGAATATATACAGGACAGGAGTAGTGGTACTGTTCAGTGTATATATACAGGACAGGAGGAGTGGTGCTGTGCAGTGTATATATACAGGACAGGAGGAGTGGTACTGTGCAGTGTATATATACAGGACAGGAGGAGTGGTGCTGTGCAGTGTATATATACAGGACAGGAGGAGTGGTGCTGTGCAGTGTATATATACAGGACAGGAGGAGTGGTACTGTGCAGTGTATATATACAGGACAGGAGGAGTGGTACTGTGCAGTGTAGATATACAGGACAGGAGAAGTGGCACTGTGCAGTGAATATATACAGGACAGAAGAAGTGGTACTGTGCAGTGTATATATACAGGACAGGAGGAGTGGTGCTGTGCAGTGTAGATATACAGGACAGGAGAAGTGGCACTGTGCAGTGAATATATACAGGACAGGAGAAGTGGTACTGTGCAGTGTATATATACAGGACAGGAGGAGTGGTGCTGTGCAGTGTATATATACAGGACAGGAGGAGTGGTGCTGTGCAGTGTATATATACAGGACAGGAGGAGTGGTACTGTGCAGTGTATATATACAGGACAGGAGGAGTGGTGCTGTGCAGTGTAGATATACAGGACAGGAGAAGTGGCACTGTGCAGTGAATATATACAGGACAGGAGTAGTGGTACTGTTCAGTGTATATATACAGGACAGGAGGAGTGGTGCTGTGCAGTGTATATATACAGGACAGGAGGAGTGGTACTGTGCAGTGTATATATACAGGACAGGAGGAGTGGTGCTGTGCAGTGTATATATACAGGACAGGAGGAGTGGTGCTGTGCAGTGTATATATACAGGACAGGAGGAGTGGTACTGTGCAGTGTATATATACAGGACAGGAGGAGTGGTGCTGTGCAGTGTATATATACAGGACAGGAGGAGTGGTGCTGTGCAGTGTATATATACAGGACAGGAGGAGTGGTACTGTGCAGTGTATATATACAGGACAGGAGGAGTGGTACTGTGCAGTGTAGATATACAGGACAGGAGAAGTGGTACTGTGCAGTGTATATATACAGGACAGGAGGAGTGGTGCTGTGCAGTGTAGATATACAGGACAGGAGAAGTGGCACTGTGCAGTGAATATATACTGCACAACACCACTTCTCCTGTATAAATACACTGCACAGTACCAGAGCTTTTGATGAGAAGGCGGTAGATGTGGTAGCCATGCAGCTTAGTTAAAACACTTCAGACCAGCTATTTCTCCCAACCGGGTACACATGTATTCCCAATGTAAAATAATCATGTTCTTCCTTCGACATCTTCCATCAGAGCAGAGTCTAACCATTCCCATACATATGTTGCCTGACTTTTCTTGTTTAAGACGCCCACAAACAATGCATCTACTATGAAAACATTGATCACATATAAATAGATAGACAAACAGTCTGAGATACGAGACTTTCAGGCTGAAGGACAGGTTTATTTGCAACCTGTGGGACATACTAGGAGTTGTAGTTTTGCCGCAGCCTGGGAGTCATAGGTTGTAGACCACTGCCCTGACCGGCTGCTCACAGTTGATGATTTCTGCTGTTTACTCGTGTAATTAATTACATTTCCTTCTAACCACAGCCCAAAAAATGTTTTGCTTTGATTGTTATCACACAAATTCTCGGAGTAAACTTTTCCCCTCGGTACAGGCTCGTCCCTTGGAGTGCCTGTTTATATTTGTAACCTTTCCAGAGAAGATGAAAAAGCACAACTTTGGCATACATTTCCATCTAATCAGACTTTTCTTTGGAAATAGGAAAATGTTTGTGTAGATCATTTTTACCTATAAATTTTCTTATGAAACTCAAATTCATTATGTTTCTTTTAGTAAATTTTTTCGAAGTCATTATTGTACTAAAACTGCCATGTCTATATGGATATCATAAAGGTGGCATTTACACATAGGCATCCCTATTAGTCACAGTGAGTACCAATAAAGAGCGGTGTGCACATTAGCCACCTATTTAAATTTCTGAAGTTGTTAAAACAGTAACATAGCTACTGGGGGGCAGACGCTACTGTAACTGTATCGGTGTGCACAGCACGCCCATACAGTTACACTCTGCGGCAAATCAGGGAGATTTGATCTCCCTGTACTGCCACACGGCCGTTATGGGGTCTTTGAGCATGAGGTGGGGGAGGTCTGGTGCTGGCACCAGGCCCCCCACCTGTCATGGAAAAAGAAGAAAGTATATGCAAAGAGCCAGGGATCACCAAAAATAGACACATTTTATTAGAGAATAACACACATTTGTTTAACCCCTTTCTACCATTGGACGTACTATTCCGTCCATGTGACCCGGGCCCTAATTCCCATGGACGGAATAGTACGTCCAACACGATCAGCCGCGCTCACGGGGGGAGCACCGCCGATTGCGGCCGGGTGTCAGCTGATTATCACAGAGGCGCTATGGTGGCATAGGGAAGTATCGAGCAGGGAGGGGGCTCCCTGCGTGCTTCCCTGAGACCCTCAAAACAACGCGATGTGATCCGAGCGTCTCCTTCGTTCTCCTCAATGCAGGCCCCAGATCCAAGATGGCCGTGGGGGTCCTTCCGGGTCCTGCAGGGGGGTGGCTTCCGAGCACCTGCAGAAAGCAGGCACCGGCAAGCCTCCTGCGCTGCCTGTCAGATCGCTGATTTGACACAGTGCTCTGAAAAGTGTCAGATTAGCGATCTGACAATATACAGTGATGTCCCATTCTGGGACAAAGTAAAAAAGTTAAAAAAAAAAAAAATTACACTGTATAAAAATATATATTTTTAAATTCCTAAATAAAGAAAATAAATAAATATTGTTCTAATAAATACATTTCTTTATGTAAATTAAAAAAACAATAAAAGTACATATATTTAGTATCAAACCCGATACTAAACCCGTAACGACCCAACCTATAAAACTGTCCCACTAGTTAACCCCTTCAGTGAACACCGTAAACAAATTAAATAAAAAACGAGGCAAAAAACAATGCTTTATCATCATACCGCCGAACAAAAAGAAGAATCACACGTGATCAAAAAGACAGATATAAATAAACATGGTACCGCTGAAAACGTCATCTTGTCCCGCAAAAAACGAGCCACCATATAGCATCATCAGCGAAAAAAAAAAAAATTATAGCCCTCAGAGTAAAGCAATGCAAAAATAATTATTTTTTATATAAAATAGCATTTATTGTATAAAAGCGCCAACACATAAAAAAATGATATAGATGAGGTATCGCTGTAATCGTACTAACCCAATGAATAAAACTGCTTGATCAAATTTACCAAACGTAGAATGGTATAAACGCACCCCCAAAAAAAAGAAATTCATGAATTGCTAATAAAAATACCTGAAAATGGTACCAATAAAAACGTCAACTCGTCCTGCAAAAAAACAAGACTTCACATGACTCTGTGGACCAAAATATGGAAAATTATAGCTCTCAAAATGTGATGATGCAAAAACTATTTTTTGCAATAAAAAGCGTCTTTTAATCTGTGACAGCTGCCAAGCATAAAAACCCACTATAAAAGCCTGCTATAAATAGTAAATCAAACCCCCCTTTATCACCACCTTAGTTAGGGAAAAATAATAAAATAAAAAAATGTATTTCCATTTTCCCATTAGGGTTAGGGTTAGGGTTTGGTTGGGGCTAAAGTTAGAGTTGGGGTTAAAGTTAGGGTTAGGGTTGGGGTTAGAGTTGGGGTTAGGGTTGGGGCTAGAGTTGGGGTTAGGATTTGGATTACGTTTACGGTTGGGTTAGGGGTGTGTCAGGGTTAGGGGTGTGGTTAGGGTTGTGATTAAGGTTAGGGGTGTGTTGGGGTTGGGATTAGGGTTAGGTGTGTGTTGGGGTTAGGGTTGGAGTTAGAATTGGGGAGTTTCCACTGTTTTGGCACATCAGGGTCTCTGCAAACGAAATGTGATGCCCGCAGACCATTCCATCAAAGTCTGCATTCCAAAAAGCCACTTCTTCACTTTCCAAGCCCCGACGTGCACCCAAACAGTGGTTTAGCCTCATATATGGAGTATCAGTGTACTCAGGACAAATTGGACAACAACTTTTGCAGTCCAATTTCTTGTGTTACCCTTGGGAAAATACTAAACTGGGGGCTAAAAAATCATTTTTGTGGAAAAAAAAAGATTTTTTATTTTATAAAGTTTAGTGAAACACTTGGGGGGTTCAAAGTTCTCACAACACATCTAGATAAGTTCCTTGGGGGGTCTAGTTTCCAATATGGGATCACTTGTGGGGAGTTTCTGCTGTTTATGTACATCAGGGGCTCTGCAAACGCAACGTGATGCCCTCAGACCATTCCATCAAAGTCTGCATTCCTAAACGGCGCTCCTTCCCTTCCGAGCTCTGCCGTGCACCATGTGGTTCCCCCCCCACATATGGGGTATCAGCAAACTCAGGACAAATTGCACAACAACGTTTGGGGTGCAATTGCTCCAAATACCCTTGGAAAAATAAAAAATTGGGGGTGAAAAGATCACTTTTGTGGAAAAAAAATATTTTTTAATTTTCATGGCTCCCTATTATAAACTTTAGTAAAACAATTGGGGGTTCAAAGTGCACACCACACATCTAGATAAGTTCCTTAGATGGTCTAGTTTCCAAAATGGGGTCACTTGTGTGGGGTTTCTTCTGTTTAGGCACATCAGGGGCTCTCCAAACGCGACATGGCGTCTGATCTCAATTCCAGCCAATTCTGCATTGAAAAAGTCAAACGGTGTTAAAAGTTGGAAAATTGCGATATTTTCAAAATTTTTGGCAAATTTCCGTTTTTATCACAAATAAACTTTCATGCCCTCAGCCGCAGGTCCGGTCTCCGCTGCGCAGGGAGACCGGCACCTATCACACAGCCTTACTCACCTTGTCTGTGGCTCCAGACGATCAGCAGCTCCTTCCTCCGCTAAGATCTTGCATCCTCTTGGCAGGTCTCCTGGAAATGCTCTTAGGAGCCGCGCCTCGCTTCCTGCACATACTTGAAACAGCAGAGCACCTGTTCGCTATCAGGGCTGTCTGTGCTATGATGCTCTGTGCATAAAAAGCACCCTTCCCTTAAGGGAGGTGCCTGGGCAACATGTTCATTCTCTGGATTGTTGCCTCAGCTTCAGGCCACGCTCTGCTGTGCTCTGCACTTTATTTACATCTCTATTTTCACAGAGTCCTCTTCTGGCGATTCCCATCCTGGACTCCTCTGGTCTCTCCGGTTCCCACTCCAAGTTGTCTTGCCTCTCCTCATGAAACCCTCCAGACCCTGCTACCGGTGGGATCAACCTTTTTGGATTTCATGAAGCTTCTGGAATTCTCTCCACCAGCAGGTCCAAGTATTCTACAGTGTTGCTAGTTTGTCAGTACAGGTCGTCCTCTGGTCCTGGATTTGCAGCATTCAGGCCACCTTTTGTTGTGACGGGGGAATCCCTATATAGAGGTACACGTTGCCCGGTGCTCCACTACGTGGTACAGTGTTGTGATCCAGAGGTTCTTTCCCTCTGACACCTTTTCCCTTTTTGTTTTTGCCTTGTTAATAATATCTTTTGGTTTATGAGATCCACTCTCCTGTCTTTTGAGTATCGGGTATACAGCCGCCACTGCACCATCAGTGGTCTAGTGAGTCCACTATACCTTGTCACACCCTGCGGGCGTTACATAAACGCAAGTAATATCAAATAAATTTTACCACCATCATGAAGTACAGTATGTCACGAGAAAACAATGTCAGAATCACTGGGATCTGTTGAAGCATTCCAGAGTTATAACCTCATAAATGGACAGTGGTCAGAATTGTAAAAATTGGCCAGGTCATTAATGTGCAAACCACCCTTGTGGGTAAAGGGATTAAAACACTTAAAAGAAGTCGAAAAACATGGACTACAAAATTTGATCTGCAATATAGAGTACAGTACTCATAGTCTTTATAGCAGTGTAATCATAAATATGGCTGCAGCAATATCTTGATCAAATTAACTTGCATAATCCCTATCGAAGCCCATGCCAATAAGCACTCTTTTTAGTCAGACCAAAATAATAGCCCAACTGGACTTAACCCCTTCATGACCCAGCCTATTTTGACCTTAATGACCTGGCCGTTTTTTGCAATTCTGACCAGTGTCCCTTTATGAGGTAATAACTCAGGAACGCTTCAACGGATCCTAGCGGTTCTGAGATTGTTTTTTCGTGACATATTGGGCTTCATGTTAGTGGTAAATTTAGGTCAATAAATTCTGCGTTTATTTGTGATAAAAACGGAAATTTGGCGAAAATTTTGAAAATTTCGCAATTTTCACATTTTGAATTTTTATTCTGTTAAACCAGAGAGTTATGTGACACAAAATAGTTAATAAATAACATTTCCCACATGTCTACTTTACACCAGCACAATTTTGGAAACAAAATTTTTTTTTGCTAGGAAGTTATAAGAGTTAAAATTTGACCAGCGATTTCTCATTTTTACAACAAAATTTACAAAACCATTTTTTTTAGGGACCACCTCACATTTGAAGTCAGTTTGAGGGGTCTATATGGCTGAAAATACCCAAAAGTGACACCATTCTAAAAAATGCACCCCTCAAGGTGCTCAAAACCACATTCAAGAAGTTTTTTAACCCTTCAGGTGCTTCACAGCAGCAGAAGCAACATGGAAGGAAAAAATGAACATTTAACTTTTTAGTCACAAAAATTATCTTTTAGCAACATTTTTTTTATTTTCCCAATGGTACAAGGAGAAACTGAACCAAGAAAGTTGTTGTCCAATTTGTCCTGAGTACGCTGATACCTCATATGTGGGGGTAAACCACTGTTTGGGCGCACGGCAGGGCTTGGAAGGGAAGGAGCGCCATTTGACTTTTTGAATGAAAAATTGGCTCCACTCTTTAGCTGACACCATGTCACGTTTGGAGAGCCCCCGTGTGCCTAAAAATTGGAGCTCCCCCACACGTGACCCCATTTTGGAAACTAGACGCCCCAAGGAACTTATCTAGATGCATAGTGAGAACTTTGAACCCCCGGGGGCTTCACAAATTGATCCGTAAAAATGAAAAAGTACTTTTTTTTCACAAAAAAATTCTTTTAGCCTCAATTTTTTTCATTTTCACATGGGCAACAGGATAAAATGGATCCTAAAATTTGTTGGGCAATTTCTCATGAGTACACCGATACCTCACATGTGGGGGTAAACCACTGTTTGGGCACATGGTAAGGTTCGGAAGGGAAGGAGCGCCATTTGACTTTTTGAATGAAAAATTATCTCCATCGTTAGCGGACACCATGTCGTGTTTGGAGAGCCCCCGTGTGCCTAAACATTGGAGCTCCCCCACAAATGACCCCATTTTGGAAACTAGACCCCCCAAGGAACTTATCTAGATGCATATTGAGCACTTTAAACCCTCAGGTGCTTCACAAATTGATCTGTAAAAATGAAAAAGTACTTTTTTTTTCACAAAAAAATTCTTTTCGCCTCAGTTTTCATTTTCACATGGGCAATAGGATAAAATGAATCCTAAAATTTGTTGGGCAATTTCTCCCGAGTACGCCGATACCTCATATGTGGGGGTAAACCACTGTTTGGGCACACGGCAGGGCTCGGAAGGGAAGGCGCGCCATTTGACTTTTTGAATGGAAAATTAGCTCCAATTGTTAGCGGACACCATGTCGCGTTTAGAGAGCCCCTGTGTGCCTATGCATTGGAGCTCCCCCACAAGTGACCCCATTTTGGAAACTAGACCCCCCAAGGAACTTATCTAGATGCATATTGAGCACTTTAAACCCCCAGGTGCTTCACAGAAGTTTATAATGCAGAGCCATGAAAATAAAAAATAATTTTTCTTTCCTCAAAAATGATTTTTAGCCTGGAATTTCCTATTTTGCCAAGGGTAATAGGAGAAATTGGACCGCAAATGTTGTTGTCCAGTTTGTCCTGAGTACGCTGATACCCCATATGTGGGGGTAAACCACTGTTTGGGCGCACGGCAGGGCTCGGAAGGGAAGGCACGCCAATTGGCTTTTTAAATGGAAAATTAGCTCCAATCATTAGCGGACACCATGTCACGTTTGGAGAGCCCCTGTGTGCCTAAACATTGGAGATCCCCCACATATGACCCCATTTTGGAAACTAGACCCCCAAAGGAACTAACCTAGATGTGTGGTGAGGACTTTGAACTTCCAAGTGCTTCACAGAAGTTTATAACGCAGAGCCATGAAAATAAAATAAAAATTTTATTTTCTCTAAAATGATTTTTTAGCCTGCAATTTATTATTTTCCCAAGGGTAAAAGGAGAAATTTGACCCCAAAAGTTGTTGTACAGTTTCTCCTGAGTACGCTGATACCCCATATGTGGGGGTAAACCACAGTTTGGGCACATGTCGGGGCTCGGAAGTCAAGTAGTGACATTTTGAAATGCAGACTTTGATGGAATGCTCTGCGGGCGTTACGTTGCGTTTGCAGAGCCCCTGATGTGGTTAAACAGTAGAAACCCCCCACAAGTGACCCCATTTTAGAAACTAGACCCCGAAAGGAACTTATCTAGATGTGAGGTGAGCACTTTGAACCCCCAAGTGCTTCACAGAAGTTTATAACACAGAGCAGTGAAAATAATAAATACGTTTTCTTTCCTCAAAAATAATTTTTTAGCCCAGAATTTTTTATTTTCCCAAGGGTTACAGGAGAAATTGGACCCCAAAAGTTGTTGTCCAGTTTCTCCTGAGTACGCTGATACCCCATATGTGGGGGTAAACCACTGTTTGGGCACACGTCGGGGCTCAGAAGGGAAGTAGTGACTTTTGAAATGCAGACTTTGATGGAATGGTCTGCGGGCGTCACGTTGCGTTTGCAGAGCCCCTGGTGTGCCTAAACAGTAGAAACTCCCCACAAGTGACCCCATTTTGGAAACTAGACCCCCCAAGGAACTTATCTAGATATGTGGTGAGCACTTTGAACCCCCAAGTGCTTCACAGACGTTTACAACGCAGAGCCGTGAAAATAAAAAATCATTTTTCTTTCCTCAAAAATGATGTTTTAGCAAGCAATTTTTTATTTTCTCAAGGGTAACAGGAGAAATTGGACCGCAGTAATTGTTGCCCAGTTTGTCCTGAGTACGCTGATACCCCATATGTGGGGGTAAACCACTGTTTGGGCACATGTCGGGGCTCGGAAGTCAAGTAGTGACGTTTTGAAATGCAGACTTTGATGGAATGGTCTGCGGGCGTCACGTTGCGTTTGCAGAGCCCCTGGTGTGCCTAAACAGTAGAAACCCCCCACAAGTGACCCTATTTTGGAAACTAGACCCCCCAAGGAACTTATCTAGATATGTGGTGAGCACTTTGAACCCCCAAGTGCTTCACAGACGTTTACAACGCAGAGCCGTGAAAATAAAAAATCATTTTTCTTTCCTCAAAAATGATGTTTTAGCAAGCAATTTTTTATTTTCTCAAGGGTAACAGGAGAAATTGGACCCCAGTAATTGTTGCCCAGTTTGTCCTGAGTATGCTGATACCCCATATGTGGGGGTAAACCACTGTTTGGGCACATGTCGGGGCTCGGAAGTCAAGTAGTGACGTTTTGAAATGCAGACTTTGATGGAATGGTCTGCAGGCGTCACGTTGCGTTTGCAGAGCCCCTGGTGTGCCTAAACAGTAGAAACCCCCCACAAGTGACCCCATTTTGGAAACTAGACCCCCCAAGGAACTTATCTAGATATGTGGTGAGCACTTTGAACCCCCAAGTGCTTCACAGACGTTTACAACGCAGAGCCGTGAAAATAAAAAATCATTTTACTTTCCTCAAAAATGATGTTTTAGCAAGCAATTTTTTATTTTCTCAAGGGTAACAGGAGAAATTGGACCCCAGTAATTGTTGCCCAGTTTGTCCTGAGTACACTGATACCCCATATGTGGGGGTAAACCACTGTTTGGGCACACGTCGGGGCTCGGAAGGGAAGGAGCACCATTTGACTTTTTGAATAAAAGATTGGCTGGAATCAATGGTGGCGCCATGTTGCGTTTGGAGACCCCCTGATGTGCCTAAACAGTGGAAACCCCTCAATTCTAACGCCAACACACCCCTAACCCTTATCCCAACTGTAGCCGTAACCCTAACCACAACCCTAACCCCAACACACCCCTAACCCTAACCACAACCCTAATTCCAACCCAACCCTAACCCTAAGGCTATGTACCCACGTTGCGGATTCGTGTGAGATTTTTCCGCACCATTTTTGAAAAATCCGCGGGTAAAAGGCACTGCGTTTTACCTGCGGATTTACTGCGGATTTCAGCTGCGGATTCCTATTGAGGAATAGGTGTAAAACGCTGCGGAATCCGCACAAAGAATTGACATGCTGCGGAAAATACAACGCAGCGTTTCCGTGCGGTATTTTCCGCACCATGGGCACAGCGGATTTGGTTTTCCATAGGTTTACATGGTACTGTAAACCTGATGGAACACTGCTGCGGATCCGCAGCGGCCAATCCGCTGCGGATCCGCAGCCAAATCCGCACCGTGTGCACATAGCCTAATTCTAAAGGTATGTGCACACGCTTCGGAAAACGCTGCGGATCCGCAGCAGTTTCCCATGAGTTTACATTTCAATGTAAACCTATGGGAAACAAAAATCGCTGTACACATGCTGCGGAAAAACTGCACGGAAACGCAGCGGTTTACATTCCGCAGCATGTCACTTCTTTCTGCGGATTCCACAGCGGTTTTACAACTGCTCCAATAGAAAATCGCAGTTGTAAAACCGCAGTGAAATGCGCAGAAAAACCGCGGTAAATCTGCCATAAATCCGCAGCGGTTTAGCACTGCGGATTTATCAAATCCGCTGCGGAAAAATCCGCAGAGGACCAGAATACGTGTGCACATACCGAAACCCTAACCCTAACCCTAACCCTACCCCTAACCCTACCCCTAACCCTATCCCTAACCCTACCCCTACCCCTACCCCTACCCCTAACCCTACCCCTAACCCTACCCCTAACCCTAACCCTAACCCTAGTTCTAACTCCAACCTTAGTGAAAAAAAAAAAAAATTATTTATTTTATTATTGTCCCTATCTATGGGGGACAAATGGGGGGGTCATTTACTGTTTTTTTATTTTGACCACTGTGATAGATTATATCACAGTGATCAAAATTCACATTGGAACGAATCTGCCGGCCGGCAGATTCGGCGGGCGCACTGCGCATGCGCCCGCCATTTTGGAACATGGCGGCGCTCGGGGAAGAAGATGGACGGACCCCGCCAGGATCGGTAAGTATAAGGGGGGGAGATCAGGGCACAGGGGGGGGAGATCAGGGCACGGGGGGGCGTCGGAGCACGGGGGGGAGGGATCGGAGCATGGGGGAGAGTGATCGGTGTGCGGGCGGGTGGATCGCTGTGCGGGGGGGTGGATCGGTGTGCAGGGGGGGTGGTTCGGAGCACGGGGGGGGATCGGAGTGCGGGGGGGTTTGATTGGAGCACGGGGGGGTGTGATTGGAGCACGGGGGGAGCGGACAGGAGGACGGGGGAGCGGAGCACAGGACGGAGGGGAGCGGGCCACAGATCGGGGGGCTGGGGGGGCGATCGGTGGGGTGAGGTGGGGGCACATTAGTATTTCCAGCCATGGCCGATGATATTGCAGCATCGGCCATGGCTGGATTGTAATATTTCACCATTTTTTTAGGTGAAATATTACAAATCGCTCTGATTGGCAGTTTCACTTTCAACAGCCAATCAGAGCGATCGTAGCCACGAGGGGGTGAAGCCACCCCCCCTGGGCTAAACTACCACTCCCCCTGTCCCTGCAGATCGGGTGAAATGGGAGTTAACCCTTTCACCCGGCCTGCAGGGACGCGATCTTTCTGTGACACAGCATATGCGTCACAGGTCGGATTGGCACCGACTTTCATGACGCATACGCTGTGTCACAGGTCGGGAAGGGGTTAATATGTCTGGTTACATACATGTACATACTGTCAGCACAATAAGTATGATGTGCTCAGATCTAAGCCACCAGCACATATGCTTAAACACAAGATAAATGTGTTTATCCAGTCTTCTTGCGTATGGGGGTGACCTTATTGCCTGACATGTGCTGAGTATTTGCTATACTCCCCCCAACCTTTTCCCTCCTATGCAGTTTTTTTTAACCTTGTGTTTACGCATATGTGCTGGAGGTTCAGGTCTGAGCACATCATACTTATTATTCTGACAGCATGTACAGTGGGCACGGAAAGTATTCAGACCTATTTACATTTTTCACTCTTTGTTTCATTGCAGCCATTAGGTAAATTCAAAGAACTTCACTTTTTTCACATTAATGTACACTCAGCACCCCATCTTGATGGAAAAAAAATAGAAATGTAGAAATTTTTGCAACTTTATTGAAAAAGAGAAACTGAAATATCACATGGTCAAGTATTCAGACCCTTTGCTCAGACACTCATATTTATGTCACATGCTGTCCATTTCCTTGTGATCCTCCTTGAGATGGCTCTACTCCTTCATTGGAGTCAAGCTGCGTTTAATTAAACTGATAGGACTTGATTTGGAAAGGCACACACCTGTCTATACAAGACCTCACAGCTCAGGCCGGCGTCACACTTGGCGTAAGACAATACGGAACGTATTATACGTCCGTACTACGCGTTCAATACGCCAAAATGTCCCCGTAATCTACTTCCGTAGTTAATGCATTGCTTAGGTGTGGTCGCGTATTTTGCGCATGTGCTTGTGCGTGTGTAATCCGTATGTGATCCGTATGGCGTATTTTTCACGCACCATCACAAAATGGACATTTAACGGTTTTCGGGCCTGCAAATCATTTAAACCATCATTAACCACACTATTTAAGCCTCTACAACAGGTGGAGCCCTCCCATCTGCCCTACAGTGGGGCAAAAAAGTATTTAGTCAGTCAGCAATAGTGCAAGTTCCACCACTTAAAAAGATGAGAGGCGTCTGTAATTTACATCATAGGTAGACCTCAACTATGGGAGACAAACTGAGAAAAAAAAATCCAGAAAATCACATTGTCTGTTTTTTTAACATTTTATTTGCATATTATGGTGGAAAATAAGTATTTGATCAGAAACAAACAATCAAGATTTCTGGCTCTCACAGACCTGTAACTTCTTTAAGAGTCTCCTCTTTCCTCCACTCATTACCTGTAGTAATGGCACCTGTTTAAACTTGTTATCAGTATAAAAAGACACCTGTGCACACCCTCAAACAGTCTGACTCCAAACTCCACTATGGTGAAGACCAAAGAGCTGTCAAAGGACACCAGAAACAAAATTGTAGCCCTGCACCAGGCTGGGAAGACTGAATCTGCAATAGCCAACCAGCTTGGAGTGAAGAAATCAACAGTGGGAGCTGATAATCTCCCTCGATCTGGGGCTCCACGCAAAATCCCACCCCGTGGGGTCAGAATGATCACAAGAACGGTGAGCAAAAATCCCAGAACCACGCGGGGGGACCTAGTGAATGAACTGCAGAGAGCTGGGACCAATGTAACAAGGCCTACCATAAGTAACACACTACGCCACCATGGACTCAGATCCTGCAGTGCCAGACGTGTCCCACTGCTTAAGCCAGTACATGTCCGGGCCCGTCTGAAGTTTGCTAGAGAGCATTTGGATGATCCAGAGGAGCTTTGGGAGAATGTCCTATGGTCTGATGAAACCAAACTGGAACTGTTTGGTAGAAACACAACTTGTCGTGTTTGGAGGAAAAAGAATACTGAGTTGCATCCATCAAACACCATACCTACTGTAAAGCATGGTGGTGGAAACATCATGCTTTGGGGCTGTTTCTCTGCAAAGGGGCCAGGACGACTGATCCGGGTACATGAAAGAATGAATGGGGCCATGTATCGTGAGATTTTGAGTGCAAACCTCCTTCCATCAGCAAGGGCATTGAAGATGAAACGTGGCTGGGTCTTTCAACATGACAATGATCCAAAGCACACCGCCAGGGCAACGAAGGAGTGGCTTCGTAAGAAGCATTTCAAGATCCTGGAGTGGCCTAGCCAGTCTCCAGATCTCAACCCTATAGAAAACCTTTGGAGGGAGTTGAAAGTCCGTGTTGCCAAGCGAAAAGCCAAAAACATCACTGCTCTAGAGGAGATCTACATGGAGGAATGGGCCAACATACCAACAACAGTGTGTGGCAACCTTGTGAAGACTTACAGAAAACGTTTGACCTCTGTCATTGCCAACAAAGGATATATTACAAAGTATTGAGATGAAATTTTGTTTCTGACCAAATACTTATTTTCCACCATAATATGCAAATAAAATGTTAAAAAAACAGACAATGTGATTTTCTGGATTTTTCTTTCTCAGTTTGTCTCCCATAGTTGAGGTCTACCTATGATGTAAATTACAGACACCTCTCATCTTTTTAAGTGGTGGAACTTGCACTATTGCTGACTGACTAAATACTTTTTTGCCACTGTATATGTTCTCTAGCATATTTTGGCTGTGTTGCTTTGACCTTACAAACATGTCTGACCATGTGTATTTAAGCACAACTCAGCGGGTGTTGCTTCACTGGGTGTTGTCTCGTCGCTTTGGCCAGCCATATCAGGTCAATGTTGATCCGCGAAGGAGGAGACGAAGATTGTGGGTGCATCCTCTATTGACCCAACGCCAGAGTAAAGGACATTTCCAGAGACTATATTCAGCTTTGAGGGCACATCCTGATAAGTTTTACCTGTATAGTCGCATGTCCATCCGGACTTTTGACATGTTGTTGGAGATCTTACGTCCTGGGATCACCTATCAGGACACCTGGATGAGAAAAGCCATCTCTGCTGAGGAGCGTCTGCTCCTAACCTTACGGTATGTATTCAACATTCGCACAAATGATTATTTTTTGTGTTTATTTAAAAAATGTGTTGTGTCCTACTATGTTTCAATAACTTTTCTTGACATGAAGCCACAAGCACATATAAAAAAATGGTGTAAATATTCTAGTATAGTAAGATTGTTAAATGAACCTTTTTATATTTTAAATAATTTCATAGTATATGAAATATACACTTGTGCTTATTCATGTTTTCGTATTCCTCATGTTAATGATTTTTTTACCTTTTTCTTGTATTGCAGCTTCCTGTCCACAGGCTTGTCCTATGCGGGTCTACACCTGGAGTTTCTGATTGGGCGGTCGACAATTTCAGGCATTGTTAGGACAACCTGTTCCCAAATATGGCAGAAACTTCAGGAAGTTGTGATGCCTGAGCCCAAACAGGAGGATTGGCTCAAAATCGCCACTGGTTTCAAAAATACTTGTGACTTCCCTAACTGCATTGGAGCTGTGGATGGGAAACATATCAGGGTGCGTAAGCCGCCGAACTCTGGTTCCCAATTCTACAATTACAAGCAGTTTTTCTCTGTAGTTCTGTTAGCAGTTGCTGACAGTAACTACAGGTTTATAATTGTAGACATTGGGGCGTATGGGTGAACTGGAGACTCTAGGGTCTTCAATTCGTCCATAATGGGTCAGCGGCTACGAGACAACCAGTTGAACCTCCCACCACCACAACAACTCCCAGGCTCCAATGCAGAAGCAGTGCCTTTTTTTTGGTAGGAGATGAGGCCTTCCAACTGACGAGGCACGTCATGAGGCCTTACCCCAGGCGCAACCTTGACCACCGGCGGAGGGTGTTTAATTTGAGACTTGCAAGGGCACGGAGACTGGTTGAGTGCGCCTTTGGGATTCTTGTTGCCAAATGGCGTGTTCTTCAGTCTGCCATCCAGCTGAGTGAGGCTACAATCAATGAAGTGATCAAAGCCTGTGTAATTCTACATAATTTCACAAGAATACATGATTGTTCCTCTCCAAATTTTGATGATCACCTCATGAACAATGTTAGTAGGCCTACCCCATATGTCCCTCCTCCGCGTCGTCCACTTTCTGGTCTTAAAGTTCGTGATGTGTTGACAAATTATTTTTTGACTCTGCAAGGTGCTACTCCCTGGAAAAACTATGCAATTTTGCATGTGTAATTTATTAGATATATAAAGTACTGTATGTGTTAACCAATTTTGAAACTCGGTCTGTTGTATTTAATTATTTCACATATGGTTATCAGCATATCATGTGTGTGTGATATAAGAATGAATAGAGCGCATCCAGAGTTTGATTGTTATTAAAGAACTTTTTACTGATGTAAATTTTTTTTGGTCTTGGTTATTGTTTTGGCATAACCATTGTTTTTTATATAAATGCCCTTTTTTTATGGGAACAACAAATTATGAACAACATCCACAATAAAGAGTGCTATGTAGGCACAAGCAAAAAGAATATTGTGTAGACAAATCATAAACAAAAAAAAAACAAAAAAAGGAAAAAATAAAATTTTGGTAGGTAGGTGCAGGAGATGTAGATTGCTCTGGGTCAGCATCAGGTGGCCTTTGTTGGCCCAATTGTCCAGCACCCTGTGCAGATGTTGTAGTGGCCTGAGGGACATTAGCCCAGCTATGATGCTGGGCACTTGGAAGAGTGGGGAGAGGATTTTGGAGATACCCCTGATGTTGCTGACCATATGGCCGGGAATCATACGCCAACCCAAAATGACCATATTGTCCATACCCAGGTTGGGACCAGCCTCCAGCACTGGGTGTGGACAAGTGGCCATATTGGGATGGTTGCTGATATCCCGCCATATGTTGCTGAGGTTGCCATTGTGGGTTCGTTGTGGGTTGGGGTTGAGGTGTTGGCTGACGTGGAGGGGGTGCTTCAGATCCTTGTTGAGCAGCCTGGCCTTGTAATCTCTGAGGCCGCAGAATATTTTCAGGTGACATCTGCCACTGTTCAATCATCTGCAAGAGATTGTATGGGTTATTTGGGGGTGTGCATGTGTCAATAAGGATCTGAAAACACCCTCTCACACGAAGCCTCAACTCCCGCTCTATGGACCGTAAATATTGGGCAAGGCTACGTGTAAATCCCTCCTCCCCATCATCCTCTCGAACCCGGGCCAAATAGCTCATGACCCCAACATCCACGTTTCTCCTGCTTTGGAGAAGCTCTCTCCTGCGGCGTGAACACTGTGGTCTGACTGCAGCCTGTGGGGATGGATCCAGGGCAACAGTTGGGCTGCTGCTATTTCCAGGGTCATCCTGGCTAGGTGGTGGTGCTGCTGCTGCTGATGAGAACTGTGGGGCCTCTTGATGTGGTTCGGCTGCAGATGGAGCTGGCTGGCCAGATGAGGAGGAGCCAGGAGGGATGGAGCCTGAGGGAGCCGCAGATGGACCAGCCACCTCTTCACCTTCACCAACTGGGTCAATGACCAGTTCAGAGTCAGACCCTGTCTCCCTGTCAGTGAGGTTAGACTGAGTTCTGAAACAGAAAACTTATTTTATTTTAAATTTTTTTTTAAATCATTTCTCCAACTTAAAAATTAGAAAAAGTTTGTGATGTTTTTACTTACGGCCTGAGGTCCATGCTGGGGTTAAGAAAGGTTAGGCGGTCGAAATATAGGTATTTCCTTTTTTTAGGAGGTGCCCCGGCTCCACTTCTCTCCCGTTGCTGCCTCTCCCTCCTATACTGGTCACGGATACTCCGCCACCTTGTTGTAACATCACCCACTGAAACAACAAAAATTTAATTGATTGATTAGCCCATTATGCAGAGTGCTCACACAAGGTGTAATTGACTAAACAGATTTAATTGTAGCATACAAATAGGCATTTGTGGAGCACATTTATTATTAAATTTGAAAAAATCATCACACAATTATCAAGCAAGGACACAAGGACAGAGTTCGCTACCCTATATCCCAGAAAGCACAATTAATGGGAAACACTGTTAGTAAGGGACACCTATTTAAAACATTAATGAAATCCGTTTATCATGTACAACACCATGTATCTACTGGTGTGCTTTCTAGTTCTTTCATGATTAATTTATAAAGTCTTGATGAGGAATTCAACGTAGTAAGGGCCTGCTGTTTACCAAGAACATTACATTTCAAACATGGGTGTACTTATCTGTCGCTGTGCCTCACGTGGCTGCTGGTCATAATGTGGGAAGAGGGACCCACACACGCTCCTCCATGCTGCCTCTTTTTGGGCCCTGTTTGCATAATTTGGGTCTCTTTGGTCCCAGATCACAGGCCTCTTTTGGACCAAAATTATCAGCATGTCCGTATTCACAATGTTTGCCATGATGATTATCACTCCGTGGAGGCGTGCAGCAGACTTCCGGGTTCACTGTCTGGCTTTTTTAGCTAATTAGCATGTCTCACCTGCCTGATTGAGGCCTTTGGACATTTCCGGACATCTGCCAGTAAGTTGCGTATTTCTCGCAAGTCACACGCATGGTCTGTATGCATTCTGTATTATACGCTCTCCCATAGACTTTCATTGGCGTATTTTTTGCGCGATACGCTGACAAACGCAGCATGCTGCGATTTTGTGCGGCCGTAGAACGCCGTATATTACGGATCCGTAATATACGGCTGATAGGACTAGACCCATTGAGAATCATTGTGCCGTATGTTATGCGAGTTTTACGGACGTAGTTTCTATGCTCTTATTTCCGTAAAACTCGCAAGTGTGACGCCGGCCTCACAGTGCGGCATGTCAGACCAAATGAGAATGATGAGGTGAAAGAGACTGGCCAAAGAGCTCAGAAACAGAATTGTGGCAAGGCACAGATCTGGCCAAGGTTACAACAGAATTTCTTCAGTACTCAAGGTTCCTAAAAGCCCAGTGGCCTTCATAATCCTTAAATGGAAGAAGTATGGGACCACCAGAAGTCTTCCTAGACCTGGCTGTCCAGCCAAACTGAGCAATCGTGGGAGAAGAGCCTTTGTGAGAGAGATAAAGAAGAACCCCAAGATCACTGTGGCTGAGCTCCAGAGGTGCAGTAGGGAGATGGGAGAAAGTTCCACAAAGTCAACTATCACTGCAGCCCTCCAGCAGTCGGGCCTTTATGGCAGAGTGGCCTGACTGAAGCCTGTCCTCAGTGCAAGACATATGAAAGCCCGCATAGAGTTTGCTAAAAAAAACACATGAAGGACTCCCAGACTATGAGGAATAAGATTCTCTGGTCTGATGAGACGAAGATAGACCTTTTTTGTGATAATTCTCAGCGGTATGTGTGGAGATAATCAGGCACTGCTCATCACCTGCCCAATACAATCCCAACAGTGAAACATGGTGGTGGCAGCATCATGCTATGGGGGTGTTTTTCAGCTGCAGGGACAAGACGACTGGTTGTCATTGAAAGAAACATGAATGCAGCCAAGTACAGAGATATCCTGGATGAAAACCTCTTCCAGAGTGCTCTGGACCTCAGGTTCACCTTCCAACAAGACAATGACCCTAAGCACACAGCTAAAATAACAAAGAAGTGGCTTCAGAACAACTCTATGACCATTCTTGACTGGCCCAGCCAAAGCCCTGGCCTAAACCCAATTGAGCATCTCTGGAGAGACCTGAAAATGGCTGTCCACTAACGTTCACAATCCAACCTGACGGAACTGGAGAGGATCTGCAAAGAAGAATGACAGAGGATCCCCAAATCAAGGTGTGAAAAACATGTTGCATTATTCCCAAGAAGACTCATGGCTGCTCAAAAGGGTGCTTCTACTCAATACTGAGCAAAGGGTCTGAATACTCATGACCATGTGATATTTCAGTTTTTCTTTTTTAATAAATTTGCAAAAATTACTGCATTTCTGTTTTTTTTTCAGTCAAGATGGGGTGCAGAGTGTACATTAATTAGAAAAAAATGAACTTGTTTGAATTTATCACATAGAGAGGAATCTCCTCCCAGTGTAGCATTCCTAGCCGAAGTTCCACAGGCTTGAAAATAGAGGTCTCTCATCCGCGGATGCTACCAGCAAAGAATTCTGCAGACTTTATTATTATTATTATTATATATTTATTTAGCACCATTAATTCCATGGTGCTGTACATGAGAAGGAGTTGCATCAAAATTTCAATTATCACTTACAGTAAACAAACTAACAATGACAGATGATACAGAGGGGAGAGGACCCTTCCCTTGCGGGCTTACATTCTGCAGGATTATGGGGAAGGAAACAGTAGGTCGGGGGTTGCAGTAGCTCAGATGGTGTTGAGGTGGCCGTGTGGTCATTACAGGTTGTAAGCTTTCTTGAAGAGGTGGGTATTTAGGTTTCTTTTGAAGGATCCAAATGTGGTGGATAACCAGACGTGTTGGGGCACAGAATTCCAGAGGATGGGGGATATTCGGGAAAAGTCTTGGAAGCGATTGGGTGAGGAGCGAATAAGTGTGGAGGAGAGAAGGAGGTCTTGGGAGGACAGGAGATCACGTGTGGGAAGATATCGGGAGATTAGTTCGGAAATATACGGAGGAGAAAGGTTATGGATGGCCTTGTAGGTTAGTCTGGGGCCATATTTGCCACTAGGCACTTGAGGGCATGTGCCTAGGGGCACCAGGATGGGGGGGCAGCACCTGAGCAAGGTTTTTGTTTGTTTGGTTTCTATTTTTTAGTCCAGCAGGTTGCAAGGGCTGACCAAGTTTTTTTTAAAGGGGAGTATTTCGATATGCGAGCGCACGGCGAGGGAAGGGGAACACTAATCAGCTCCCTGCCTAAACCGAAGAAATTACAGTACAGGCCCTGTGATGGTGTCATGATCATGTGACTCAAGGGGGAGGAGCCACAGAGTATTGCAGGCTGGAAGCTGCAGGAGAAGCTGAAGGAGATGGGGAAACTTGTGAGAGGTAATGAGGGAACAGTTACATGTGGAGTGCAAGGTGTATGTGATAGAATAGTGCAGGCTCTGTGGGCTGTGGGGGCAAAGACTGACAGGGATGTGTGGCATTACAGGCTGTGGGACATAGAGAGGTCCAGACTGTGACAGAGAAGTGCAGGGTGTGTGAGATAGAGGGGAGCAAGAGGGTGCAGGGTGCAGAAGATAGAGGAGTACAGGGTGCAAGAGAGAGAGAGGGGTGCAGCGTGCAAGGGAGAGAGGGGTGCAGGGTGCAAGAGAGAAAGGGGTGCAGGGTGCAAGAGAGAGGGGAGCAGGGTGCAAGAGAGAGAGGGGAGCAGGGTGCAAGAGAGAGAGAGGAGTGCAGGGTGCAAGAGAGAGAGGGGTGCAGGGTGCAAGAGAGAGGGGTGCAGTGTGGAAGAGAGAGAGGGATGCAGGGTGCAAGAGAGAGAGGGGTGCAGGGTGCTAGAGATAGAGGGGTGCAGGAGAGAGAGTGGTGCAGGGTGCAGGAGAGAGGGGTGCAGGGTGCTAGAGATAGAGGGGTGCAGGGTGCAGGAGAGAGAGAGTGGTGCAGGGTGCAGGAGAGAGGGGTGCAGGGTGCAAGAGAGCGGTGCTGGGTTCAAGAGAGAGAAGGATGCAGGGTGGAGGAGAGAGAGGGGTACAGGGTGCAGGAGAGAAAGGAGTGCAGGGTGCAGGAGAGAGAGGGGTGTAGTGTGCAAGAGAGAGGTGTGCAGGGTGCAAGAGAGAAAGGGGAGAGGGGTGCAGGGTGCAAGAGAGAGTGGAGAGAAGGGTGCAAGAGAGAGAGGGGTGCAAGGTGCAAGAGAGAGGGGTGCAGGGTGCAAGAGAGAGGGGTGCAGGAGAGAGAGGGGTGCAGGGTGCAAGAGAGAGAGGGGTGCAGGGTGCAGGAGAGAGAGAGAGTGATGCAGGGTCAGGAGAGAGAGGGGTGCAGGGTGCAAGATAGAGGGGTGCAGGGTGCAAGAGAGAGAGGGGTGCAGGGTGCAAGAGAGAGCAGAGAGCAGGGTGCAAGAGAGAGGGGTGCAGGGTGCAAGAGAGAGAGGGGTGCAGGGTGCAAGAGAGAGAGAGGGGTGCAGGGTGCAAGAGAGAGAGAGGAGTGCAGGGTGCAAGAGAGAGAGGGGTGCAGGGTGCAAGAGAGAGGAGTGCAGGGTGCAAGAGAGAGAGGGGTGCAGGGTGCAAGAGAGAGAGGGGTGCAGGGTGCAAGAGAGAAGAGGGGTGCAGAGTGCAAGAGAGAGAGGTGCAGTGTGCAAGAGAGAGAGAGGGGTGCAGGGTGCAAGAGAGAAAGGGGTGCAGGGTGCAAGAGAGAAAGGGGTGCAGGGTGCAAGAGAGAAAGGGGTGCAGGGTGCAAGAGAGGGGAGCAGGGTGCAAGAGAGAAAGGGGTGCAGGGTGCAAGAGAGGGGAGCAGGGTGCAAGAAAGAGAGGAGTGCAGGGTGCAAGAGAGAGAGGGGTGCAGGGTGCAAGAGAGAGAGGGGTGCAGGGTGCAAGAGAGAGAGGGGTGCAGGAGAGAGGAATGCAGGGTGCAAGAGAGAGGGGTGCAGTGTGCAAGAGAGGGGTGTAGGTTGCAAAAGAGAGGAGTGCAGGATGCAGGAGAGAAAGTGGTGCAGGGTGCAGGAGAGAGAGGTGCGGGGTGCAGGAGAGAGAGGGGTGCAGGGTGCAAGAGAGAGGGGAGCAGGGTGCAGGAGAGAGAGGGGTGCAGGGTACAAGAGAGAGGGGTGCAGGGTGCAAGAGAGAGAGGGGTGCAGAGTGCAAGAGAGAGGGGTGCAGGGTGAAAAAGAGAGAGGGGTGTAGGGTGCAAGAGAGACGGGTGCAGGGTGCAAGAGATAGAGGGGTGCAGGGTGCAGGAGATAGAGGGGTGCAGGGTGCAAGAGATAGAGGTAGAGGGGTGCATGGTGCAAGAGATAGAGAGGTGCAGGGTGCAAGAGAGGGGTGCAGGAGATAGAGGGGTGCAGGGTGCAGGAGATAGAGGGATGCAGGGTGCAGGAGATATAGGGGTGCAGGAGATAGAGGGGTGCAGGAGATAGAGAGGTGCAGGGTGTGTGCAGTTCCAGCCACCACGACAGTTGATTGATGAGAGTGGCAGGCGTTGCACCCCCACCGATCAGATATGCTAAGGATAAGTCATTCCCTTAGGGCAGGGGCTGTCCTAAGTTTAGGTCATTCATGTTAAAGTAGTGGCCTCTTTAAACAATCGTGACCTTATGCATGTGATTTGCATACCGGGGGTCACATGCCAATTCGATGTATTCGGCTTCTCTCAATAAAATTGAATTGATTGCATTTGTTTCTTGTTATAAGCTTGAATAAAAACATGACCTTCTAAGGGTTTTGTATTGGCTGGAAGTGAGCGCCTTAAAGTGATGGCCGGGGGACCAACACGGTGCAGGGAGACTACCGTACACAAGATGAGGTACAAACAACAAAGGGTACATTTATTGGAAGGCAAGGAATGAATTGGATGAGGAAGGTGCAAACAGGGGTTAGCAATGGCAAAAGATAATTTGCAAGAGTTGTATTCTTTAGCTGGGCCGTCAAATAGCACGGTGCTCCAACTATTACAGACTCAATATATATCACACAAGCAAATGCAAACAATAAACAAAGAATGATGCTACTCAACGTATAGCCTCCCTGGCCTCTACTAAGAAGGCCACATGGCTGCCGTGTTCTGTCTATTGAAGCCCACACTAGGCCCTGACATGGGCACAAAACAGGAACAAACTCACGGTGATGTTGAGGACTCAGATCCAGTCGCGTGGGGCCCCCAACAGTCTAGTAAGGTGGTGCACATGGCTCTCTGCCTGCTCTATGAAACATGGTCTTCTCCTTGCTTCTGGGTCCTGGAGGTGCTCCTGGAAACTGTAAATCCCTTTCTCGGTATCTTCATGGCTTCTCAAACTAGCACAGGACAGCCACCCTTGCTGCACCCAAAGAGTCCATCCAATTTCACGAGTCCACTCCGTCCCAGGCTGTGGGACCTTTTTTACAGGTACAAGCTCAGCACAGACGTTCTCTGCAGCAGCTCTTGCTCACACAATCCCAAGGCACAACTCCTCACCTTAGCACAGGGCAGTTAGTTCATTTACACAGTCTATTGCAGGAGGAAGCAGAACACATTCCATCACAGCAGACAAGGGGGTGTTGCCTCTTAAAGTGGCAGCGTGTTCTGTACTGTCCATAACAGCACCACCCCCAACAGCCTCTTCAGTGAAACAAAATGGAGAAAAAATTTAAGCAACCTGGATGACCATTCGGCATCTCTCAGATTGTAATAATAATAATAATAATTTTATTTATATAGCGCCAACATATTCCGCAGCACTTTACAATTAAGCGGGGACATGTACAGACAATAAATTCAGTATAAGTTAAGACAATTTAAACAGTGACATTAGGGGTGACGTCCCTGCTCGCAAGCTTACAATCTACAAGGAAATGGGGGGACACAATAGGTGAAAAGTGCTTGTTATTTCGGTTTTGGCAATTATAATAAATAGGGATTTTCATATAAAGATGCATGATCCGGTCATCAGCCCGTGTGTTTAAGTGCAATAGTCAAGTATCAAGTGCAGTTATCGTGTGCATGGAGGGTGTGGAGACAGATGAATAGTAGGGTGCAGATTCACATGCAGATAATATTTGGAAGGAGGGAACAGGAAAAAGTTAGTTTACTGAGTAGTTGATGTGGTAGGCTTGTTTGAAGAGATGGGTTTTTAAAGCGCGCTTGAATAGGTCGGGGCTAGGTATCAGTCTGATCGTCTGGGGAAGTGCATTCCAGAGAGCTGGCGCAGCACGAGAGAAGTCTTGGATGTGTTAATCTAGGATCAGATTGTCGGCCAAGCACATTGATATCTGCGGGTTTGGCTGATCTTAATCTTATGTGTGTGGGTACATTAACTACAATGTAATGGTAATGGGCACTTTCGGCATCTTTTACTCATCTGTGTTTAAACACGTACGTGTAAAATGGTTCCGGTGTCATCAGTGTACGTTCTGTGCATCATCAGTGTATGGTCCGTGCGTCATCAGTGTACGGGCCTTGCGTCATCAGTGTACGGTCCATGTGTCATCACTGTATGGTCTGTGTGTCATCAGTGTACGGTCCGTGTGTCATCAGTGTATGGTCTGTGCGTCATCAGTGTACGATCCGTGCATCATCAGTGTACAGTCCATGCGTCATCAGGGTACGGGCCTTGCATCATCAGTGTACGGTCCGTGTGTCATCACTGTATCGTCCGTGTGTCATCAGTGTACGGTCCGTGTGTCATCAGTGTATGGTCCGTGTGTCATCAGTGTATGGTCCGTGTGTCATCAGTGTACGATCTGTGCATCATCAGTGTACCGTCTGTGCGTCATCAGTGTACAGTCCGTGCGTCATCAGTGTATGGGCCATGTGTCATCAGCCAACCCCGCCTCCCACCCACCCTCCTTGAAGAGTCAGACAATACTCACCCTGACCCTGCTCCAGCGATGCCTGGTCTCAGCGTCTGTAGCGCGTCCTGAGTGAGCGGTCACGTGGTGCCGCTCATTAAGGTCATGAATATGTGCATATTCATGACCTTAATGAGTGGTACCACATGACTACTCACTCAGGAAGAAGGTGCTGAAGGTTCTGCGCCGGAAGTCGGGACAGAGCCAGAGTGATGTCGGCGCAGCCGCGCGGTGTGGCCGTGGGACAGCTGACAGGTGAGTATGAGGGACAGGGGGGGATGAAGCAGGATGGTAAGCCGCCTGCACCATGCAAGATGGGAGAAGGATCGGGGAAGGGGGGGGAGAGATGAGCCATGCATACGGGGGAATATGAGCCGTGCATACAAGAGGTGGGGGGGATATGAGCCATGCATACAGGGGGGGGGGAATTATGAGCCATGCATACAGGAAGGGGGGATATGAGCCATGCATACAGGGGGGGAATTTTAAGCCATGCATACGGGGGGGATATGAGCCATGCATACGGGGGGGGAATATGAGCCATGCATAGGGGATGGGAGGGAGATGAGCCATGCATACAAGATGGGAGGGAGGCATTATACACTATTGAGCATCATGTGTGGCCATTATACAGTATGGAGCATCATGTGTGGCCAATGGCCATTATACAGTATGGAGCATCATGTGTGGCCATTATACAGTATGGAGCATCATGTGTGGCCATTATAAAGTATGGAGCATCATGTGTCGCCATTATACAGTATTGAGCATCATGTGTGGCCATTATACAGTATGGAGCATCATGTGTGGCCATTATACAGTATGGAGCACTGTGTGGCCATATTTTTTTGGGGGGTTATAATTATTGTATATGAAACAGTGTGATCAGCAGTGCTAAATGGGTGTGGTTGGGACTTGGATATGGGTGTGACTAGTTGTGAAATGGGTGTGGTCAGAGGTGTGGCCTAAAATTTGCCGCGGCGCACTATGTGCGCTGCAACCTTTAGACCTCTTTCCCTTCTTCAAAAGTTGGGAGGTATGATACCGCATTTGCCAGATCACAGCAAGTGCCGCAAATCCCATAGGGAATGAATGAAGCCAAACGCAGTGTTGCCATAAGTGATCCATTACGTGGCAGATGCGGAAAAACTGCCCGATCTGCTGCAAAAGGCGACTTTCACAAAAGTGATTCTTGCCAAAGTCTATGCCGATAGTGTCATACTCACCAAAGGGGAGGCAGCACTAAAAGTGCCTAGGGCAGCAGAAACTCTAAATACGGCCCTGCCAAGGGCCCTCCAGTAACCAATGCTAGGGGCCCATTTTTCAATTTCATATAAATATGACATTATCCTCAATCACAAATTTATATAACAGTGAACTGGGTAGATGTTAAATGAATAAGATGCCGCCTTTGTCTGTATATAGTAATTCAAGTGTATTGTGCCAAGTAATGCTCATATAAGAGGGTGGTGGCCCATTCTTACACAGGGGACCACTGGAGGATTCTCCTGTTCTCCTGTGGGCCAGTCCAAGCTGGTGTGTATGATATTTTAATGCTAACAGGAAGACAAGTTGCTGCCGGTCACTTCTGGAAGCCACTTATCTCCTGTGGAAACAAAGGATGGGGCATGCTAAATAAAACATGCTCAGTCTTTTATCCTGACAGCCCAGGGTCAGGAAAGCCCCCATACACATAATGCTGATGACATTGGCGTATTCTGCTAACTTTTATCTAACTTGTATTTACACCTCAATAAACCATTGGTTGGCAATAATTACTGTTTCTATTAAATGACAGCAAGCATTGATCTATAAAATGTTATAGAAATGATGCGCCAAGTAAATGCGAAAGTTTCAAAACGTTTTACTAATCAGAAAATATACCATTAATGGCTGGATTTAGGGGAGAAGTTAAGTTATCTGGAAACTTTAGTCATTATGGATATTTCTTCTTTACTTTGGTCACACCAGTTATCAATAGATCCAGGGGTTAAAACAGGACACTCCAAAAACACTCTTTCCTTTCAATAGCAGAGAACTGCATGAGTCATAGAGCAAATTTCCTCCTTGTGTCCAGTGTTTCTTCAGCTTCATCTCTGAATAATTTCCCTGAAATACTTTAATTGGCACTAATTCATTAATAAAAGAGTAGTTTTATTTTTATTCTGTGTCCTGGGATCTCATTCAACTATGAGAAAGAAACAGTCTGTCAAAAGCTGAGACTGCGTTACTTGAAATATTTATCCTCACCACCCCCGGAATGATTTTCAAGTTAGGAGGGGTGGGTCAGGGAAGAGTTCCCCCCCCCCTTTCATTTTTTCTATAGCGTCTGGTATTGTTGTCCCCACCTTGTGTCTTTTTGATGGGTCTTTTAAAAAATGAATCTGACATTGACTGCTCCTGAGTATGAGACTCTGAGGAAGCCGCTTTGAAATGTTTGTGAGGGGATGGGGGGGAATAAAGGACACTGATTCCCAGCGGGTGACTGGGAAAATAATGTCCCTGCTACTAAACCCAGGGGGAGAGAGGATGCAGAAAATCACATTGTTGCTGCGCATTCAAATCGCTATCTGTATGTCCAATCCTACAAGTAAATGGCTGTTAGCTTCTCAACCGCAATATTAACTCCTACAAACGCTCCCCCCCTAATAATAAATGGGAGTGGGGAGTGGATTTGGGCTATGTAAAAGAACAACAATGGTTCTGCGCCAATGGATCCTGCGTGACCTCAAATGCACCTTGAATTTTTGTACACAGAAAGAGCGAAGGGAGAACAATTATATAACTGAAGAAAGCACAAACAAGACAGGAACAGATTAAAATCACAAAACGGCAACATTGTATCCGGCGCTGCTTCCTCTTGCATTAGGAAAGCTGTCACTGGGACAAAATTATTACATGGCACCTACATAGTCCACAGCACTATGCATAAAGTATATTCACTCGCCAGCCTCAGTGGGGCTCATAACGTCATCCTACCCCAAGAATGTACATTGGGACTGACTTTTTATCCTCGTTGCTCTAGTCCTTTTTTGTTGTGGTGCACGTTCTTTACATAATATTCATGATCTTTGTGCGCAGAGAACATCTCGTGGGACACTTTAGATCTTTCACTAGTATAACTTTAATACATTTATTAAAGGGCTGTCCAGAGAATAAGGGAATAAAAAGTATTTGAAAGGAACTTAGACTGATGTAAAAAAAATGTTTTTAAAAAAACATTACTCACCAATTTTCTGCCTCAGTTCCGAAGTGCAACCATTTCTTTATGGATTCCACTCCCTGGTCACATCTGGACCTTCTTAGCCAATCGCTGGCTGAGGCTAGTCAACACTGTGACCATTGATTGGATGACTTGGCATTTCTGGCGTGCCCAGGTGAAGAGGCTATTGGGGACCGGGTAGACGTCAGTACAGGAGCTGCAGCGGGTCTTTTTTAAAATATTTTTAATCTCATACCCTAGAAACCCCTTTAAGGTTTGGTTCTGGTGCAAAAAATTTGGAAGAATGTATATCAGCATCAATTTGTTCTAAACTGAAACCATCTTTCTAATGACGTGTCAAATTTATATAGTGCCATATGTCACAATAATTAATTGAAATTGATTAGAACTGCTTAGGCACAGATTTAAAAAGCGTGAAAATAGAAATAGTTCCTAATTTAACGTGGGGACCACACAAAACAACCCCTTCCAAATGGCAAAACTAATACAAAGATAAATTGTTAACATAGGGTGGGAGATGTTCTTGTTTTCAGTCATGGTGGTAAACCTTCTTCATATATACTCTTACAGGGTACGTAGACGTCACAGTGCTGGAAGCCCTCCCATGAGAGCAGTCTATGGCTTCCCCTGTTCATTTCAGAATGAGGGTGATTGTCCAAAAAGGTTGATAGTTTTGAGCAAATTGCATGTTTATGTCCCGAATTTGATGATGTGCCAACCATCATTTCCACTGATAGGGCCTACAGATAGGAAGGGCTCCAACCAGATTCCTCATAGCTTCTCCTTATCCTTAGATGCTGTAATCATAGTGCAAAATGAAAAACTAAAGGAGAAGAGCTTGTCCTAGACAGGTAAAGATTGTGCCAATTGAAAAAGGATGGGGGCCTTTTGACTTCTACATGCCCCACTTGTCTGGGAGCACAGTGCACAGGAGTGCAGCACGATTAGGTCTGGGGGTGAGAGGGGATCTCGGGGAGGATTCTTCAGCTTGATACATTAATGTGATTAGCGATTCACACCATCTCCTAGGTAATCTCGTGTCATGTCCCCAAGGCCGGGGTTGTGTTAGTTCACGCTGCAAATCTTTGCTGTATTTCGATAATTTCTGAATTCTCTTGTTTGCCGAGATGAAGCAGAAAGCGCAGAAATGTCTTTTCATTGTAAAGAACACAGTAAACATTTCTGTGCCGCCTGCCAGCTCATTATCTAACTAGGTCTCTCCAGTTACTCTGAAAACAACAGGAGCCGAGACGCCGCTGCCAAAAAACACATTTTAGCCGGTGAATCCATCTACAGCACATTATAAGAGATTATCACATTTCTGGGATCATTTATGAACATAAATCTTTAGTTTTTCATGCAGCCTAAAACTCCACATCATAACAAGAGAAATTGCAGTGACAAGGGAAACCTCACCTAAAATAAAATAAAAACCCTATGAAAAATCATACAGCTGTGAGTCATCCTCAATGATCAAGTTCCACCATGATACATTCCCAATCCTTGATCACTACCAAACAGAAGTCTAGTAACTGTAGTTAACTATATCTTTCTTGGGAACATTGAGTGATCAGGACTGGAAAATGGGGCTATGAACCACATGTAATATAATTCCCCCACCTGAATTTTTTTAGATCATCCTACATGATTTTTTTCCACATAATTCCAGCATACAACACCAAGATAATACTGCCAAATGTACCCCACATAATACCACCATACTGCCAAAGTAATACTGCTGTAAAAAAAAAATCAGCATAATTCCACCAAACTGTATAGTACAAAATAACATCTTAAACCCCATGATACCACCATATAGAGTCAAGATAAGGTGCTATACACATCCAACACAATGACTTCCTATAGTTCAAAGTGCCATATATAGTTTTTTATTAAACCACTGAACTGTATGGTGGCAAAATAATACAGCCGTAAATAAAATCTGGAAAAACCTACCATATGGTAGGAAGATAACACTGTTATTTAGATCCATCATAATTCTACATACTGAACAGTGCAAAAATTATTCGGCCTAAACCCATATAATACCACAGTATATGGCCAAGATAATACTGTAAAGAAATGTGCAAGGCTCAAAATCAATGAAAAATATTTTCTTTACTGGATATTTATTGGATAACAAAATAATTAAAAACATAAAAATAGACATACAAAAGTCAGACATTTAAAATGCTAAGGGTATGCTCACACTGCACATTTTTGCTGTGTTTTTTTCTGCAGCAAAATGTGATTTCTTGGCAAGAAAGAAGCTGGTTTGATGCATTTTTGGTGTATTTCTTTAATGCGTTTTGGGGGCTAACTTGTGTCTCTTTGTGCATGCTAATAAAGTTGAGTGCCCCAGAGGAAAAAAAATGACTTCCTATAGAACCATACCTCTAGATCCTTTGAAAAGCTTGAAATTCAGCAGCTGCGTACAGTAAAATCACAGCGTGACAGGTTAGAATAGATATATACACATAGAATAAATAGATAAATAATTCATCTGCCGCATACAGTAAAATCATCACAGCAGGAGCCGACAGCATACAATAGGTAGATTACACGCAGTATGTACACATAGAATAGATACAGTTAGGTCCATATATATTTGGACAGAGACAACATTTTTCTAATTTTCGTTATAGACATTACCACAATGAATTTTAAACAAAACAATTCAGATACAGTTGAAATTCAGACTTTCAGCTTTCATTTGAGGGTATCCACATTAAAATTGGATGAAGGGTTTAGGAGTTTCAGCTCCTTAACATGTGCCACCCTGTTTTTAAAGGGACCAAAAGTAATTGGACAGATTCAATAATTGTAAATAAAATGTTCATTTTTAGTACTTGGTTGAAAACCCTTTGTTGGCAATGACTACCTGAAGTCTTGAACTCATGGACTTCACCAGACGCTGTGTTTCCTCCTTTTTGATGCTCGGCCAGGCCTTCACTGCGGTGGTTTTCAGTTGCTGTTTGTTTGTGGGCATTTCTGTCTGAAGTTTAGTCTTTAACAAGTGAAATGCATGCTCAATTGGGATGAGATCAGGTGACTGACTTGGTCATTCAAGAATATTCCACTTCTTTGCTTTAATAAACTCCTGGGTTGCTTTGGCTTTATGTTTTGGATCACTGTCCATCTGTAGTATGAAACGACGACCAATCAGTTTGGCTGCATTTGGCAGGATCTGAGCACACAGTATGTCTCTGAAGACTTCAGAATTCATTCGCCTGATTCTGTTCTGTGTCACATCATCAATAAACACTAGTGACCCAGTGCCACTGGCAGCCATGCATGCCCAAGCCATCACACTGCCTCCGTCGTGTTTTAAGATGAAGTGGTATGCTTTGGAACATGAGCTGTACCACACCTTCGCCATACTTTTCTCTTTCCATCATTCTGGTAGAGGTTGATCTTGGTTTCATCTGTCCAAAGAATGTTCTTCCAGAACTGTGCTGGCTTTTTTAGATGTTTTTTAGCAAAGTCCAGTCTAGCCTTTTTATTCTTGATGCTTATGAGTGGCTTGCACCATGCAGTGAACCCTCTGTATTTACTTTCATGCAGTCTTCTCTTTATGGTAGATTTGGATATTGATACGCCAACCTCCTGGAGAGTGTTGATCACTTGGTTGGCTGTTGTGAAGGGGTTTCTCTTCACCATGGAGATAATTCTGCGATCATCCACCACTGTTGTCTTCCGTGGGTGCCCAGGTCTTTTTGCATTGATGAGTTCACCAGTGCTTTCTTTCTTTCTCAAGATGTACCAAACTGTAGCTTTTGCTACTCCTAATATTGTAGCAATTTCTTGGATGGGTTTTTTCTGTTTTTGCAGCTTAAGGATGGCTTGTTTCACCTGCATGGATAGCTCCTTTGACCGCATGTTTACTTCACAGCAAAACCTTCCAAATGCAAGCACCACACCTCAAACCAACTCCAGGCCTTTTATCTGCTTAATTGAGAATGACATAATGAAGGGATTGCCCACACCTGTCCATGAAATAGCCTTGGAGTCAAGTGTCTAATTACTTTTGGTCCCTTTAAAAACAGGGTGGCACATGTTAAGGAGCTGAAACTCCTAAACCCTTCATCCAATTTTAATGTGGATACCCTCAAATGAATGCTGAAAGTCTGAACTTCAACTGCATCTGAATTGTTTTGTTTAAAATTCATTGTGGTAATGTCTATAACCGAAATTAGAAAAATGTTGTCTCTGTCCAAATATATATGGACCTAACTGTATATGGGTGTCAGTGACATGTACAATTAGTTCAGTGTGTGTGTAGCTTTCTGTACATGTATTTAATTATGAAAAGATTATTTTTCTGAAAAAAATGCCATGGGCTCCCACATAATTTTCTTAACCAGCAGAGGGAAAGCCGATGGCTGGGGGCAGATGTTTATAGCCTGAGAAGGGGGTAATACTCCTGGAGTATCCCAGGCTATTAATATTAGATCACAGCTGTATACTTAGCCTTTACTTTAAAATGGTGGACCCCCCAAAAACAGAGTCCCCCTATAATTAATATCCAGGAAAGGCTATGCAGACAGCTGCGGGCTGATATAAATATTAGCCACAAAAATTTGCCAAAGTAGAATTAGGCTCTTCAAAAAACTTACAACACACAAACATGAACTATAACCATCAATTAAAAAATTAGTCTAATTCTGAGAAGTGATCCAAATTAAAATTGTATTTTATTAAATCAAAAATTAAAAAACATAAATATAAGCAAAATTATCATGTAGGGGACGCAGTTTCTAGGACACAATCAACATTTATAGTTTATAAATATAGGTTTGGAAGCAAAACGTTTAGTACAAATCATAAAAAGTTCAAGTGCTATTGTAAACCTCCCATACCAAAGATACTGCAATTTTAAACTACAGGAACACCTATTCAATTATATTAAGGGTATGTGCACACGCTGTGGATTTTTCTGCGGATCCGCAGCGGATTGGCCGCTGCTGATTCACAGCAGTTTTTCATGCATTTACAGTACCATGTAAATCTATGGAAAACAAAATCCGCAGTGCACATGCTGCGGGTAAAACCGTGCGGAAACTCTGCGTTTATTCCGCAGCATGACAATTCTTTGTGCGGATTCCGCAGCGGTTTATACCTGCTCCATAATAGAAATTCGCAGGTGTAAAACCGCAGGTGAAATCCACACAAAACCACAAAAAAAAAACGTGGTAAATCTGTGGTAACTCCGCAGTAAATCCGCAGTGTGGATTTCCTGCGGATTTACCAAAATCAGTCCGCAAGACTTTCCGCAACGTGTGCACGTAGCCAAATAGTACATATAGTCTAGGCACCAATATCAATAGAGATGGGATTTAGAAATTAAGTTTAAACCAACATTTGATGTGTGGTAGATCTATAAAATGCTTGTGTGCCTATAGATAAGGTGCCATCTATACCCTAAATAGTATGCTAAATGTAAATTACATGCAACAGTGTTCATAGATGCATCCTGCCTGGACCAAGGTAATGCCTCAGAAGGGAAGAGATCAGATCTCGATAGTAATTAAAGTGCTTAAATGCCACATTACCAGGTAGTAAGGGGGCCTAGGAAGAAGCCATAAGTATTAGCCCCCCCAGGGTAAAAGCATTGGCTTTCAGCCACCCCAGAAATGATGCATCTATAAGATGCACCAATTCTGGCACTTAGCCTCACTCTTCCCACTTGCACTGTAGCGGTGGCAAGTGAGGTGATATTTGGGGGGTTGATGTCACCTTTGTATTGTCAGGTGACATCAAGCCCTGAGGTTAGTAATGGAAAGGCGTCTATAAGACGCTCCCATTACTAGCCCCCTAGACATATTGTTTTAAAACACGCACGAGCAGAAAAAAAGTCCTTTAATTGAAAGAATGACACAGACTCTTTTAACCCCTTCATGACCCAGCGTATTTTGACCTTAATGACCTGGCCGTTTTTTGCAATTCTGACCAGTGTTCCTTTATGAGGTAATAACTCAGGAACGCTTCAACGGATCCTAGTGGTTCTGAGAATGTTTTTTTCGTGACATATTGGGCTTCATGATAGTGGTAAATTTAGGTAAATAAATTCTGTGTTTATTTGTGATAAAAACGGAAACTTGGCGAAAATTTTGAAAATTTTGCAATTTTCACATTTTGAATTTTTATTCTGTTAAACCAGAGAGTTATGTGACACAAAATAGTTAATAAATAACATTTCCCTTATGTCTACTTTACATCAGCACAATTTTGGAAACAAAAATTTTTTTTTTGCTAGGAAGTTATAAGGGTTAAAATTTGACCAGCAATTTCTCATTTTTACAACGAAATTTACAAAACCATTCTTTTAGGGACCACCTCACATTTGAAGTCAGTTTGAGGGGTCTATATGGCTGAAAATACCCCAAAGTGACACCATTCTAAAAACTGCACCCCTCAAGGTGCTCAAAACCACATTCAAGAAGTTTATTAACCCTTCAGGTGCTTCACAACAGCAGAAGCAACATGGAAGGAAAAAATGAACATTTAACTTTTTAGTCACAA
The DNA here is from genome assembly GCF_032444005.1 of Ranitomeya imitator. Lineage (NCBI taxonomy): Eukaryota > Metazoa > Chordata > Amphibia > Anura > Dendrobatidae > Ranitomeya > Ranitomeya imitator. Next base: position 797,522,191 of record NC_091282.1, read on the forward strand.
AAATGATATTTTAGCAACAATTTTTTTATTTTCCCAATGGTAAAAGGAGAAACTGAACCACGAAAGTTGTTGTACAATTTGTCCTGAGTACGCTGATACCTCATATATGGGGGTAAACCACTGTTTGGGCGCACGGCAGGGCTCGGAAGGGAAGGAGCGCCATTTGACTTTTTGAATGAAAAATTGGCTCCACTCTTTAGTGGACACCATGTCGCGTTTGGAGTGCCCCCGTGTGCCTAAACATTGGAGCTCCCCCACAAGTGACCCCATTTGGAAACTAGACACCCCATGGAACTTATCTAGATGCATAGTGAGCACTTTAAACCCCCAGGTGCTTCACAAATTGATCCGTAAAAATGAAAAAGTACTTTTTTTTCCACAAAAAAATTCTTTTAGCCTCAGTTTTTTCATTTTCACATGGGCAACAGGATAAAATGGATCCTCAAATTTGTTGGGCAATTTCTCCTGAGTACACCGATACCTCCCATGTGGAGATAAACCACTCTTTGGGCGCACGACAGGGCTCGGAAGGAAGGAGCGCCATTTGACTTTTTGAATGAAAAATTATCTCCATCGTTAGCGGACACCATGTCGCGTTTGGAGAGCCCCTGTGTGCCTAAACATTGGAGCTCCCCCACAAGTGACCCCATTTTGGAAACTAGACCCCCCAAGGAACTTATCTAGATGCATAGTGAGCACTTTAAACCCTCAGGTGCTTCACAAATTGATCCGTAAAAATGAAAAAGTACTTTTTTTTCCACAAAAAAATTCTTTTAGCCTCAATTTTTTCATTTTCACATGGGCAACAGGAAAAAATGGATCCTAAAATTTGTTGGGCAATTTCTCCTGAGTACACCGATACCTCACATGTGGGGGTAAACCACTGTTTGGGCGCACGACAGGGCTCGGAAGGGAAGGAGCGCCATTTGACTTTTTGAATGAAAAATTATCTCCATCGTTAGCGGACACCACGTCGCGTTTGGAGAGCCCCTGTGTGCCTAAACATTGGAGCTCCCCTACAAGTGACCCCATTTTGGAAACTAGACCCCCCCAAGGAACTTATCTAAATGCATATTGAGCACTCTAAACCCCCAGGTGCTTCACAGAAGTTTATAACGCAGAGCCATGAAAATAAAAAATAATTTTTCTTTCCTCAAAAATGATTTTTTAGCCTGGAATTTCCTATTTTCCCAAGGGTAACAAAAGAAATTGGACCCCAAATATTGTTGTCCAGTTTGTCCTGAGTACGCTGATACCCTATATGTGGGGGTAAACCACTGTTTGGGCACACGGCAGGGCTCGGAAGGGAAGGCACGCCATATGGCTTTTTAAATGGAAAATTAGCTCCAATCATTAGCGGACACCATGTCGCGTTTGGAGAGCCCCTGTGTGCCTAAACATTGGAGCTCCCCCACAAGTGACCCCATTTTGGAAACTAGACCCTAAAGGAACTAATCTAGATGTGTGGTGAGCACTTTGAACCCCCAAGTGCTTCACAGAAGTTTATAACGCAGAGCCATGAAAATAAAAAATAATTTTTCTTTTCTCAAAAATGATTTTTTAGCCCGCAATTTTTTATTTTCCCAAGGGCAACAGGAGAAATTTGACCCCAAAAGTTGTTGTCCAGTTTCTCCTGAATCCGCTGATACCCCATATGTGGGGGTAAACCACTGTTTGGGCACACGTCGGGGTTTGGAAGGTACGTAGTGACGTTTTGAAATGCAGACTTTGATGGAATGCTCTGCGGGCGTCACGTTGCATTTGCAGAGCCCCTGATGTGCCTAAACAGTAGAAACTCCCCACAAGTGACCCCATTTTGGAAACTAGACCCCCAAAGGAACATATCTAGATGTGTGGTGAGCACTTTGAACCCCCAAGTGCTTCACAGAAGTTTATAACGCAGAGCCATGAAAATAATAAATAAGTTTTCTTTCCTCAAAAATAATTTTTTAGCCCAGAATTTTTTAATTTTCCCAAGGGTAACAGGAGAAATTTGACCCCAAGAGTTGTTGTCCAGTTTCTCCTGAGTACGCTGATACCCCATATGTGGGGGTAAACCACTGTTTGGGCACACGTCGGGGCTCGGAAGGGAGAGAGCACCATTTGACTTTTTCAAAGCAAGATTGGCTGGAATCAATGGTGGCGCCATGTCGCGTTTGCAGACCCCCTGATGTGCCTAAACAGTGGAAACCTCTCAACTCTAACTCTAACACTAACCCCAACACACCCCTAACCCTAATCCCAACCCTAACCACAACCCTAACCCCAACACACCCGTAACCCTAGTCTTAACCCTAATTCCAACCCTAACTCTAATTCCAAACCTAACCCTAAGGCTATGTACCCACGTTGCTGATATGTGTGGGGATTTTTCTGCACCGTTTTTGAAATATCTGCGGGTAAAACGCACTGCGCTTTACCTGTGGATTTACTGCAGATTTCCAGTGTTTTTTGTGTGGATTTCACCTGCAGATTCCTATTATGGAGCAGGTGTAAAACGCTGCGGAATCCGCACAAAGAATTGACATACTGCGGAAAATACAACGCGGCGTTTCCGCGCTGTACTTTCCGCACCATGGGCACAGCGGATTTGGTTTACCATAGGTTTACGTGGTACTATAAACGTGATGGAAAACTGCTACGAATCCGCAGTGACTAATCCACTGCGGATCCGCAGCCAAATCCGCACCATGTGAACATAGCCTAATTCTAACCCTAATTCCAACCCTTGCCCCAATTCTAACCCTAACCCTAATTGTAACCCTAATTCTAATCCTAGCCCTAAGTGCAACCCTAGCCCTAAGTGCAACCCTAGCCCTAAGTGCAACCCTAGCCCTAAGTGCAACCCTAAGTGCAACCCTATCTCTAAGTGCAACCCTAACCCTAAGTGCAACCCTAACCCTAAGTGCAACCCTAACCCTAAGTGCAATCCTACCCCTAAGTGCAACCCTAGCCCTAAGTGAAACCCTAGCCCTAAGTGCAACCCTAACCCTAAGTGCAACCCTATCCCTAAGGGCAACCCAATCCCTAAGTGCAACCCTAACCCTAAGTGCAACCCTAAGTGCAACCCTAAACCTAAGTGCAACCCTAACCCTAAGTGCAACCCTATCTCTATGTGCAACCCTAACCCTAAGTGTAACAATAACCCTAAGTGCAACCCTAAGTGCAACCCTATCTCTAAGTGCAACCCTTACCCTAAGTGCAACCCTAACCCTAAGTGCAATCCTAACCCTAGGTGCCACCCTAGCCCTAAGGGCAACCCTAGCCCTAAGTGCAACCCTAGCCCTAAGTGCAACCCTAAGTGCAACCCTAAGTGCAACCCTAACCCTAAGTGCAACCCTAACCCTAAGTGCAACCCTAACCCTAAGTGCAACCCTAACCCTACCCCTAACCCTAATCCTAACGGAAAAACAAAAATAAATATATTTTCTATATTTTATTACCTACCTATGGGGGGGATAAAGGGGAGGTTATTTACTATTTTTTTTAATTTTGATCGGTGTGATAGAACCTATCACAGCGATCAAAATGTACAGGGAACGAATCTGCCGGCCGGCAGATTCGGCAGGCGCACTGCGCATGCGCCCGCCATTTTCCAAGATGGCGGCGCCCATGCGAGAAGACCGAGGACACCGGGAGGGACACCGGGACTAGGTAAGTATGGGGGGGTGCGATCGGACAGCGGGGGGGAGCGGGGGGGAGGATGGGGGAGGGTCGGAGGGGAGAGGAAGGCGTGTAGGACAGGATGGAGGGGTAGGGAACACTGATGGTGGGGGGGCCAGATCGGGGTCTCCAGCCATGGCCGATGTTATTGCAGCATCGGCCATGGCTGGATTGTAATATTCACTAATTTTCATAGGTGAAATATTACAGATTGCTCTGATTGGCTGTTCCACTTTCAACAGCCAATCAGAGCGATCGTAGCTATGGGGGATGAAGCCACCTTCCCTGGGCTAAAGTACCACTCTCCCTGTCCCTGTAGGTCGGGTGAAATTGGAGTTAACCCTTTCACCCGGCCTGCAGGAACGCGATCATTCTGTGACACAGCATATGCGTCACAGGTCAGATTAGCACCGACTTTCATGACGCATACGCTGTGTCACAGGTTGGGAAGGGGTTAATGAATCTTAATTATACCATACTTACAACATCGCTGATTCCATTGACGCCATTGTCCTCTGCAAGAGAATTAAAATAAAAAACAACAATATCCCTCACCTCTCCATCGTTCTGCCCCTTGCCATAATCCATGTCTGGGGGATTAACCCCTTAACGCCGATACGCCTTTTAACAGTGGCAGTTAAGGGTACTTAAGCCACAGTGCCGCTTTCTAACAGCGCTGAGGTTTAAGTGTATAGTGTATAGAGTTGGAATATCTCCAAGGTCTTGGCCACCAGGGGTAGCTGAAACCCCAGAAAACATGATTCGGGTCGGTTTTTACCGACCCCGGTGTCGCGATCGACGTTATTAACGCAATAACAGCGACCGCAAAAAAAGAAAAGTCCGATTTTCCATTTAATTTCTCTCTCCTCTGATGTGATTGCACACTAGAGGAGAGAGAAATAAGATCTCCCAGTCCTCCGATCACTCCCCTTCCAGTACCTCTGGTGTCTAGGCATCTCCCCATGAAGTCCTCCGGGCCGCCGGCGTCTTCTTCTGGGAGAAAATGGCAGTGCGCCCGCTGAGATATGCTGGCCGGCACCTGGCAACAATAAGAAATTTTTCCTATTGGTTCATTTTGATCACTGTGATAGACCCTATCACAGTGATCAAAATAAAAAAAAGTAAACAAAACCCCCTTTATCACCCCCTTAGTTAGGGAAAAATAATAAAATAAAAAATACATATTTATTTCCATTTTTCCATCAGCGTTAGAGTTGGGCTAAAGTGAGTTGGGCTAAAGTGAGTTGGGCTAAAGTGAGTTGGGCTAAAGTTAGGGTTAGGGCTAGTGTTAGGGCTAGAGTTAGGGTTAGAGGTAGGGTTACGGTTAGGGTTGGGATCAGGTTTGTGGTTAGGGTTATGGCTAGGGTTAGGGTTAGGGGTGTGTTGGGGTTAGGATTGTGGTTAGGGTTATGGTTAGGGTGGGATTAGAGTTAAGGGTGTGTTGGGGTTAGGTTTGTGGCTAGGGTTATGGTTAGGGTTAGGCTTGTGTTGGGGTTAGGGTTGTGGTTAGGGTTATGATTAGGTTTGGGATTAGGGCTAAGGGTGTGTTGGGGTTAGGGTTAGGACTAAGGTTACGGTTAGGGTTGGGATTAGGTTTGTGAGTAGGGTTATGGTTATGGTTGGGATTATGGTTAGGGGTGGGTTGGAGTTAGGGTTGTGGTTAGAGTTATGGTTAGTGTTGGGATTAGGGTTAAGGGTGTGTTGGGGTTAGGTTTGTGACTAGGGTTAGGGTTGAGATTAGAGTTAGGGGTGTGTTGGGGTTAGGGTTGTGGTTATGGTTAGGGTTGGGATTAGGGTTAGGGGAGTGTTGGGGTTAGGGTTGTGGTTAGGGTTATGGTTAGAGTTGGGATTAGGTCTAGGGGTGTGTTAAGGTTAGGTTTGTGGTTAGGGCTATGGTTAGGGTTGGGATTAGGGTTAGGGGTATGTTGGGGTTAGGGTTGTGGTTAGGGTTATGGTTAGGGTTGGGATTAGGGTTAAGGGTGTGTTGGGGTTAGGTTTGTGGCTAGGGTTATGGTTAGGGTTAGGCTTGTGTTGGGGTTAAGGTTGTGGTTAGGGTTATGGTTATGGTTAGGGTTATGGTTAGGGTTGGGATTAGGGTTAAGGGTGTGTTGGGGTTAGGTTTAGGACTAAGGTTACGGTTAGGGTTGGGATTAGGTTTGTGATTAGGTTTATGGTTAGGGTTGGGATTATGGTTAGGGGTGTGTTGTGGCTACGGTTGTGGCTATGGTTATGGTTAGGGTTGGGATTAGGGTTAAGTGTGTGTTGGGGTTATGGTTAGGACTAAGTTTACGGTTAGGGTTGGGATTAGGTTTGTGATTAGGTTTATGGTTAGGGTTGGGATTATGGTTAGGGGTGTGTTGGGGCTAGGGTTGTGGCTAGGGTTATGGTTAGGGTTGGGATTAGGGTTAAGGGTGTGTTGGGGTTAGGTTTGTGACTAGGGTTAGGGTTGGGATTAGAGTTAGGGGTGTGTTCGGGTTAGGGTTGTGGTTAAGGTTAAGGTTACGGTTAGGGTTGGGATCAGGTTTGTGGTTAGGGTTATGGCTAGGGTTAGGGTTAGGGGTGTGTTGGGGTTAGGGTTGTGGTTAGGGTTATGGTTAGGGTGGGATTAGAGTTAAGGGTGTGTTGGGGTTAGGTTTGTGGCTAGGGTTATGGTTAGGGTTAGGCTTGTGTTGGGGTTAGGGTTGTGGTTAGGGTTATGATTAGGTTTGGGATTAGGGCTAAGGGTGTGTTGGGGTTAGGGTTAGGACTAAGGTTACGGTTAGGGTTGGGATTAGGTTTGTGAGTAGGGTTATGGTTATGGTTGGGATTATGGTTAGGGGTGGGTTGGAGTTAGGGTTGTGGTTAGAGTTATGGTTAGTGTTGGGATTAGGGTTAAGGGTGTGTTGGGGTTAGGTTTGTGACTAGGGTTAGGGTTGAGATTAGAGTTAGGGGTGTGTTGGGGTTAGGGTTGTGGTTATGGTTAGGGTTGGGATTAGGGTTAGGGGAGTGTTGGGGTTAGGGTTGTGGTTAGGGTTATGGTTAGAGTTGGGATTAGGTCTAGGGGTGTGTTAAGGTTAGGTTTGTGGTTAGGGTTATGGTTAGGGTTGGGATTAGGGTTAGGGGTATGTTGGGGTTAGGGTTGTGGTTAGGGTTATGGTTAGGGTTGGGATTAGGGTTAAGGGTGTGTTGGGGTTAGGTTTGTGGCTAGGGTTATGGTTAGGGTTAGGCTTGTGTTGGGGTTAGGGTTGTGGTTAGGGTTATGGTTATGGTTATGGTTAGGGTTGGGATTAGGGTTAAGGGTGTGTTGGGGTTAGGTTTAGGACTAAGGTTACGGTTAGGGTTGGGATTAGGTTTGTGATTAGGTTTATGGTTAGGGTTGGGATTATGGTTAGGGGTGTGTTGTGGCTACGGTTGTGGCTATGGTTATGGTTAGGGTTGGGATTAGGGTTAAGTGTGTGTTGGGGTTATGGTTAGGACTAAGTTTACGGTTAGGGTTGGGATTAGGTTTGTGATTAGGTTTATGGTTAGGGTTGGGATTATGGTTAGGGGTGTGTTGGGGCTAGGGTTGTGGCTAGGGTTATGGTTAGGGTTGGGATTAGGGTTAAGGGTGTGTTGGGGTTAGGTTTGTGACTAGGGTTAGGGTTGGGATTAGAGTTAGGGGTGTGTTCGGGTTAGGGTTGTGGTTAAGGTTAAGGTTATGGTTAGGGTTGGGATTAGGGTTAGGGGAGTGTTGGGGTTAGGGCTGTGGTTAGGGTTATGGTTAGAGTTGGGATTAGGTGTAGGGGTGTGTTAGGGTTAGGTTTGTGGTTAGGGTTATGGTTAGGGTTGGGATTAGGGTTAGGGGTATGTTGGGGTTAGGGTTGTGGTTAGGGTTATGGTTGGGATTAGGGTTAGGGGTGTGTTCGGGTTAGAGTTGGAGTTGGAATTGGGGGGTTCCACTTTTTAGGTACATCAGAGGGTCTCCAAACATTACATGGCGCCACCATTGATTTCAGCCAATTTTGCGCTCGAAAAGTCAAATGGTGCTCCCTCCCTTCTGAGCCCTGCCATGCAGCCAAACAGTGGTTTACCCCCACATATGGGGTATCAGCATACTCAGGACAAATTGCACAACAACTTTCGGGGTCTATCTTCTTCTGTTACTCTTGGGAAAAATAAAAATTTGAAGGCGAAAAGATAATTTTTGTGGAAAAAATAAATTTTTTTATTTTCACGGCTCTACGTTATAAACTTATGTGAAGCACTTGGGGGTTCAAAGTGCTCACCACATATCTAGATAAGTTCTTTGGGGGGTCTTCTAGTTTCCAAAATGGTGCTGTTTAGGCACATCGGGGCTCTCCAAAGGCGACATGGTGTCTGATCTCAATTCCAGCCAATTTTGCGTTGAAAAAGTCAAATGGCGCTCCTTCCCTTCCGATCTCGGCTGTGTGCCCAAACAGCAGTTTACCCCCACATATGGAGTGTTAGCATATTCAGGAGAAATTGCACAACAACTTTTGTGGTTCATTTTCTCTTTTTACATTCATGAAAATACAAAAACATTAAGTAAAATGTTTGCGAAAAAAAGTTACCGTAAATGTTCATTTCTCCTTCCACATTGCTTCAGTTCCTGTGAAGCATATAAAGGGTTACTAAACTTCTTGACTGTGGTTTTGAGCACACTGAGGGGTGCAGTTTTTTTAAATGGTGTCACTTTTGGGTATTTTCTGTCATGTACATCCATCAAAGTGACTAAAAATGTGATGTGGTCAACTTTTAACCCTTATGACTTCCTAACAAAAAAAGTTTCCAAAATTGTGCTGATGTAAAGTAGACTTGTGGGAAATGTTATTTATTAAGTATTTTGTGTGACATATCTCTCCGATTCAAGGGCATAAAAATTCAAAGTTTGAAAATTGCAAAATGTACAATATTTTTGCCATATTTCCGTTTTTTTCATAAATAAATGTAAGTCATATCAAAGAAATTTTACCACTAACATGAAGTACAATACGTCATGAAAAAACATTCTCAGAATCAGTGGGATCCATTAAAGCATTCCAGAGTTATAACCACAGAAATTGACAGTGTTCAGAATTGTAAAAATTGGCTTGGTTAAGTAGCAAATTGGCTCTGTCACTAAGGGGTTAAACAGTCTTGAAACTGGACTGTGTTAAGATGCCACTGTTCAGGCTGAAATCCACTGGTGAATGAGCTGCTGCAACTGAGAAAGTTTCATGCTGCAAAGGATAGTTCACTGCAGTTCAAATTCACGGTATTGAAATTCTGCCGGTGAACTGCGGTGAACTCGCCTCTCACTGTGCTAGCGGGAATCTCACCGAGGTCACCGCAGTTCAGCCCGGCTGGGAATGCAGCCTCAGTGACATCACCGCTAGTCACTGATGCTGTGCTCGCAGCAGCTCATTCACCAGTGGGTCTCAACCTGGATGTTTGTATTTTGGCAATGTCCAGGTTGAAAACTATTTATCCCCCAGATATGGATTACGTCGTGGGACAAAACGACAGACCAGTGAAGTTATTTACCATGTAACTATAGGATTAGTAATGGAAAGGTGTCTTATAAACGCCTCTCCATTACTAATCCGTGGGCTTGATGTTACCGGACAATACTAAGGTGACATCAACCCCACAGATATGAACCCCACTTGCCACCTCAACAGGGCAAGTGGGAAGAGCCAGGCAAAGTGCCAGAATTGGCGCAGCTAATAGATGCGCCTTCTCTGGGCGGCTGCGGGCTACTATTTTTAGGCTGGGGGAGCAATATAGATGGCCCCTTGCCAGCCTGAGAATACCAGCCCCCAGCTGTCTGCTTTAGCAAGACTGGTTGTCAAAAATGGGGGGCCCTATGCAATTTTTTTAAATAGTTTTTTGAAATAATGAAAAAATATGGCATGAGGACCACTCTATTCTTGATAACCAGCCATGCTGAAGTTGACAGCTAAGGGTTGCATCCCCCAGCTGTGAGTTTTGCCTGACTGGTTATTAAAAATACAGGGGAACCCATGCAGGTTTTAAAAAAAAATATTTATTTACAGCACAGGAACTGGCTGATGAATACTCACATCATCTGCTCCTGCTCTCACTGTTATTAGCGGCAGCAGACGTTGGCTGACAGGAGCAGTAGTCCCATCAGCTGACACCAGTGACCGGAGGTAAACATTATACCTCCGATCACAGCTATACGCTCATGCTGTCTTTTGATCGCCAATCAGAAGCGCTGTTTGCCATGCTGTTATGCACATGACAGCGTGGCAAACAGGGCCACCATCAGGGCATTACGCCCCTGACTGGCATTTGAGGCCCGATCAGCAGAGGGGGGCTGTTGTGAGTTCTGTTTTTGGGCTCCCTCTGGTGGTTACTGATGGTACTGGGTGACTTGTCTTTCCTGGGTTTCTGGGTTCCACCTGTTCCATCAGCTTATGGGAGTTTCCTATTTAACCTGGCTTTGCTGGCATTTCCTCGCCGGTTATCAATGTATCCAGTGTGTCTTGTTACCTCTGCTCCCTGCTCCTAGAACCTTCTGGACAAGCTAAGTTTGGATTTTCCTGTTTTGTGTTTTGCTTAATTTGGTTTTTAGTCCAGCCTGCAGATATGTGATTCTCTGCTGCTGGTTGCTCTAGTGGGCTGAAATTGCTTTTCATGTACCATGAGTTGGCACATGAGTTCAAGTAATTTCAGGATAGTTTTTTGAAGGGTTTTTCGCTGACCGCGCAGTTCACTTTTGTATCCTCTGCTATCTAGCTTTAGCGGGCCTCATTTTGCTGAAACTGTTTTCATACTACGTATGTGCTTTCCTCTCATTTCACCGTCATTATATGTGGGGGGCTGCTATTTGCTGTGGGGGTATTTCTCTGGAGGCAAGAGAGGTCTGTGTTTCTTCTGATAGGGGAAGTTAGATCTTCGGCTGGAGCGAGACGTCTAGGATCATCGTAGGCACGTTCCCCGGCTACTTTTATTTGTGTGTTAGGTTCAGGGTCGCGGTCAGCTCAGGTTCCATCGCCCTAGAGCTTGTTTGTATCTGTGCTTGTCCTTTTTGTGATCCCCTGCCATTGGGATCATGACAGTATAACCGGCCCACAAAGTGTTAATTGTATTGGCTGAAGTAGGAGGATAAGTAGTCTGAGGAAGTTTTTTTTTTTTTTTTTTTTCCCTCAGAGTTTGCTGCCTAGCCTTATTGCAGCCTGGCTACTTCCTCCTCCTCTTGATCTTTGAATGGCTCTGATCTCAGCTGTTTATCATGGACGTCCAGAGTTTGGCTTCCAGCCTGAATAATCTTGCCACTAAGGTTCAAAATATACAGGATTTTGTTGTACATGCTCCTATGTCTGAACCTAGAATTCCTGTCCCAGAGTTTTTTTCTGGAGATAGATCTCGTTTTCTGAATTTTAGGAACAATTGCAAGTTGTTTCTTTCTTTGAAATCTCGCTCCTCTGGAGACCCTGCTCAGCAAGTCAAGATAATTATATCTTTCCTGCGGGGTGACCCTCAGGATTGGGCATTTGCATTGGCACCAGGGGACCCTGCGTTGCTTAATGCAGATGCGTTTTTTCTGGCATTGGGTTTGCTCTATGAGGAACCTAACCAAGAGATTCAGGCTGAAAAAGCTTTGTTGGCCCTCTCTCAGGGGCAAGATGAAGCAGAAATTTATTGTCAAAAATTTCGGAAGTGGTCGGTACTTACTCAGTGGAATGAGTGCGCTCTGGCTGCAAAGTTTAGAGATGGCCTTTCTGAGGCCATTAAAGATGTTATGGTGGGGTTCCCTGCGCCTGCTGGTCTGAATGAGTCTATGACTATGGCTGTTCAGATTGATCGGCGTTTACGGGAGCGCAAACCTGTGCATCATTTGGCGGTGTCGTCTGAACCGTCACCTGAGATAATGCAATGTGATAGAATTCAGTCCAGAAGTGAACGGCAAAAGTATAGGCGGAAAAAAGGGTTGTGCTTCTATTGTGGTGATTCAGCTCATGTTATATCAGCATGCTCTAAACGCACAAAAAAGGTTGATAAGTCTATTGCCATTAGTACTTTACAGTCTAAGTTCATTCTGTCTGTGACTCTGATTTGTTCATTATCATCCATTTCCGTCGATGCCTATGTGGATTCAGGCGCTGCCCTGAGTCTTATGGATTGGTCATTTGCCAATCGCTGTGGGTTTAGTCTGGAGCCTCTGGAAGTCCCTATTCCTTTGAAGGGAATTGACTCTACACCTTTGGCTATGAATAAACCTCAGTACTGGACACAAGTGACCATGCGTATGACTCCCGTTCATCAGGAGGTGATTCGCTTCCTGGTACTGTATAATTTGCATGATGTTCTAGTACTTGGTCTGCCATGGTTACAAACTCATAATCCAGTCCTTGACTGGAAATCAGTGTCTGTGTTAAGCTGGGGTTGTCAGGGGGTTCATGATGATGCACCTCCGATTTCTATCGCTTCATCTACTCCTTCTGAGATTCCTGTGTTTTTGTCTGACTATCGGGATGTTTTTGAGGAGCCTAAGCTCAGTTCGCTTCCTCCTCACAGGGATTGCGATTGTGCTATAAATTTAATTCCGGGCAGTAAATTTCCTAAAGGTCGTTTGTTCAATCTGTCAGTGCCAGAGCATACTGCTATGCGGGATTATGTTAAGGAGTCCTTGGAAAAGGGACATATCCGTCCATCTTTGTCCCCTTTGGGAGCAGGTTTTTTTTTCGTGGCCAAGAAAGATGGTTCCTTGAGGCCTTGTATAGATTATCGTCTTTTGAATAAGATTACCGTAAAATATCAGTATCCTTTGCCATTGTTGACTGATTTGTTTGCTCGCATTAAGGGGGCTAAATGGTTCACTAAGATTGATCTTCGGGGTGCGTATAATCTTATACGAATAAAGCAAGGTGATGAGTGGAAAACCGCATTTAATACGCCTGAGGGCCATTTTGAGTATTTGGTAATGCCTTTTGGACTTTCTAATGCTCCTTCAGTCTTCCAGTCCTTTATGCACGATATTTTCCGTGAATATCTGGATAAATTTATGATTGTGTATTTGGATGATATTTTGGTTTTTTCTGATGACTGGGAGTCTCATGTTCAGCAGGTCAGGAAGGTGTTTCAGGTCCTGCGGGCCAATTCCTTGTTTGTAAAAGGCTCAAAGTGTCTCTTTGGAGTCCAGAAGATTTCTTTCTTGGGGTATATTTTTTCCCCTTCTACTATTGAGATGGATCCCGTCAAGGTTCAGGCTATTTGTGACTGGACGCAGCCTACATCTCTTAAGAGTCTACAGAAGTTCTTGGGCTTTGCTAATTTCTATCGTCGTTTTATAACTAATTTTTCTAGTGTTGTTAAGCCTTTGACGGATTTGACTAAGAAGGGTGCTGATGTTGCTAATTGGTCTCCTGCGGCTGTGGAGGCCTTTCAGGAACTTAAGCGCCGGTTTTCTTCTGCTCCTGTGTTGCGTCAGCCAGATGTTTCGCTCCCTTTTCAGGTTGAGGTTGATGCTTCCGAGATTGGAGCGGGGGCGGTTTTGTCACAGAGAAGCTCCGATGGCTCAGTGATGAAGCCATGCGCGTTTTTTTCTAGAAAGTTTTCGCCGGCTGAGCGGAATTATGATGTTGGTAATCGGGAACTTTTGGCCATGAAGTGGGCATTTGAGGAGTGGCGTCATTGGCTAGAGGGTGCTAGACATCGTGTGGTGGTCTTGACTGATCACAAAAATTTGATTTACCTTGAGTCTGCCAGGCGTCTGAATCCTAGACAGGCTCGTTGGTCACTGTTTTTCTCTCGTTTCAATTTTGTGGTTTCATACCTGCCAGGCTCAAAGAATGTGAAGGCGGATGCTCTTTCTAGGAGTTTTGTGCCTGACTCCCTTGGAAATTCTGAGCCCTCTGGTATCCTTAGGGATGGGGTGATTTTGTCTGCTGTCTCCCCAGACTTGCGACGTGCTTTGCAGGAGTTTCAGGTGGCTAAACCTGATCGTTGTCCGCCTGAGAGACTGTTTGTTCCGGATAATTGGACCAGTAGAGTCATCTCCGAGGTCCATTCTTCTGCGTTGGCAGGTCATCCTGGAATATTTGGTACTAGAGACTTGGTGGCCAGGTCTTTTTGGTGGCCTTCCTTGTCGAGGGATGTGTGTTCTTTTGTGCAGTCTTGTGAGGTTTGTGCTCGGGCTAAGCCTTGCTGTTCTCGGGCCAGTGGATTGTTGTCACCTTTGCCTATCCCGAAGAGGCCTTGGACGCACATTTCCATGGACTTTATTTCGGATCTCCCTGTCTCTCAAAAAATGTCCGTCATCTGGGTTGTGTGTGATCGCTTTTCTAAAATGGTTCATCTGGTACCCTTGCCTAAGTTGCCTTCCTCCTCTGAGTTGGTCCCTCTGTTTTTTCAGAATGTGGTTCGTTTGCATGGGATTCCTGAGAACATCGTTTCTGACAGGGGATCCCAGTTTGTGTCTAGATTTTGGCGGACTTTCTGTGCTAAGATGGGCATTGATTTGTCCTTTTCGTCTGCATTCCATCCTCAGACGAATGGCCATACTGAACGAACTAATCAGACCTTGGAAACTTATTTAAGGTGTTTTGTTTCTGCTGATCAGGATGACTGGGTTACCTTTTTGCCGCTGGCCGAGTTTGCGCTTAATAATCGGGCTAGTTCTGCTACCTTGGTTTCTCCTTTCTTTTGTAATTCGGGGTTTCATCCTCGTTTTTCCTCTGGTCAGGTGGAACCTTCTGATTGTCCTGGAGTGGACATGGTGGTGGATAGGTTGCATCGGATTTGGAGTCATGTGGTGGACAATTTGAAGTTGTCCCAGGAGAAGGCTCAGCAGTTTGCTAATCGCCGTCGCCGCGTGGGTCCTCGACTTCTTGTTGGTGACTTGGTGTGGTTGTCTTCTCGTTTTGTTCCTATGAAGGTCTCTTCTCCTAAGTTCAAGCCTCGGTTCATCGGTCCCTATAGGATCTTGGAAATTCTTAACCCTGTGTCGTTTCGTTTGGATCTCCCGGCATCGTTTGCTATTCATAATGTGTTTCATCGGTCGTTGTTGCGGAAGTATGAGGTACCTGTTGTTCCTTCTCTTGAGCCTCCTGCTCCAGTGCTGGTGGAGGGAGAATTGGAGTATGTTGTGGAGAAGATCTTGGACTCTCGTGTTTCCAGACGGAAACTCCAGTATTTGGTCAAGTGGAAGGGTTATGGTCAGGAGGATAATTCTTGGGTGGTTGCCTCGGATGTTCATGCTGATGATTTGGTTCGCGCTTTTCATAGGGCTCATCCTGGTCGCCCTGGTGGTTCTCGTGAGGGTTCGGTGACCCCTCCTCAAGGGGGGGGTACTGTTGTGAGTTCTGTTTTTGGGCTCCCTCTGGTGGTTACTGATGGTACTGGGTGACTTGTCTTTCCTGGGTTTCTGGGTTCCACCTGTTCCATCAGCTTATGGGAGTTTCCTATTTAACCTGGCTTTGCTGGCATTTCCTCGCCGGTTATCAATGTATCCAGTGTGTCTTGTTACCTCTGCTCCCTGCTCCTAGAACCTTCTGGACAAGCTAAGTTTGGATTTTCCTGTTTTGTGTTTTGCTTAATTTGGTTTTTAGTCCAGCCTGCAGATATGTGATTCTCTGCTGCTGGTTGCTCTAGTGGGATGAAATTGCTTTTCATGTACCATGAGTTGGCACATGAGTTCAAGTAATTTCAGGATGGTTTTTTGAAGGGTTTTTCGCTGACCGCGCAGTTCACTTTTGTATCCTCTGCTATCTAGCTTTAGCGGGCCTCATTTTGCTGAAACTGTTTTCATACTACGTATGTGCTTTCCTCTCATTTCACCGTCATTATATGTGGGGGGCTGCTATTTGCTGTGGGGGTATTTCTCTGGAGGCATGAGAGGTCTGTGTTTCTTCTGATAGGGGAAGTTAGATCTTCGGCTGGAGCGAGACGTCTAGGATCATCGTAGGCACGTTCCCCGGCTACTTTTATTTGTGTGTTAGGTTCAGGGTCGCGGTCAGCTCAGGTTCCATCGCCCTAGAGCTTGTTTGTATCTGTGCTTGTCCTTTTTGTGATCCCCTGCCATTGGGATCATGACAGGGGGCCTTCATTGGGCCCTGTCTCTTCCGCAGATCGGGCCCCAGCGGCAGGCTTTTGCCAATGCAGTAACTGAACCTGTGTCCAAGACGCAGGTTCAGTTACTCTATTGCCGTTTGGGCCTGGCAATCGGAGGCTGGCAGCAGACATCAGCGTGCACGTCGCCAGTGTATGACGTGATTGTCATTTGCCGGCGAGTGCGCGCTTGAACTGCGAGGATGGAACTTCACTGCAGGAGCACGGCAAGGTAAGATGAAAGATTTTTATTTTTATTTTTATTGAAAGCGGCCCGGGGCAGGATGGGAGACACGGGGGCAGGATGGGAGACATGGGGGCAAGATGGGAGCTAAGTGACTGAATGGAGACAGGGGGCAGGATTGGAGACAAGGGGCAGAATGGGAGACAAGGGGTAGAATGGAGACAATGGGAAGAATGGAGACAGGGGGCAGAATGGAGACAAGGGGCAGAATGGAGATAAGGGGCAGAATGGAGACAAGGGGCAGAATGGAGACAGGGGGTAGGATTGGAGACTAGGGGCAGAATGGGAGACAAGAGGCAGAATGGAGATGGGGGCAGGATTGGAGATGGGGCAGAATGGAGACAAGGGGCAAAATGGAGACACGGGGCAGAATTGAGACGAGGGCAGGATGGGAGACATGGTGGCAGGATGGGAGACACGGTGGCAAGATGGAGAAACGGGGCAGGATGGAGACATGGGGCAGAATGGAGACAAGGGGCAGAATGGGGACAAGGAGCAGAATGGAGATGGGGCAGGATTGAAGACAGGGGGCAGAATGGAGACAGGGGGCAGAATGGAGACACAGGGGCAGGATTGGAGACATGGGGGCAGAATGGAGACACGGGGGCAGGATTGGAGACAAAGGGCAGAATGGAGACACGGGGCAGGATTGGAGACACGGTGCAGAATGGAGACATGGGCAGAATGGAGACATGAGGGCAGGATTGGAGACACAAGGGCAGAATGGAGACAGGGGGCAGAATAGAGACAGGGGGCCGGATGGGAGACAAGGCAGGACGGGAGACAAGGCAGGATGGGAGACACGGGGCAGAATGGGAGACATGAGGGCAGAATGGGAGACACGAGGGCAGAATGGGAGACACAGGGCAGGATGGAGACATGGGGCAAAATGGGAGACACGGGGCAGGATGGAGACAGGGCAGGATTGGAGACACGGGGCAGGATGGAGACACAATTGGCAGGATGGAGACATGCTGCAGGATGGAGACAGATGGGGCAGGATGGAGACAGATGGTGCAGGATCATGGGGCAGGATGGAGACAGATGGGGCAGGATGGAGACAGATGGGGCAGGATAATGGGGCAGGTGTGTATGTGATATTATTTTGTCACTATGTGGTGGTAATATGTAGTCTGGTCATGGTGTAGTGGTATTTGTTCCTTGTCTGTCTGTGGTATTATTGGTCATCACGTGGTGGTAATATGTGGTCTGGACATGGTGTGGCGGTATTTGTTCCATGTATGTGGTATTATAGGTCGCTATGTGATGGTAATATGGTGTCTGGTCATTGTGCGGTGGTATGTGTCCCCTGTATGTGATATGAGTGGCCATTTTAAAATTTTAAAAATAAACAAAAATATACCTAAATTGTATTGGATATTTTAACAAATGTTTAATAGGTTAGATAGAGTACAGTAGGGCTTGGCCAAAAGAGTCTACCTTGTTGTGGTGGTGGCGGCTTAAAAAATCTTTTGACTGTGGACAGTTCGAGGGGTGAAGGCAGGGCTGGGGTGGAGCCTGGGCATCAAGGGGTCCCGAAAATTTTGCCAGTATGGAGCCCCAAAACTCCTAGTGGCAGCCCTGGTGGCAAAAACTGTATGTTCGGTGTTCAAGCCCCCAATTCAAGTGAATGGGGTTAAGGTCTGCTTCTCAGTGTCTCTGCTGGATGACAGGCTGTATGGTTGCATCATGCAACCATACAGCCTGCCATCTAGATGTAGCAGAGCTGGCTGAAATCACATCCTGCTGTCCTTCACTTTAGAGCAGCAATACACTGCAAAAAAAGTCAATCTGCGTTTTTGAAGTATTTTTTCACCATCCATTCAAATCAATGGGTAAAAAAAGCTGAAAAAACGCTGAAAGAAGTGACATGATCTATGTAAATAAAAGCAGCAAAGCACAAAATCCTGATGACAAAAAACAACAACAATGTGTGTGCATGACATTTCGGAAATCTCAAAGGATTTGCTGGTACTGTAAGAAGCAGCTGAATATTAGCATAGAAAAAGCAGCAAAAACGCCCAGTGTGAACATACCCTAAAGGTAGGTAAGTGAAAATAACAAAATTAAAAAAAAAAGGATGCTCACAAAGTACAAGCCAAATAGCCATCCCCTGATGAACTTTGATGCGATACGCACGTCGGATGTGTTTTGTTTGAAAGGTAAAGTGTACTCCATGCCACAGTGTATTACTATCATTACGAGAAATTTCATGTGAAATCACTCTCTCCCTGTCTAGCTGTGCACTCTTTAAAGAGCCTTAACTTATGCAGCACTGGAAATCATAGAAGCTGCGCTGCCATGTTGAAACGGAAAGACCGCCTTGCTGTGCACAAAATTGTAAATGCATAAAATTACAGAAAAATCTGCCATTCAGGAGTCTGGGAAAGCCTTTATTTCGCCTGATTTTTTATTTGCAATATTTCCCAGAATCAGGAGTCTGCCTGGTTATGGAGAGATATTGAATCAGATCCCTAATTCTGCTATATTATAAGGCAATTTGCCTTTCGGGAGTCTGGAAAAGATGCATGTCATTCTCTGTAGGAGCTGTCACGAAGAAATCTATATCTAAGGAAGAGCTGAATAAAACATGGATTACACATCTGGTTAGAATAGAATCCATGACTAATGTGAACAAAGCCCAAGTAGCATCTGATGCAATATCCTATGCAATACAGTTCTCCATTATAAACATTTGATCATTAGGGTTGCTGTTCTTAGCATTCTACCTGAGTAATGCCTTAAATGTAGTATAGAAAGATTACTAATATCTTTAATTCAATTGATACAAAATTAATAAAAAAATAGAAATAAAAAAAATCTATATTTGGATGGTAAAAGCAAAAATGAGTCCTTGACCACAGTCGTAAATTTTGATCAGGTAAGGGCTCATACTCGGATGAGTCTCGCATGGTAATACCCGGCACTCAGGAGCGAGACTCATCCGAGTTTCTCGCAGGTGAGTATGAGCCCTAAGACTCACAAGACAGTTGGTCATAGAGAAGGAAAAGAAAAATGATTCCAATATGTACAATTATTAGATTGGATGTGTATGGAAGACTATCTATCCAGTGGCAGACACTGATGGGAGAGGCCCCTGTGCAAGAAGAAAACATAGGCCCTTCCAGTCCAATAGCTCCTCACAATTCCAGCTCATTTGGAGGTGGAAGTGGCCTCCTTACCAACTGGGCCACTGTGTGGCTGCAGCGGTTGCATCAATGAAGTGTCTGACCCTGAATTTTCTACCTAACATATGCCTTACATTTATGATCTGTTTGATATCTTTCACCTATTAGCTACCCATTAACTAATTATCTACCTATTTGGAGACTTTAGGGTGCAGGTGCCAGGCTATTGCTTATTGGCCCTTTGATACCCCTTTCCTTGGCAGGGCATTTTATGGGCACTAGAGAGTGTAAATCACCAGAGTAAAGGTTGTGTAATTTGTCTACTGTTATATAATGAATTGTTGTTGTGATATATGAGCTCCTTAGCCATTGTATCCTTTATTGGATTTTCATCCAGAGGATGCCAGGTTCTCGTCATGGTTAATCTGCGTGGACTATAAACTATAGTAAAGAACAATGTAACCTATCCGTGCCCCTGACAGGCTGCGGTACTGCTTTCTCTCCCGTGCAGTATTGCAAGCGCCATCTAGTGGCCAAAATAGGTAGTGCAGCACTATGATGTTTCTCTTCAGGTGGAGCAGACAAACAAGGGTACTTTCACATGTGCAGCTGTGCTCTATTTTTTTAATTATTTTAGCTGGTCCTGCCTTTTAACCCCTTTACCCCCGAGGGTGGTTTGCATGTTAACCCCTTCATGCCGCGGCCCTTTTTCATTTTTGTGTTTTCGTTTTTCGCTCCCCTCCTTCCCAGAGCCGTAACTTTTTTATTTTTCCGTCAATATGGCCATGTGAGGGCTTGTTTTTTGCGTGCCGAGCTGACGTTTTTAATGATGCCACATTTGTGCAGATATGTTCTTTTGGTCGCCCGTTATTGCATTTGAATGCAGTGTCGCGGCGACCAAAAAAAACGTAATTCTGGTGTTTCAAATTTTTTTCTCGCTACGCTGTTTAGCGATCAGGTTAATGCTTTTTTTTTACTGATAGATCGGGCGATTCTGAACGCGGCGATACCAAATATGTGTAGGTTTGATTTTTTTTTTTATTATATTTTGCATGGGGCGAAATGGGGGTTATTTAAACTTTCATATTTTTTTTATTTTTTTCCATATTTTTAAAAACATTTTTTTTTTACTTTTGCCATGCCTCAATAGCCTCCATGGGAGGCTAGAAGCTGGCACCACTCGATCGGCTCAGCTACATAGCAGCGAACATCAGATCGCTGCTATGTAGCTGAATTGCAGGTGTGCTATGAGCACCGACCACAGGGGGGCGCTCACAGCAGGCCGGCATCAGTAACCATAGAGGTCTCAAGGACCTCTATGGTTACCATCCTGATGCATCGCCGACCCCCGATCATGTGACGGGGGTCGGCGATGCGCTTCTTTTCCGGCCGCGCGACGGTTAAATGCCGCTGTCTGCGGCATTTAACAGGTTTATAGCGGCGGGGGAATCGCGATTTCACCCGCCGCTATTGCGCGCACATGTCAGCTGTACAAAACAGCCGACATGTCTCGACTTTGATGTGGGCTCAACGCCGGAGCCCACATCAAAGGGGGAGACACGATATGAGCAGTACATGTACTGCTCATGTCATGAAGGGGTTTGACCGGGACAATTTTTACAATTCTGACCACCGTCCCTTTATGAGGTTAGAACTCTGGAACGCTTCAATGGATCCTGGTGATTCTGAGATTACTGTATTTTCTCGTCGTGACGTATTGTGCTTCATGTTAGTGGTAAAATTTCTTTGATATAAGTTGTGTTTATTTGTAAACAACAGAAATTTGGCAAAAAAAAAATACAATTTTGCAATTTTCAAACTTTTAATTTTTATGCCTTTAAGTGAGAGAAATATGTCACACAACATAATTCATAAATAACATTTCCCATATGCCTGCTGTACATCAGCACAATTTTTTAAACAAGTTTTTTTTTCGTTATGAAGTTATAAGGGTTAAAAGTTGACCAGCAATATTTCATTTTTTACAACAAAAATTACAAAACCATTTTCTTAGGGACCACCTCACATTTGAAGTCACTTTGAGGGGTCTATATGGTAGAAAATACCCAAAAGTGACACCATTCTAAAAACTGCACCCCTCAAGGTTCTCAAAACCACATTCAAGAAGACGTGTCCGGTCTTGCTCAATTTATTTTCGTTAAATGAAGCCATGCAAGTCTTTTCGGTATGTGTGCCAATCTCCGACATCAGAGAATTCTGACAGCATGCAATGAGCACTGTGAGAATTTAGAAGATCGCAGTTACATAGAATGACTGCAGACTCACTAAAAACTTGGAAAACCCCATTAACCCCTTAATGACCAAGCCAAATTTTACATTTCTGACCACTGTCAATTTATGAGGTTATAATACTGGAACACTTCAACGTATCCCACTGGTTCTGAGAATGTTTTTTCGTGACATATTGTACTTCATGATAGTGATAAAATTTCTTCGATATGACTTGCGTTTATTTCTGAAAAAAATTAAATTTGCAAAATTGGTGAAAATTTTGAAAATGTCATAATTTTCAAACTTTTAATTCTTATATCCTTAAATCAGAGAGATATGTCAGACAAAATAGTTAATAAATAATATAGTTAATAAATAACATATCCCACATGTCTAATTTACATTAGTACATTTTTGGAATATAATTTTTTCTTGTTAGGAAATTAGCAGGGTTAAATTTGACCAGCGATTTCTCATTTTTCCAACAAAATTTACAAAACCAATTTTCTAGGGACCACATCACATTTGAACTGACTTTGAGGGGCCTATATGACAGAAAATACCTAAAAGTGACACCATTTTAAAAACTGCACCCCTCAAAGTGTTTAAAACCACATTCAAGACATGTATTAATATTAACCCTTCAGGTTACATGAGTTAATCAAATGTGAAAGGAAAAAATGAACATTTAACTTTTTCTCACTAAAATGTAACTTTACACTAATTTTCTTTTATTTTCACAAGGGTAACAGGAAAAAATGAACCATTAAATTTGTAATGCTATTTCTCCTGAACATACCGATAACCAATACATGGAGAAAATACACTGTTTGGCAGAGCTCGGAAGAGAAGGAGCGCCGTTTGACTGGAATTGGCTGGAATTTAGATCGGACGCCATGTTGCGTTTCAAGAGCCCCTGATGTGCCTAAACAGTGGAAACTCCCCACAAGTGACACCATTTTGGAAACTAGACCCCCAAAAGGAACTCATCTAGATGTGTGGTGTGCATTTCGAACCCCCAAGTGTTTCACTAAAGTTTATAACGTAGAGCCATAAAAATAAAAAATCATATTTTTTCCACAAAAATGATATTTTTGTCGTCAATTTTTTATTTTCCCAAGGGTAAACGGAGAAATTGGACCCCAAACATTGTTGTGCAATTTGTCCTCAGTACGTTGTTACCCAATATGTAGGGGGGAACCAATGTGCCGCATAGAAGAGCTCCGAAGGGAAGTAGTGACGTTTTGGAATGCAGACTTTGATGGAATGGTCTGTGGGCGTCATGTCGCGTTTACAGATCCCCTGATGTGCCTAAACAGTAGAAACCCCCCACAAGTGACCAGATTTTGGAAACTGGACCCCTTAACAAACTTATCTATAATGTGTCTATGTTCAACAAGTTCCCCCTTTTTGGAACTGATCTACTGTTTCCTGGTATGTGAATTTTATAATCTAGTGGCATACGTGAGTTGTGTAGTGGTTGTCAGGTTGTCATAAGTCAGTTGGGTAAGTCAGAAATTACTTTAGTAGTCCATGGATGTGTGGTACAGCCTGAAGCATTCATTCATACACAGGCCAGGTTTATTGGGGCAGGTGTCACATTGATAAATGGTGTCCTTGCGTATTCCCCTTCTGTAACACACTCGGCACCTCTTTTGCGACTCACCTTTTTTCCACTTTGAGGGACCTTCCCGGGTTGACCTGGTACGATACGAGCTCTTTCAGTTCTGGAAGAACTCGGGCCCTGACTGCCAAATATCAGGGCTTTCATCACTACCTCCTGGAACTGAAGGAAGGATGTAGCCGTCTGGCCTGCACATTGTGACTGCAGGAAAGCATTGAGCATTTCCATCTGTATGATGTGCATGGCCAGATTCTTATACAACACCTTGGCCTTTCTCAAAGCACTGTACGGATGGAGTACTTGATCAGAGAGATCATCGCCACCCATGTTTTTGTTGTACCCCAGTACACAGTCCAGTTTGCAGACCTGTGTAGAGGTACCTCATACAGTGCTGAGGATGATGCCATCACCATGTATGGTAGTCAAGAAAAAGACATCCCTCTTGTCCTTGTACTTGACCACCAGTAGGTGGTCGCTACATTGGGCTCTGCTGTCACCCCTTCTGAGCATCTGCCCAATTAGCATTTTTGGGACGCCTTTCTCATTTTTGCGGACAGTACCGCAGGCTGTGGTACATCGCGCATAGAGGGACTTGAAGAGTGGGATGCTGGCAGGTATGGACTGGGGATGAAATTCAGCCCTGGCATTTGAAATCACACAGGCCCATGATGTTCCTGTTCCCATGAACCAGATGGGATATATTACTAATATTACCCTGAATAGAGGAAAGGAAGATTTTCTACAAGACCAATATTTCTGATGATACCCGTGGCCTGCTGGGGTAAGTGGCGGAGTCAGCGATTTTGTCCTCCGTCACAACTCTTAACAGTATGGGTGTCTTGAGAACACCAATTCTGTTAACAATGTAGCAGACAAGGCAGCCCATGACCAGACAGGCCCTTCTGGCATTTGCCAGAATTGCCAGATGGCCAGTCTGGCCCTGGATGCTGGTATAAGTTATCCACGTAGAGGTGATAACCTTTACCCAGCAGTGGGTGCACCAAATCCCACACAATTTTCCCACTCACTCCCAGGACAGGGGGGCATTCAGGGGGGTCAATCCGAGCATCCTTCCCTTCATAAACTCTAAACCTGTGGGTGTACCCTGAGGTACTCGCACACAGCTTATGCAGTTTAATTCCCTCTTACTGGGCAGGTGCTGACGGAATTTTAGCCTCCACTTAAAATGAATTAGGGACTCATCCACATAAATGTCCCTTTTGGGCACATATACTTCAGCAAACTTTTCCTTTTCGTTGAAGTGTGCTATGACTGGCCGATCTTTGACCAAATGGTTAAAGTAGGGATAATCTCAACAATTATCATTATAATGCAGGAATTTATGGATGGCTTCAAAACGTGTCCGGGCCATGACCATTCAGAACACTTGAGTGTTGTATAAAACATCAACACTTCAATATTGCCGAAGTTCTGGCTTCTTCAGGATCCCCATGTGAAGGACCAGGCCCCAAAACAACATCATTTCAACGCGTCTACAGGAGACCAGTTAGAAAATGATGAATAGGGAATTTTGTGCCAAAAATTGATGAGCGTACAAATTAGTTTGGCCCACCATGAGGTTAACAAAATCCTCAGAGAAAAAGACTTTGAAAAAGTCTAGTTCTGTGAGGACGGTGGTGTCAACTTGGTTCCTGATTGTGCCACAAAATCAGGAATCAGTGGCTCATAATTTTTGGGGAGTGGAGTCCATACGAGGTCAGTAATGGGGGGCGCTTGTTCATCTTCTGTAATGGGGGTGCTGATTCACCTTCTGTCCTGGAACGTTGTGGCGGTTCAGCAACACCTGAGGAGGAAGAGGACGAAGAGGAAGAGGAAGAGAAGGATGAAATCTGAAAAATAAAGAAAGGTGGGATCCTCTCTCCCTCGCTATTAGTGTCGGAGGTAAGAAAAGCATATGCCTCCTCCACTGAACAGCGTTTTTGAGACGAGTGGAACGATATTTCTTTTTTTATGTATGTGGTGATTGTGTCAGTACTTTATTTAGTTGTGTGTGTGAGGGAGTGCTTGGTGTAAACTTTTTTCTTTGAAATGAAATAAAAAAGAAAAAGCATCAACTGGGAGAAAAAAGTCAGTGAAAAGAAAAGGGTAAAACAAGGGGGCATGATTGCTGATCAGTGAACTGCGTCACTAATCAACGTTTGGCGGCTGCTGGATGTGCGCACAGATGTGGTGCAAACGGGGGTGACTAAGAAAAGTGTGTAAAACGGCAGGAACAAGCGCTGATGAGTGAACTTCGTCACTAAACAAAGCTTGGCGGATGCTGGATATGCGCAAATGGGTGAAAGAGAACAAAAGCATCAACCGGGAGAAAAAGAAAGTCAGTGAAAAGAAAAGTGTAAAACAGGGAGCACGAGTGCTGATCAGTGAACTACGTCACCAATCAACGCTTGGTGGCTTCTGGATCTGAGCACTGAGGTGGTGCAAAGGGAGAGGGGATAAAAAGAAGTGGGGAAGAGGTGGAAGGGGCGGGAATGGGGTGGATTAGTAGAGGAGAGAGATCGGACAGGGATCAGGGATCAAAACACAGTTGTCTCTCTTCTTTCTTCCTTCTTCACTCTTCCTTCTTCTGGGAGGGGGATGGTTTGGAGGGTAAAAAGAGGTGGGAAAGGGTTAGAGGGGGATTGGGGTGGAGGAAAGATGAGACAGGGATCTTCTTCTAGATGGCTTGTCTTCTCTCTTCTCTGTTCTGTCTTATTTCTTCTCTGCTCTTTAGCAGTGAGGGATTGTGGTGTCACAGGCTTCTGTGGCACCACAAGGCCCAGCACAGCTACAATCCGATAGTGTGACCAGTCTGCAGAAATCCACAGCTACTGTGAGGACCTGAAGTGCAGTCACAGACAGGTCACAGAGCGGTCACACCGCTTCTGTGCCCTATCATTTGTGCGATCGATGATGACATTGATTGCATAAATCGGAGCTGGCCCTGGTGAAGCTGGCATCACCAGCACCAGCCTAGGATTGGTGCAATTACATTTCCGATCCTAGGCAGGTCACAGTGCAGTCATATCGCGACTGTGCCCTGTGATTGGCGCGATCTACTGTATGTAATCGTTGATCGCGCCAAACAGAGTGAGTCCAGGCCATGCCTGGCGTTGCCAGGCAGCATCCTATGATCGGAGCTCTTGGAGCACCGAACATATTCTGGGACATCAGTGTTTCAGGCAATCTGAAACACTGAGAACTTGGCTGTCTGGTTTAATACTTGCATTTATCAACTCCTTCTTTGGCTTTATCATGGTAAACCAAAGACCGCTATTTGAGCAATTTTGCAAAATGTTAAAAGCCAGATTGTTAAAGGGAACTTAATCATGCTGCGTAAAGCACATGCAGCATGAATCAGAGACTGCATCCAGGTATATTTTCTCTAAAACGATTAAGATCTGGCTAGGAACCATAGCGAGAGATGAGACTAGTCTTGCATCACCCATCGCCAGCTCTTCCCAGTTAAGCTGCAAGTGATTGACAGTTCACTTCCCCTTGCATATATAAAATATTAGTATAGACACAACCCTTAATAAAAATAATAATAGGAGAATATCGAGGGTTTTAGTAGATAATGATCATCAGGAAACGTGCATATATACTAATGCTTCTCACAAAATTAGAATATCATCAAAAAAGTTAATTTATTGTAGCTCTTCATTACAAAAAGTGAAACTCATATATTATATAGAGTAGTGATGAGCGAGTATACTCGTTTTTTTAGTGCTCGGAGATTTAGTTTTGTTCCCCACAGCTGAATGATTTACATCTGTTAGCCAGCATAAGTACATGTGGGGGTTGCCTAGTTGCTAGGGAATCCCTACATGTCATCAAGCTGGCTAACAGATGTAAATCATTCAGCTGCGGCAAAGAAAGCTTAATCTCCGAGCACTAAAAAATACTCGGAGGACACCCGAGCGTGCTCGGGAAATCTCGAGCAACGAGTATACTCGCTCATCACTAATATGGAGTCATTACAAATAGTGATCTATTTCACGTTTTATTTATCTTAATGTTGATGACTATGGCTTACAGCCAATGAAAATCCAAAATTCATTATGTCAGTAAGTTAGAATACTTTATGACATCTTGAAAAGTGATTTTAAAATCCAAAATGTTGGCCTACTGAAATGTATGTTCAGTAAATGCACTCAATACTTGGTCGTGGCTCCGTTTGCATCAATTACTGTGTAGGGCGGCCAGTTTGGTAGTCATGGCAATGAGCTGTAGTGTTCCCACACCCTGGTACCCTATAAAGGAAATACAAAGTCCCGTCTGCTGAGTGTGATAAATACCAAGTGGAACACTCACATTAGATTCCAGGGTTCCTTCTGATTCAGCACTCTCTACTCCAGATTCACAGTTTAGCCAAATAACTCCACACTTCATGTCCTTACTTAACAGTTCAATTTTACTCGGAAACAGTTCTTGATGCAGATGTAGCACAGTTCACATACAATAACATTCCTGGAACTTTCCCTTCTCTGACAACTTCCTTCCTGAAGACACTTGTATCCCTGTATCTTTTGACAGTCTCTGTTCTGCAGACAGTCCTTTTCTCTTCTGCGGCATCTATGCCCCTAGGTCCACCAATGTCCTCCCATTCCCCATGTCCAGTTTCAATTAGAAAAGGTAAAAGGTGCACTCAGCTCTGCCTAGTCCCCGCCGTAGGCCCTGAATCCTCCTTGGAATGGTTACTTCAATAGATGGTGACCACTCACACGCTGCTCAGCCTGGGGTCCCTCACTGCCTCAGCAATCCTCACCCCCACGGCCAGAGCCGGACTGGCATGGTGACTGTATAATACCTTTGTACACTTGTAGGCAGGGCCGGTTTTAAGCAAAGTGGGGCCCTAGGCAAAGTTTGAAATGGGGCCACAAATGCTAACATATTGCACATCACACAAAAGCATTTCGGTTGTATTTACATGCGCTGATCTCAGGCCGCTAAATGAGTGATCGACAATACTGAAGTTGTTCAACGCTTTTTTCCTGGCCTCTTTCCACCATGTGAGAAAGAATGATGGGACAGAACCATCACTAATAGATCACTAACAGATCACCATACAGTATCATGTTATCAGCAGCACATCTACAGTTTACACCAGCGATGTGCTGCTGAGAACAAGGATTTTTGTTCCGGCACAAACAATCTGAATATGCAGCATTTTACTTGTTTAGTAAAATACACCCCATAGTCCTCCATATATTATAATGTGCACCACAGTCCTCCATATAATATAATACACTCCTCAGTCCTCCATATATTAAAATACACTTCTTAGTCCCCCACATAGTATAATACACTCCTCATAGTCCTCTATATAGCATAATACATATACATAGTACATACAGCACAGCCCACACAGTAGTATATACAGCACAGCCCACACAGTAGTATATACAACACAGCCCACACAGTAGTATATACAGCACAGCCCACACAGTAGTATATACAGCACAGCCCACACAGTAGTATACAGCACAGCTCACACAGTAGTATATACAGCACAGCCCACACATTAGTATATACAGCACAGCCCACACAGTAGTATATACAGCACAGCCCACACAGTAGTATATACAGCACAGCCCACACAGTAGTATATACAGAACAGCCCACACAGTAGTATATACAGCACAGCCCATACAGTAGTATATGCAGTACAGCCCACACAGTAGTATATACAGCACAGCCCACACAGTAGTATATACAGCACAGCCCACACAGTAGTATATACAGCACAGCCCACACAGTAGTATATACAGCACAGCCCACACAGTAGTATATAAAGCACAGCCCACACAGTAGTATATACAGCACAGCCCACACAGTAGTATATACAGAACAGCCGACACAGTAGTATATACAGCACATCCCACACAGTAGTATTGTCACGGGACTACCGCAACAGAGAGGTTCCAGAGAACCGCAGCGCTCTGGGCCTTGTTCACACGCAGTGAACAGAAGCTCTTCATCTGTATTCTGACCTGGCTGCTTTGTGCCAGCAGTGCAGGAGTTAACCTTATTGCTGAGAGCTGGGTCTCTCTCAGCTGAAGTGGATTTTGTAATCTGATCCTCTATATAGACCCAGTCCTGACTTCAGCTATTTTCAGTGATCAGTTCTACTGCCTGGCTTGGAGGTTGATGGAGCGTAGTGTTGGAGGTTTATTTACAGAGATTGGTGTCAGCTGTTTTGGTTGCTTGTTAAACCTGTTTTCCTTCCTAAGTTTATTCCTTCTCTTCCCTTCTCTGTGTTCATCTGTGGTTGTGTGAGCATTTGGTGAGTTTGAGTCTTTTAGTTACCTTGTCTGTATACCCTGTTATTTGTTGTATTATTACACTGGTGCAGTCCACCTCCTTTGGGGGGAGAGGGGGCCACTGATAGGGCCTGCACAGGAGACAGGGATATGCTTGCGGTTCGGGCCTCCTAACCATCATAGGTACCCCCGAGATAAGAGAAAGCCAGGGCCCTATTATAGTGGCAGGGACAGGTGCGGGTCCCAGTACACTGTCTTGCCCCTTTATCGCCGTTAACGGCGTGACAAGTATACAGCACAGCCCACACAGTAGTATATACAGCACAGCCCACACAGTAGTATATACAGCTCAGCTCACACAGTAGTATATACAGCACAGCCCACACAGTAGTATATATAGCACAGCTCACACAGTAGTATATACAGCACAGCCCACACAGTAGTATATACAGCACAGCCCACACAGTAGTATATACAGCACAGCCCACACAGCAGTATATACAGCACAGCTCACAGAGTAGTATATACAGCACAGCCCACACAGTAGTATATACAGCACAGCCCACACAGTAGTATACAGCACAGCCCGCATAGTATTATATACAGCACAGCCCACACAGTAGTATATACAGCTCAGCTCACACAGTAGTATATACAGCACAGCCCACACAGTAGTATATACAGCACAGCTTACACAGTAGTATATACAGCACAGCCCACACAGTAGTATATACAGCACAGCCCACACAACTGTAACTGAGGCAATGACAGAATAGCACAGCCCACATCTCATCTCTCCTCCCCCCAATAATGGACCCACGGACCAGTTAAAAAAAAACACTATCCTCACCTCTCCTCTTGCCCGTGCTGCTCCCTGCTCCTGTCTCGGCGGCTGCAGTCTGCCCAGGACACAGCAGGTGCTGTGATATATATGATATGACGTCATCGCCCGCAGTGTCAGAGGCAGAGCGGGGAATGATGGGAGAGGGAGCATCAGCAGATGCTCTCTCATCCATCTTTGCATTGAACTGTACCGGCGTCATAGACGCCGGTATAGTTGAATGCGGTGGCGGCACTGGCGGGGGGAGGTGTGGAAGAGTGCAGCGGCCCACTACTGGCACCGGCCCTTCTGGCATTTGCCAGAAGTGCCCGATGGCCAGTCCGGCCCTGCCCACGGCTATCCATCTGCTCTCTTTCACTGCAGCATTACTGCTCCTCACTAAACAGGAAGTATCACCACTATAACCCACTGCTCTGTACTATACCCATCTCTAACTCCTACCAACTGGAAAACCCCTGATTCTTACTATAGTTGGTTTGGCACTCTCATCCCCTATATCTATTGTGCCCCACTAATCCATTCCTAACATTGTCCTATTCTATTACTACTCTTCAATTATATCTTCCATATCTTTCCCTTACCCTATGCCAAGTAAATGTAAAGTACATGACAGTTTAACAACATCAAGCAAATATACTAAGATACATAAAACTCATTGGAACAGCATATATGCAATGTCAACATGGTCAGAGGAGGGAGAGGCACATGACAGCCTCTGTCACCCCCTTACAACTGCATCAATGCGGCGTGGCATGTAGTCGATCAGCCCGTGGCACTGCTGAGGTGTTATGGAAGCCCACGTTGCTTTGATGGCAACTTTCAGCTCGTCTGCATTGTTGGGTCTGGTGTCTCTCATCTTCCTCTTGACAATACCCCATAGATTCTCTATGGGGTTAAGGACAGGCAAGGTTGCTGTCCAATCAAGCACAGTGATGTTGGTTTCAAATCAGGTATTGGTGTTTTTGGCAGTGTGGACAGGTGCCAAGTCCTACTGGAGAATGAAATTTCCATTTCCAAAAAGCTTGTCGGCAGACGGAAGCATGAAGTGCTCTAAATTTTCCTGGTTGACGGCTGCTCTGACTTTGGACATGACAAAACACAGTGGATCTTCACCAGCAGATCACATGGCTGTGATTGTGGCAACTTTACACTAGACCTCAAGCAGCTTGGACTGTGGCCTCTCCACTCTTCCTCTAGACCCTGGGACCTTGATTTCCAAATGAAATGCAAAATTTACTTTCATCTAAAAACAACCACTGAGCAGCAGTCTAGTTCTTTTTCTCCTTGGCCCAGGTAAGACGCATCTCGTGTTGTCTATTGGTCATGAGTGGCTTGACACAAGGAATGCGACACTTGTAGCCCATGTCCTGGATATGTCTGTCTATAGTGGCTCTTGAAGCAATGACTCCAGCAGCAGTCCACTCATTGTGAATCTACCCCAAATTTTTGAATGGCCTTTCCTTAATCCTTTCAAGGCTGCGGTTATCCCGGTTGCTTGTGCACCTTTTTCTACCACACTTTTGCCTTCCACTCAACTTTCCATTAATATGCTTGGATACAGCACTCTGTGAACAGCCAGCTTCTTTAGCAATGACTTTTTGTGGCTTACCCTCCTTGTGGAGTGTGTCAATGACTGCCTTCTGGACATCTGTCAAGTCAGCAGTCTTTTTCATGATTGTGGAGCCTACTGAAACAGACTAAGGGACCTTTTTAAATACTTAGGAAACCTTTGCGGTTGTTTTTCATAATTTATTCTAATTTACTGAGATAATGACTTTTGGGTTTTCATTGGCTGTAAGCCATAATCATCAACATTAACATAAATAAGCACGTAAAATAGATCATTCTGTTTGTAATGACTCTATATAATTTATGAGTTTCACTTTTTGTGTTGATGAACTGAAGTAAATTAACTTTTTGATGATACTCTAATTTTGTGAGACACTACATGACCCTAATAGATCCCTATAGATTTTCAGATAAGTCGTTTTCTGGGGCTCCTTATAAATGCTGTGGTGTGGACATAGGAATCACCTATGGGAGGATTCAAATATATTTGTTCTGTGGTCTATGAATTCTGATATTATAACATTGAGAATACACCTGACCATCTAAATTGCACTTTCATTGATTGAGAACTCTCATTGGACCTATAAGGCTGTACATATTACCTCCCGCTATTCCAAACATCTTCATTTTAGAAATTGAGAATCCCAGGAAGATTTACAGTAAAGTGTGACAATATATATCTGTATATGTGTTTTTATGTATGTGTGTGTTTAATAATGGGATTATTCGGAATATTTAGGGACTGCCGACGTTGAGCTGGGGTACCCTGTTGATTTCTTAGGGTGCCAACCTCCGCAGTCAGGTAGGGTAATAGCTCTATAAGGACCGATTAAGGTCAAGTAGCCTGCCTGTATCTATATATACTCTACCTAATGATTCTCATATTTTTTTTTTTTAAAAGGGTTGGGTCTATACTAATATTTTTGGAATATATCCAATAAAAGTTCATTTTCAAGGGGTCTTTTCTGCCTAGTTGGTGCTTTTTTTTCCTCTAGCTATAGTTCCCAGCCAGATCTTTAGAGTATAAGCTCCGGTGTTTCAAAGAAAAATATACCTGGCTGATATTGTGCAACTAGGCTCAGATTCATGCTGTTCGCAGTTTGGGAAGCATGAATCAACAGTTATGTTTCCTTTAAATATTTATTTATATATTAACAATCAGAAGGAACAAAACCCATGCACTTTGTCCAGCCAATGTCACACTGAAAACATAAACATCCCTAATAATATGAAGAACAGAACAGGAAAAAAAATCCAGCTTCCAAAAATAGTCCAATTTATTGAGAGTAAAATGCAAAGTCCAAAAACATGGTGAACAAGAGAGTGAGTAGCAGCAGACTACGCGTTTCGAACAGTGTGTTCTTTTTCAAAGCATTGCTTTGTGTGTCCACTGTGCACACAGATTAAGTTTTACAGTTTCTTAAAAACTTATGATTACACTGTGCCAATCACTATTATGAGGATTCTCTTTTGGCTGTCATTTGTAGAACTTTTTTCTATTATGAGGTAGAGACAGAAACCAGTTTCGGTTAAGACTACCACTTGTTCATAGGCTTAATTATAGAAAGAGTATGGCTTTTGGAGCCATAGGACTTATACAAATACGACATGTCGCATAAGTTTTTTTGGGGGGCAGGCCCCACTACAGATTTTGCATTGGGACACAGGAACTTCAAGTGAAATCTCAATACCTCTATGCCACTGAATTACATACAGAAGAACAGAAAGTGTTAAGCAGAGCCATAAAAACAAAATAAAATAAATAGTTTTTGCTGTTGCATAATGAAATTTTCACTGTCAAGTTCTTCCAAGTTTTCTTGGCTACCAATGTAACTGTTCTTGTAAAAAAAAAACAAGTATAATTTTCTATAATTTTATGTATTTGACGAAATTCCCCATGCCAAAAAGCAAAAGAGCCCTTTCTTCTCAAAACTGTTGTGTTAGTTTAGCAAATGTGTTTATTCCTCTGTGCATTTGTGCGGAGGGTGGTATGGGCCATGTGTTGACTCTATAATAAAGGTCTAGTGATGAGGTGGGGGTAGATGATTAACTTCAATGTCAAGGCTCTCTCTATTTTTGTGACTAGCTGAAATTTGATTGTGGAGGAAAGTTGAAAACATGTTTGCAGCGAGCTCTTCTATGGCTCAGTACACATCTCAATTAAAACTTATTCTGTTCCTAATGTGTAATACGGTACCCACAGCAAGACTACATGTTATAGCTGGCATGTCAGGCAGTGCCACAGAGCCAACGTGCCATTTATCCTGACAATTAACTTTTGACAGGACTTTTTTTGTGTTGTTGGTAGATACAACCTGTATTTGCTGTGTATTGAAATTCGGCCATCACACAAAAGTCAATTTGTCACAAGATCTCTTGACTGAAGATGGTGCTAGGTAGCGAGATCATCAGATGTGGACAGGACCGCCATCAGGGCATTACAGCCGTGACTGGCGTATGGGGCCCGGTGGGCAGAGGGGGCCCGCATCGGGCCCCGTCTCATCTGCTCACCGGGCTCCTACCGGCAGCCGCAGGCTAAACCAGGCCCTTAGCAGCGGCTCTGCAGCTGTTTAACGCTATTGACGTACGGGCCCGCGCCTGCACGTCAATAGTTAACAGCCGCCAGCCAATCTGAGGCTGGCAGCTGACGTCTGCCGCAGCGTGCATCTCGCCGGCGTCTGACGTTATTGTCAGTCGCCGGCGAGTGCGCGCTTCACTGCGTGGAAAGAGCCAGAGCTTTGCCCGCCACAGGAGCGCGGTCAAGGTGAGAAGAACTTGTTTTTTTTTTATTATTGAGAGCGGCGATCCGGGGGGCCCAGGGCAGAACGCTGGACACAGAGGCAGAACGCTGGACACAGGGGCAGTATGCTGGACACAGAGGCAGAACGCTGGACACAGGCAGAAAGCTGGACACAAGGGCAAAACGCTGGACACAGGGGCAGTATGCTGGACACAGGGGCAGAATGCTGGACACAGGGGCAGAAAGCTGGACATGGCCAGAAAGCTGGACACAGGGGCAAAACGCTGGACACAGGGGCAGAATGCTGGACACAGGGGCAGTATGCTGGACACGGGGCCAGTATGCTGGACACGGGCAGAAAGCTGGACACAGGGGCAGAACGCTGGACACAGGGGCAGAATGCTGGACACAGGGGCAGAATGTTGGACAAAGGGGCAGTATGCTGGACACAGGGGCAGTATGCTGGACACGGGCAGAAAACTGGACATGGGCAGAAAGCTGGACACAGGGGCAGTATGCTGGACACAGGGGCAGTATGCTGGACATGGGCAGAAAACTGGACACAGCGGAAAAAACGCTGGACACAGGGGCAGTATGCTGGACACAGGAGCAGTATGCTGGACACAGGGGCAGTATGGTGGACACAGGGGCAGTATGCTGGACACGGGCAGAAGGCTGGACACAGGGGCAGCATGCTGGACACAGGGGCAGTATGCTGGACACGGGCAGAAAGCTGGACACAGGGGCAGAATGCTGGACACAGGGGTAGTATGCTGGACACAGGGGTAGAATGCTGGACACAGGGGTAGAATGCTGGACACAGGCAGAAAGCTGGACACGGGCAAAACGCTGGACACAGGGGCAGAAAGCTGGACACTGGGGCAGTATGCTGGACACAGGGGCAGTATGCTGGACACAGGGGCAGAATGCTGGACACAGGGGCAGAATGCTGGACACAGGGGCAGACTGTGAGACACAGGGGCAGTATGCTGGACACAGGGGCAGTATGCTGGACACGGGCAGAAAACTGGACATGGGCAGAAAGCTGGACACAGGGGCAGTATGCTGGACACAGGGGCAGTATGCTGGACACGGGCAGAAGGCTGGACACAGGGGCAGCATGCTGGACACAGGGGCAGTATGCTGGACACGGGCAGAAAGCTGGACACAGGGGCAGAATGCTGGACACAGGGGTAGTATGCTGGACACAGGGGTAGAATGCTGGACACAGGGGTAGAATGCTGGACACAGGCAGAAAGCTGGACACGGGCAAAACGCTGGACACAGGGGCAGAAAGCTGGACACTGGGGCAGTATGCTGGACACAGGGGCAGTATGCTGGACACAGGGGCAGAATGCTGGACACAGGGGCAGAATGCTGGACACAGGGGCAGACTGTGAGACACAGGGGCAGTATGCTGGACACAGGGGCAGTATGCTGGACACGGGCAGAAAACTGGACATGGGCAGAAAGCTGGACACAGGGGCAGTATGCTGGACACAGGGGCAGTATGCTGGACATGGGCAGAAAACTGTACACAGCGGCAAAACGCTGGACACAGGGGCAGTATGCTGGACACAGGAGCAGTATGCTGGACACAGGGGCAGTATGGTGGACAGAGGGGCAGTATGCTGGACATGGGCAGAAAACTGAACACAGCGGCAAAACGCTGGACACAGGGGCAGTATGCTGGACACAGGAGCAGTATGCTGGACACAGGGGCAGTATGGTGGACACAGGGGCAGTATGCTGGACACAGAGGCAGAATGCTGGACACAGGGGCAGCATGCTGGACACAGGGGCAGTATGCTGGACACGGGCAGAAAGCTGGACACAGGGGCAGAATACTGGACACAGGGGCAGAATGCTGGACACAGGGGTAGTATGCTGGACACAGGGGTAGAATGCTGGACACAGGGGTAGAATGCTGGACACAGGCAGAAAGCTGGACACAGGGGCAAAACGCTGGACACAGGGGCAGAAAGCTGGACACAGGTGCAGAAAGCTGGACACTGGGGCAGTATGCTGGACACAGGGGCAGTATGCTGGACACAGGGGCAGAATGCTGGACACAGGGGCAGAATGCTGGACACAGGGGCAGACTGTGAGACACAGGGGCAGAATGCTGGACACGGGCAGAATGCTGGACATTGGGGCAAAATGCGAGACATGGGCAGAATGGAGATACGGGGCAGGATGAAAGACATGGGGGCATGACTGGAGACAGATGGGGCAGGATTGGAGACACAGGGGGCATGATTGGAGACAAGTGGCAGGATTGCAGACATAGGGGGCAGAATGGAGACACAGGGCAGGATGAAAGACATGGGGCATGGTTGAAGACACTGGGGGCAGAATTGGAGACAGATGGGGCAGGATTGGAGGCAGATCGTGCAGGATCATGGGGCAGGATGGATATGATGTAGACAGATGGGGCAGGATGGGGAGATCATATGGGGCAGAATGAATACTCATGAGGGCAGGATGGGAGAACATATGGCTGACGCCAGGAATGAGACACACGGGGCCAGGATGGCGAATATTATTACCATAGGGGCTAATTAAGGGATATTATTACTGCAGTGATGTATTTATTTTATTTTTTGAGTATACTGTTCTAAATGGGGGGCGGTCCTGTTACTGTGTAGCGTGACACTATGTCGCCTCTTTTTCTTCATGTGGTGTAATGTAGAAGTTGGGAAAAATTAAGTAATGTGTTCTGCAAGCGGAGCTCAAGATAACTGTGTTATTTCCTGTAGAGACAAGTCCTGGCTGGAAGAAATGATGGCGGTCTGTGCTGGATGAAAGATGAAGGACTTCACCTAGAGACATCACTGGTGAGTCAGTGTTACCTATACACTGACACTATACACTGTATACTATATACAGAGGTCCTGTGTATAATTTCACTAGTGATCACTGTATTATCTGTACACAGACACTGCATACTAAGTACAGATCTCCTGTGTATAATGGCACTTATGGTGATAGTATGGTGCTTTTTTTTTATTACTGATCAGAATTGTAGTATTCAGTCACTATGTGGTGGTAACATGTGGTCTGGACATGGTACGGTGGTATTTGTTCCTTGTATGTGCTATTTGGTCACTATATGGTAATAATATGGTGTCTGGTCATGGTGCGGTGGTATTTGTTCCTTGTATGTGATGTTATTCGATCACTGGTGGTAATATGCGGTCTGGTCATGGTGTAGCGGTATTTGATCCTTGTATGTGATATTATTGGTCATTTTAAAAATTGAAAAATAAATAAAAATAAACCTAAATTGTATTGCATATTTTAACAAATATTTAATAGGTTACAGCAGAGTAGCCCCCGGCCAAAAGTGTCTACCGTGTTAAGGTGGTGGCTTAAAAAATCTTTTGGCCAAAACAAAAGCTGCTGGCTATATGTGTGATCTGGTGATGGGAACTGTTAATGTGTGATAGGTGAGAAGTGGAGTTTATCCAAGAGAGAGCGGTGGGACTGTGCACAGTTCGAAGGGTGGAGCGTGGAGGCAGGGCCCTGAAAATTTTGCCAGTATGGGGCCCCGAAATTTCTAGTGGCAGCCCAGGATGTGGAGTGTTGAAAATATAGCAAAGCTGACTGTGCTAACACTGAAAACAACATAACTTCCCTGTGCCGGAAATTATGGCATGAGTTTATGAGCTCTTGTTGCATAATGAGGGAATTGTCATAACGACCACGGCTGTACGGAAATTTACAAGTAATAATTGGGTTGATTATTTCATTAATAAATCAGAACAGCTCTGTAAGGACTCTATGTGTCCATACATTACACCATCAGCCAAGAGCAAATTATGCAACATTTTATATCACCAGTGTTAGGACTGCAGGGGAGTTGAACTGTTTACTGCCAAGTCCCTCCACAGATTGCAGCTGATCACAGTGTATCAGTGTGCTTACTTTAGTAGGGTCGGCAAAAGCAAAGTTGTAGCTGGTTGGGGAAAAGATGCATTTTGCTGCCCTCACTCTGTATCTGAATCCCCAACTACGCTCCGGAGTAAATGCTATCAGCCTATCATCCAGGCAGGGCTGCCACTAGGAATTTCAGGGCCCCATATTAGCAATATTTTCAGGCCCCCCTTGAGATTTTGCCCAGGCTCCACCCCAGCTCTGCCCCCACCCCTCACACCTTCCATAGTCCCCACTGCCCGCTCTTGGAAAAACTCTACTTCTGCACCATTTCCTCATCACTAATCAGATATTAACAGTTCCCTTCAAAGACCATATCACATACAAAGCCAGCAGCTTTTGTTTTGGCCAAATGATTTTTTAACTCATCACCATGACAAGGTAGATTCTTTTGGCAGCAGCCTACTCTACTCTAACCTATTACAAATTTCTTAAAATATCCAATACTCTTTTACGTATATTTTTCTTTTTTTTCTTTAAGGGAATGAGTCACATACATTTTATTTAGAATGACCAATACCACATACAAGGGACAAATAGAGTCACACTGTGACCAGATCACATATTACCACCACATAGTGATCAAATAATAACACATACAAGGAACAAATACCACCACACCATGACCAGACCACATATTACTACCACATAGTGATCAAATACTACAATACTGATCATTACTAAGTTCCATTATACGCAAGAGCTCTATATACAGTATATAGGTAATACAGCGATCACCAGTGACATTATACACAAGAGCTTTGTATATAGTGTCGGTATACAGGTAATACAGTGATCACCAGTGACATTATACACAGGAGCTCTGTATATACTAAATAGTAAAATGAAGAAAAACGATCATCAAGCCCAAAAATATATGAAAATATAAAGATTCTTTATTGAAAATCCATACAAAGAACAGTTTTAAAAGGTGGAAGAAACCACAGTGCA
Source organism: Ranitomeya imitator (assembly GCF_032444005.1). Taxonomy (NCBI): domain Eukaryota; kingdom Metazoa; phylum Chordata; class Amphibia; order Anura; family Dendrobatidae; genus Ranitomeya; species Ranitomeya imitator. Next base: position 797,561,415 of record NC_091282.1, read on the forward strand.
TATGTACAATTTACAAACAAGAGACTTGGGGTGACTTGGGTGTTGCTGGTGCCCCCCCTTTTTGCCTCTCTGGCTGGTCTACAGGATATCGCTATAAGTGTGTTAATTTGGGATCTATACTGCATATGAATGTCCCTTTTGATGTTGCTGTCTCACGCACGCTATTTTTTTTTATGGATTGCCTTGTGATATCCCTTTCGATATGCATACAATAGACTAATCTACCTTAGATGGCTTATTTAGGGGAAAATAATTTTCAATTACTCTATATTTATTAATGGTTGCTTACCATGATAAGTCAATATTTGATTTTTTAATAATTATGTCAGCACACCCGCGTCTCGTGTTTGTAAATTGTACATTGTGGTTTCTTCCACCTTTCAAAACTGTTCTTTGTATGGATTTTTAATAAAGAATCTTTATATTTTCATATATTTTTGGGCTTGATGATCAATTTTCTTCTTCGTTTTGCTATTTATGATATCGACGATCAGTCCGGGATTTTGTCCGCTATTAGGGTATCACAATGAATATTATGACTTTGAATAACAATTACTAACTACTGATTAATTATGCCATTGCATTTGTTGAGCTTCTTTCTCATATACTAAATAGTGTATAGTGTCAGTGTACAGGTAATACACTGACTCACCAGTGACGTTTCTAGTTGAAGTCCTTCATCTTCGCTTTTCATCTTAATCCAGCACAGACTGCCATCATTTCGTCCAGCCAGGACTAGTCTCTGCAGCAAATAACATAGTTATCTAGAGGACCACTTGCAGAGCACATTACTTAATTTTTTCACAACTTTTACTCTGCACAAGATGAAGAAAAAAAGGCGACATAGTGTCACCTTGCACAGTGCGGCACCATCCTCCCATTGAAAACAGTATCCTCAAAAACAAAATACATCACTGTAGTAATAATATCCCTTAATTAACCCCTACAGTAATAATATCCCCCATTCTAGCCTCTTGTATCTCATCAGCCACATGATTTCCCATCCTGCACTCACGTGTCTCCATACTGCCCCCATGTGATCTCCCATCCTGCTCCATATGATCTCCCATCCTGCCCCATGATTCTGCCCAATCTGTCCTATGATCCTGCCCCATCTGTTCCATTATCCTGCCCCATCTGTTCCATGATCCTGCCCCATGTGTCTCCATTGTATCCATCCTGCACCATGTATCTCCATCCTGCCCTATGATCTTGCACCATGTGTCTCCATCTTGCCCCATGATCCTGCACCATGTGTCTTCATTCTGCCCCATGTTCGTGCCCCATCTGTCTCCATCCTGCACATCTGTCTCCATCCTGCACCATGTTTCTGCCCCATCTTTCACCTTCCTGCCCCATGATCCTGCACCATGTGTCTCCATCCTGCCATATGATCTTGCACCATGTGTCTCCATCCTGCCCTATGATCTTGCACCATGTGTTTCCGTCTTGCCCCATGATCCTGCACCATGTGTCTCCATCCTGCCCCATGTTCGCGCCCCATCTGTCTCCATCCTGCACATCTGTCTCCATCCTGCACCATGTTTCTGCCCCACCTTTCACCTTCCTGCCCCATGATCCTGCACCACGTGTCGCCATCCTGCCCCATGATCTCGCACCATTTGTCGCCATAATGCCCCATGATCCTGCACCATTTGTCTCTATCCTGCCCCATGTTCCTGCCCCATCTGTCTCCATCCTGTCCCATATGTCTCCATCCTGTCCCATATTACTGCCCCATCTATCTCCATCCTGTCCCATGTTCCTGTCCCATCTGCCTCTACCTGCCCCATGTTCCTGCCCCATCTGTCTCCATCCTGCCCCATGATCCTGCACCATGTGTCTCCATCCTGCCCCATCTGCCTCCATCCTGCCCCAAGAGTCTCCATTCTGCCCCATGTTCCTGCCCCATCTCTCTATATCTTGCCCCATGTTCCTGCCCCATCTATCTCCATCCTCCATCCTGCCCCATGATCTTGCACCATGTGTCTCCATCCTGCCCCATGATCTTGCACCATGTGTCTCCATCCTGCTCCATGATACTGCAGCATGTATCTCCACCCTGCCCCATCTGCCTCCATCCTGTCTCATGATCTTGCACCATGTGTCTCCATCCTTCCCCATCTGCCTCCATCCTGCCCCAAGAGTCTCCATCTTGTCCCATCAGTCTCCATCCTACCCCATGTTCCTGCCCCATCTGTCTCCATCCTGCCCCATGTTCCTGCGCCATCTGTCTACTTCCTGCCTCATGATATCCATACCGGTACAATTGCCCGTGCATAGTAAGTGATGTAGGCAGAAAGATTAAAACTAATTTTTATTACAATAATTTTAAAACCTGAACAATAAACAGGGCTAAAAAACCTCCATAGAGAGGGACAAGTAATACAGACACAGTGAGATGGTGGACTGTAAATAACTGGCAGACAGTAATTACTCCTGCTATATATATTTTTCTAAATCCAGGGATAGCATATAGCAAATAGTTAATAAACCATAAAGAGAACAGGCAGATATATTTTTCAGTTTATATATTAATATATTTAAACTCTGTCTACCAGGTCCTCTATATATTTAAGGCCAATATCCTATCCCCATATAAATATACAGATATACGATTTAGCAATGAAAGGCCGTCATTATCGCGTATAATGAATGTAAATATGCAAATAATGCAATATAGCAAGTGCTAATGCTGATAATGTAAGTCTAATATAGTCAAGACGCTTACCGCCAGATAGTGCCAATAGCAAATGCTAGTGCGGGTAAGGTAGATCGAATATAGTCAAGGAGCGTACCGCCAGATAGTGTCCTGTGTGTTATGCCCTTCCTGCCCGTCCTGCCGGGTGGGCAGGAAGGACATAAGACACAGGACACTATCTGGCGGTAAGCTCCTTGACTATATTCAAGTAGTATGAAGATAGGAGGTGCCGGACCCGGACCGCGATGCCCATTGGACCCGGACCGCAGCGGGTCCGCCCCTGGGTGAGTATAATCTAACCGTTTTTTCTTACCTTTCAGGTTATATTCGGGGCTTATCTACAGCATTACAGAATGCTGTAGATAAGCCCCTGATGCCGGTGGCCTTATCTCATATACGATTTTTAGGGTGACAGATTCCCTTTAGAGGGGTCCACTGGGGTGATGTTATGACAGCAGGAATGGTATGGCTTCCCACAGGTGAAGGAGGGCGGCATCGCAAGAAGATGGGAGGCGCAGGACCAGGTCCTGCAATACCCATCGGACCGGACAGCCCCCAGGTGAGTATAATAAAAGTTAATTTTCTTCTCTTGCAGGTTGGATCGGGGGCTTATCTACAACATTATTGAGTGCTGTAGATAAGCCCTGAAAGGTGATGGCCGTAACTCATGTAGGCCAAACCTGGTGACAGGTTCCTTTTGAACTGTTCCGCCTGTCTGCTATTATGTTCTTTTGGATATCACAGGATGTCTACTTTAATTTAGTTATGTCATTAAAGTTACCGGTAGTTATTATTTCAAAAAGTACAAATCGTTCAGTTGTCTTATGTTGGTAACAGCATTCTGAAAACCCACTGTTGGAATTGCCATAACCCGCAGGGATATGAAAAGGCGATATACACAGGATAAAAAACATTATATTCACTCTTTTATAGGAAGTTCATAAGCTGCCATATCATCATGAACTTGGGGACTGAGATAAACAATAGGGATCAATACAGCAGTCTGTGATTGCCCATTTAGCGAGAATAACTTCAGTCAGATCTGAATTGATCAAACTAGCGGGCACAGACAGATGAAGGTCCCTGTGCAATACATGGGCCATTTGCAGCACAATAGAGCATCCTAATGCAGTTATAGTGCTAATGTAATGTACTTATATTCTTGTATATAGGGGTAATATTCTTGTACATAGGAGCAGTATTATAGTAGTTATATTCTTGTACACAGGAGCAGTATTATAGTAGTTATATTCTTGTACATAGGAACAGTATTATAGTAGTTATATTCTTGTACATAGGAGCAGTATTATAGTAGTTATATTCTTGTACATAGGAGCAGTATTATAGTAGTTATAGTCTTGTACATAGGAGCAGTAATATAGTAGTTATATTCTTATACATAGGAGCAGTATTATAGTAGTTATAGTCTTGTACATAGGAGCAGTATTATAGTAGTTATATTCTTGTACACAGGAGCAGTATTATAGTAGTTATATTCTTGTACACAGGAGCAGTATTATAGTAGTTATATTCTTGTACATAGGAACAGTATTATAGTAGTTATATTCTTGTACACAGGAGCAGTATTACAGTAGTTATATTCTTGTACATAGGAGCAGTATTATAGTAGTTATATTCTTGTACATAGGAGCAGTATTATAGTAGTTATATTCTTGTACATAGGAGCAGTAATATAGTAGTTATATTCTTATACATAGGAGCAGTATTATAGTAGTTATATTCCTGTACATAGGAGCAGTATTATAGTAGTTATATTCTTGTACATATGAACAGTATTATAGTAGTTATATTCTTGTACATAAAATGCAGTATTATAGTAGTTATATTCTTGTACATATGAACAGTATTATAGCAGTTGTATTCTTGTACATAAAATGCAGTATTATAGTAGTTATATTCTTGTACATAGGGGCAGTATTATAGTAGTTATATTCTTGATATAAGAAGATAAGGAGTGCTCACTGAAAATTATGTTGGTGTTCAGAAGAAAAAAATAACAAAAAGTAGCAGAAAACTTCGGCATGCAAACAGAAAATGTATTATTCATTTATGAATAAGAGGCAAAAAACTAAAATATATAAAGCGACCCTTGTGGCTACAGATATGGTTCAAGCAATATCTGTGTAGAAATATATACAACAACATTAGTATTGATAAATATCCAAAGTAAGAAGTGGGTCATCGTAAGTAAAAAAACAAATTAAGGAGTCTGTACACAAAATGTTAATGTTTGAGAGAAAGTTGTAAATTCATCTAGTTATATTCTTGTACATAGGGGCAGTATTATAGTAGTTATATTTTTGTACACAGAGGCAGTATTATAGTAGTTATATACTTGTACATAGGGGCAGTATTATAGTAGTTATATTCTTGTACATAGAGGCAGTATTATAGTAGTTATATTCTTGTACATAGGGGGCAGTATTATAGTAATTACTGTATATTCTTGTACATAGGAGCAGTATTATAGTAGTTATATTCTTGTACATAGAGGCAGTCATATACAGCTCTGGCAAAAATTAGGAGACCACCACATCAAAACTCTGTCATGGGCAGCCCAATCTCCAGACCTGAACCCCATGGAAAACCTCTGGAATGTAATCAAGAGGATGATGGATAGTCACAAGCCATCAAACAAAGAAGACCTGATTAAATTTTTGCACCAGAAGCAGTGTGAAAAACTGGTGGAAAGCATGCCAAGACGCATGAAAGCTGTGATTAAAGATCATGGTTATTCCACAAAATATCGATTTCTGAACTCTTCCTGAGTTAAAACATTAGTATTGTTGTTTCTAAATGATTATAAACTTGTTTTCTTTGCATTATTTGTGGCCTGAAAGCACTATAGTTTTTCTTTTTAATTTTGACCACTTCTCCTTTTCAGAAAAGAAATACAAAATGTATTGCTTGGAAATTCGGCGACATGTTGTCAGTAGTTTATAGAATAAATGAAAAATTTACGTTTTACTCAAAAATATACCTACAAAGAGAAAAATCAGACAAACTGAACATTTTGCAGTGGTCTCTTAATTTTTGCCAGAGCTGTATTAGTTATATTCTTGTAGTATTATAGAAATTAAATTCTTCTATATATTGGGTACTATTATAGTAGTTATATTCTTGTACATAGGGGCAGTATTATAGTAGTTATATTCTTGTACATAGAGGCAGTATTATAGTGGTTATATTTTGTATATAGGGGCAGTATTATGGTAGTTATATTCTTGTGCATAGGGGCAGTATTATAGTAGTTATATTATTGTACATAGGGACAGTATTATAGTAGTTATATTCTTGTAAATGGGGTCAGTATTATGGTAGCCATATTCTTGTGCATAGAGGTCAGTATTATACTAGTTATATTCTTGTACATAGGACAGGAAAGACTTGTGTTTGTGAGCTGAGCTCCCAGCAGGACGGAGGCATGACTTCTGACCCAGGTGGAGAGAAATGAAGCTGAGCTGATGATCCAGGGAAAGCTCCCAGCCTGAAGTGTGGCCTGCAGCAGGGACTTGGCAGTACTGGGAAGCTGGAAATGGTGGCTGGTGAGTCTTCTAAACCTGCTTGCTATGTTGCTGGATTAAGTGCTAAAGTTACAAATCAAAGTATTTTTAAGCTGGAATTGCTAATCAGCAAATGAAAAGACAAAATTAAGAAAGAGACAGTCGGAAAGAAAAACTGGACAAAGATTTAAACTCTGTGCCTAGAATGGAGGCTTGGGCTATGGAGAAAAAAGAGAGGATCCAGAGGCGAGTAGAAGCCAGAAGGCGAGTAGAAAACGTTTCATTGGTGATAAAAATGTTAAATATCAAACTGTGTACAATATTGTAGAGCAATAGAGCAAGGAAGTCCAGTAAGAAGTGCAGCGGAAACACAGCAGTGTTTTTTACGCAGCATGTCAATTCTTTGTGCGGATTCCGCAGCGGTTTACACCTGCTCCTCAATTGGACTCCGCAGGTGTAAAACCGCAGGTGGAATCCACACAAAAAACGCACAAAAAATCGTGTAAATCCACAGCAAATCCGCGGGTAATCCACAGTGTGGTTTACCTGCGGATTTTGCAAAAACAGTGCGGAAAAATCCGCACACCATTCCGCAATGTGTGCACATAGCCAAAACATTTTAATGGACTCTGAACTATCCATGTCCGTGTATGGAAATCACATTATGCAACAATCAGTGGTGGATCTGGGCATTTTTGCTCCACAATCAGGTGTTAGTAATCATGGGGCTGGGGAGAGCACCAGCACTGATCACACCTGCGGCTGGGGAGAGCTCCAGCACTGATCCACCTGCGGCTGGGGAAAGTTTTAGCACTGACCCAATTGCTGATCAACATCAATTCAGAAGGCTATTCTACAATGTCACAAGATTAATGAACCCCCCACCTCAGAGGAGGAACATAGGATAAAGTACACAGGACCAGAGGAGAACATCCCATGCAGAATTTATATTGGGAAAGTTTTTCTGAAAGAGTTCATGAAGTTTAAGGCGTCTGAGGTCTACGCTCTGATCCATATCCCATCCAGCAGGATCAATGACATCAGTTATAAGCTCCAGTGTGATCTGGATCTATTCTGGAACATTTATAATGACACTAGAGAAAATTAGATCTGGGATCATCTTGTGATGCTAGTCACTACTTACGGACAGGCCATGAGGCAGAAGAGTCAGACATTCCGGGGTCAATATCAAGAGAGTACGCAGATAACCAAGGAAAAAGTTGAAGGCATTAGTCAGGTCACAGTCCAGGGTCAATAATAAGAGGACAAGACAAAGGGATAGTCAGAACAAGGTTCAAAGGGTCAGGCAGCAGAAGATTAGAACTCAGAGCAGCAGAATCAGGATAACACTCACCTAGAAGCACAAACTACATCTGGCAGGGATCAGGGGCAAACAGCTCAGTTACAGTTGTGCTCAAATTTTACATACCCCAGCAGAATTTTTGCTTTTTGTGCTTTTTTTCAGAGAATATGAATGATAACACCAAAACTTTTTTTTCCATTCATGGTTAGTGAAACCATTTATTGTCAAACTACTGTGTTTTCTCTTTTTAAATCATAATGACAACTCAAAACATCCGAATGACCCTGATCAAAACTTTACATACCCTGGTGCTTTTGGCCTGATAGCATGCACAGAAGTTGACACAAATGGATTTAAATGGCTACTAAAGGTAACATCCTCACCTGTGACTTGTTTGCTTATAATCAGTGTGTATGAATAAAAGCTGAGTGAGTTTCTGGGATCCAGACAGACTCATGCATCTTTCATCCAGCCACGGACGTTTCTGGATTGTGAGTCATGGGGAAAGCAAAAGAGTTGTCAACAGATCTACGGGAAAAGGTAGTTGAACTGTATAAAACAGGAAAGGGATACAAAAAGATATCCAAGGAATTGATAATGCCAGTCAGCAGCGTTCAAACTGTGATCAACAAATGGAAAATCAGGGGCTCTGTAAAAACAAAACCACGGTCAGGTAGACCAACAAAAATGTCATCCACAACTGCCAGGAAATTTGTTCGGATGCATAGAAAAACCCACAAATAGCATCAGCTGAAATACAGGACTCTCTGAAAACTAGCGGTGTCGCTGTTTCAAGATTCGTAATAAGAAGGCACCTGAAGAAAAATGGGCTGCATGGTCAAATTGCCAGAAGAAAGCCATTACTGCGCAAATGCCATAAAGTATCTTGCCTACAATTCACAAAACAGCACAGAGACAAGGTTCAAAACTTCTGGAACAAGGTAATTTGGAGTGATGAGTGATGAGATCAAAATTGAACTTTTTTGGTCACAATCATAAACGTTACACTTGGAGATAGGTCAGCCATTTCTACTGTAAAGCACAGAGGTGTATCGCTGATATTTTGGGGATGTGTGAGCTACAAAGGCAAAGGAAACTTGGTCAAAGTTGAAGGAAAGATGAATGCAGCACGTTATCAGCATATACTGGAGGCAAATTTGTACTCATCAGCCTGGAAGCTGCTCATGGAACGTACTTGGTCATTCCAAAATGACAACGAGCCAAAATACAAGGCCAAGTCGACCTGTCATTGCCTACAGCAGAACAAAGTGAAGGTTCTGGAGTGGCCATCTCAGTCTCCTGACCTCAATATAATTGAGCTACTTTAGGGAGATCTCAAGCACGCAGTTCATGCTAGACAGCCCCGGGAATTTACAGGAACTGTAGGCCTTTTCCCAAGAAGAGTGGGCAGCTTTACCATATGAAAAATAAAGAACCACAGTGTCTGCAAATTGACATTCTGGTTTGGCTTTTATTCTAAGTAGTGTGACAAGGCTCGTTAAAGGGTTGACATTGACTGTTAGGATTGCTACTTCCAATAGGTGGCACTAGAGTTCTAGTCCTCTTCCTCTCTGAAGAGACAATTTGCAGCAGTGATTTATGAAATACATTTAGAATGCAAAAAGATGGAAGGAGTTTTAATCTGAAAGCCACTGGGTTAACTACCTCCAAAATCTCAAATGGACCAATAAATCTAGGTGGGCTGATGGCAATATTTTTGGAAGAAAGCCAGACCTTATCATCAACCTTGAATATCGGACCCCCTGAATGTTTCCTATCTGCCTTCCATTTGTGGTGACACTGGGACACCTCGATATTTCGCTGAACCTCTCTCCAGACATCCCCCCATTTTTGTATAGCAACCTCTACTCTTGAACAGAACTCATCCTCAAGAATTCACCAAAATGAGGATGAAAACCATAATTACAAAAAAACAGCGAGGTTCCAATAGACTGGTTAACCTGACTGTTAAAAGCGAATTCAACTAGAGGATAAGAATGAGGACCAGTTCTCCTGCTGAGCCATAACGAAATACCTTAGAATTTGCTCCAACAACTGATTTGTCCTCTCTGTCTGACCATTGGTTTCAGGATGGTAAGGAGAGGAAAATGACAGGTCAATCCCCAATATCTTACAAAATGCTCTCCAGAATTTAGAGACCAACTGCACTCCCCTATCAGATACAATGCTCAAAAGAATGCCGTGCAATCTCAACACACTATTGATGAATAACCTGGAAAGCGTCTCAGCATTAGGTAACCCTGATAACGGAACAAAGTGAGCTTTGTGGTGAAACGCTACCTGAGTGGGTTGGGGAACACTCACTTGGCACAGGATTTAGACACTTAGGCACGATTTCTCCACGTAAACAGTCTATCCGGTTTATTGAACGTCATAAACCACATGACATACAGTCTATTTCATGACATGAACTTATCACTACCACCAGTCTATTAATGCAGCAGATAAACTTCTCTGCTATATATTACAATCCCCTTGTCCGGGCTTACCTTTCAGGAGCTCCGGCACCACACACTGACTTCTGTCAATGCGGGTTCCCAGAGGAAAGCTGCCTCACTGGAATCATCGTCCTTGTGACCAGGGCACCTCGGATAGTCCAGACCCACAGTAGGAACTGTAGCTTCCCGAACACAGAAGCCATCTCAACCTCTGTAGATGCAGCCTCTCCATGCGCTTCCAGGAAGTCCAGTCACAGGCACTTCCAACACACAGGCCATCTGTCCATGGTCTCACCAGGTGCTTGCAGGACTCCAGTCCATCACAGGACAATCCAACACCCTGACCATTCCAGGACTCACACTCTCACCAGGTGCTTGCAGGACTCAAGTCCATCTCAGGACAATCCAACACCCTGAGCATTCAGGTCCACAGTCTTTCTAAGTGCTTCCAGGACGTCTCCACTCCCAGGAGACTCCAACACAGACCACCAGGTCCACCGTCTCTCAGGTGCTTCCAGGAACACTCCACTCACAGGAGCTTCCAACACCGACCACCAGGTCCACGGTCTCTCAGGTGCTTCCAGGAAGACTCCACTCACAGGAGATTCCAACACCGACCAACAGGACCTTGCACATGGACCAAACAGATCCATACACTCTGACCATATGACCAGACCTCAGTCACATTATATGGTTGTAACCACTCCCCTAAATGGGAGTGTGTGTGGTTAGCCAGTCCCACCCAGCTCACTAGCTAACCCTATAAGCCCGCCCTTATAAGTAAACACAACAAACTCGTGTGGAACTATAAGTCCCAGCATAACCATATCATTTCACCTCTGCAACACATACCGGCCATTTACAATCCTGCCAGACTTTGTCTCATCACCATAATTATGCTTCCAAGCGCATCCTGAAGCACACACACAGCGCCCCCTGGCTGTAACATGGGTTACCCCACCACAGCTTTTTAACTGCATCAGTCGACGACCACCCAAATAACGGTTTTCCCACTAGACAAAGGCAAATTAGTGATGAAATCCATGGACAAATGAGTTCACGGTCTTTCTGGAATAGGCAATGGAGCCAATTCCCTAGCCGTCCGGTTATGACAAACTTTAGCTCGTACGCTAACCTCACAAGCGGATACAAAACTTTTAATGTCATAATGCACGGATGGCAACCAAAAAAGTCTTCATAAAGCTTTCTGTGCAGCAGTGGTGCCGGAGTGACCAATCAAGATAGAGTCTTGAAACTCTTGCAACAGACGTAATCTGAGATACACGGGCACAAATAATTTAGATCCAGGAGTAGCACAAGGAGCGAAAGACTGGACTTAGCGAATCTCAGCTTCCAATTCTGAAGATGCATAGAAATTACTATACCATGAGGAAGAATGGAGGAAGGCTTTTCTGGAGGAAAAACTGAATCAAGGCTGCGTTACAAAGCTTCAGCCCTAACATTCTTATACCCAGGCCTGAATGTGATGGAAAAATTGAACCTAGAAAAAAATAAGGACCATCTGGCCTGTCTAGGCGTTAAACGTTTAGCAGATTCAATGTAAGCTAATTTTTTATGATCAGTCACAACCGTAACCTGATGAGTAGCTCCATCCAAAATATGCATCCATTCCACAAACACTAACTTGACAGCAATCAGTTTACGATTTCCAACATCATAGTTTCTCTCAGCAGATGAAAATTTCCTAGAAAAAAAGCACATGGCCTTAAGTTCGTTATGGTTTTAGGATCTTGAGACAAAACAGCCCCCACACCAATCTCTGAGGTATCCACCTCTACTATAAATGGTTTCTGAAGATCAGGTTGAATCAAAACTGCAGCAGACAATCGCTCTTTTAGTCTATTAAAGGCCTTAATGGCATCTGACGACCAAACCTTTAGATCCGCCCCCTTACATGTGAGATCGGTAAGAGGTTTAAATTTTCTAGAATAATTGGAGAATCCTAAAAAACGCTGTAGTGCCTTAAAGTCGTGAGGTTGAACCCAATCAGTTATAGTTTGCACCTTCCCAGGATCAATCTTAAACCCTTTAGTAGATATGATGAACCCCAGAAATGATATTTACTGAACAGAGAACGTACACTTTTATAATTTGGCAAGCAAAGAATTTTCCCTGAGTCTTTGTAATTTTTTCATCTGATCTGGATTTGCACTATGAGCATGCTCGTTATGTTTTACAATGTCATCAAGGTATACCACAATAAATCTTCCAATGATATCAGAAAAAATGTAATTCATAAAGTTCTGAAAGACAGCAGGTGCATTGTTTAAACCAAAAGGCATGACCAGGTTCTTGAATAAAGCCTCAGATGTTACAAACGCTGTCTTCCACTCATCACCCTCCCAGATCCGTATCAGATTTTTTGCCCCTCTAAGGTCAAGCATAGAAAACCTTTTGGCCCCAATAAGCTGATTATATAGGTTGGGGTTGAGTGGAAGTGGGTAAGTATTTCTAACAGTAATTTTGTTTAGTTCACGGAAATTGAGACATGGGACGAGTCCCCCATCCTTCTTTTTCACAAAGAAGAATCCAGCCACTACATGCGAGGAGGAAGGACGGATATGACCCTTTTGTAAACTTTCATTGACATATTCTGTCATAGCGGTCTTCAGGGCCGGTGTCAGCACCCGGCGCACCCGGGCAAGTGCCGGGGCACTGGCGAAACAGGGGGGCCCACTCACGCTGTCATAGATACACCTGGCCGCTTGCCCGCTGATTTTCCTGCCGCTTACCCTTTTAATCTGCGGGCACGGCGGTCTTACAGGTGCGGACAGCCGGAGCTGGCACAAGCATCTTCTCACTCAGTCAGTGCAGGCAGGCACATAGGGGTTAAGAACGCAGCCAGCGTGACGTTGTTTGTGGGCGGAAAGAGCACGTTCTCCTGCTCTGCTCTCCAGCCCCTGCCTGCACTGCTGCCCTTATCCGGCAGCTTCCAGAGGAGCTCCTACCCACGCCTGAGTGAGTGCAGTGCAATGATATCGCTGTATTCTGGGGTTCTGGGTGAGCTGAACTGCTGAAGTATATGCACTGTACAGTCCTCCTGTATATATACACTGCACAGTACCCTCCCCCTGTGTATATACACTGCACAGTACCTCTCCCCCTGTATATATACACTGCACAGTACCTCTCCCCTGTATACTGTATATACACTGCACAGTACCTCTCTTCCTGTATATATACACTGTACAGTACCTCTCTCTCTGTATATATACACTGCACAGTACCTCTCCCCCTGTATATATACACTGCACAGTACCTCTCCCCCTGTACATATACACTCTACAGTACCTCTCCCCCTGTATATGTACACTGCACAGTACCTCTCCTCCTGTATATATACACTGCACAGTACATCTCCCCCTGTATATATACACTGCACAGTACCACTCCTCCTGTATATATACACTGCACAGTACCTTTCCCCCTGTATACATACACTCTACAGTACCTCTCCCCCTGTACATATACTCTGCACAGTACCTCTCCCCCTGTATATATACACTCTACAGTACCTCTCCCCCTGTATATATACACTGCACAGTACCTCTCCCACTGTATATATACACTGCACAGTACCTCTCCCCCTGTATATACGCACTGCACAGTACCTCTCCCCCTGTATATATTCACTGCACAGTACCACTCCTCCTGTCCTGTATATATACACTGCACAGTACCACTCCTCAAGTCCTGTATATATACACTGCACAGTACCACTCCTCCTGTCCTGTAAATATACACTGCACAGTACCACTCCTCATGTCCTGTGTATATACACTGCACAGTACCACTCCTCCTGTCCTGTATATATACACTGCAGAGTACCACTCCTCATGTCCTGTGTATATACACTGCACAGTACCACTCCTCCTGTCCTGTATATATACACTGCAGAGTACCACTCCTCATGTCCTGTATATACAGTATACACTGCACAGTACCACTCCTCATGTCCTGTATGTATACACTGCACAGTACCATTCCTCCTGTCCTGTATATATACACTGCACAGCACCACTCCTCATGCCCTGTATATATACACTGCACACCACCACTCCTCCTGTTCTGTATATATATACACTGCACAGTACCGCTCATTCTGTCCTGTATATATACACTGCACAGTACCACGTATGCTGTATATATACACTGCACAGTACCGGTCCTCCTGTCCTGTATATATACACAGCACAGTACCGCTCCTTCTGTCCTGTATATATACACTGTACAGCACCACTCCTCCTGTCCTATATATACACACTGCACAGTACCGCTCCTTCTGTCCTGTATATATACACTGCACAGTACCACATCTCCTGTATATAGACACTGCACAGTACTGCTCCTTCTGTCCTGTATATATACACTGCACAGCACCACTCCTCCTGTCCTGTATATATACAGTACATACCAAAAGTTTGGACACACCTTCTCATTTAAAGATTTTTTTGTATTTTCATGACTATGAAAGTTGTAAATTCACACTGAAGGAATCAAAACTATGAATTAACACATGTGGAATTATATACTTAACAAAAAAGTGTGAAACAACTGAAAATATGTCTTATATTCTAGGTTCTTCAAAGTAGCCACCTTTTGCTTTGATGACTGCTTTGCACACTCTTGGCATTATCTTGATGAGCTTCAAGAGGTAGTCACCGGAAATGGTCTTCCAACAATCTTGAAGGAGTTCCCAGAGATTCCTAGCACTTGTTGGCCCTTTTGCCTTCACTCTGCGGTCCAGCTCACCCCAAACCATCAGGTCATCTGGCATAGCACCCCATCACTCTCCTTCTTGGTCAAATAGCCCTTACACAGCCTGGAGGTGTGTTTGGGGTCATTGTCCTGTTGAAAAATATATGATGGTCCAACTAAACGCAAACCGGATGGAATAGCATGCCGCTGCAAGATGCTGTGGTAGCCATTCTGGTTCAGTATGCCTTTAAATTTGAATAAATCCCCAACAGTGTCACCAGCAAAGCACCCCCACACCATCACACCTCCTCCTCCATGCTTCACGGTGGGAACCAGGCATGTAGAGTCCATCCGTTCACCTTTTCTACGTCGCCCAAAGTCACGGTGGTTGGAACCAAAGATCTCAAATTTGGACTCATCAGACCAAAGCACAGATTTCCACTGGTCTATTGTCCATTCCTTGTGTTCTTTAGCCCAAACAAGTATCTGCTGCTTGTTGCCTGTCCTTAGCAGTGGTTTCCTAGCAGCTATTTTATCATGAAGGCCTGCTGCGCAAAGTCTTCTCTTAACAGTTGTTGTAGAGATGTGTCTGCTGCTAGAACTCTGTGTGGCATTGACCTGGTCTCTAATTTGAGCTGTTGTTAACCTGCGATTTCTGAGGCTGGTGACTCGGATAAACTTATCCTCAGAAGCAGAGGTGACTCTTGGTCTTCCTTTCCTGGGGCGGTCCTCATGTGAGCCAGGTTCTTTGTAGCGCTTGATGGTTTTTGCAACTGCACTTGGGGACACTTTCAAAGTTTTCCAAATTTTTTGGACTGACTGACCTTCATTTCTTAAAGTAATGATGGCCACTCGTTTTTCTTTACTTAGCTGCTTTTTTTTTGCCATAATACAAATTCTAACAGTCTATTCAGTAGGACTATCAGCTGTGTATCCACCAGAGTTCTGCTCAACACAACTGATGGTCCCAACCCCATTTATAAGGCAAGAAATTAAACCTGACAGGGCACACCTGTGAAGTGAAAAACATTTCTGATTTCCGGTGACTACCTCTTGAAGCTCATCAAGAGAATGCCAAGAGTGTGCAAAGCAGTCATCAAAGCAAAAGGTGGCTACTTTGAAGAACCTAGAATATAAGACATATTTTCAGTTGTTTCACACTTTTTTGTTAAGCATATAATTCCACATGTGTTATTTCATAGTTTTGATGCCTTCAGTGTGAATTTACAATTTTCATAGTCATGAAAATACGGAAAAATCTTTAAATGAGAAGGTGTGTCCAAACTTTTTGTCTGTACTGTACATTGCACAGTACCACATCTCCTGTATATATACACTGCACAGTACCGGTCCTCCTGTCCTGTATATATACACTGCAGAATTTACAATAGCTATCACTCATGTAAGAAGTGAAATCTGGCATTGTACTATACCTATATTTCTCTGCCATATCTGTGCATCAGAAATCGTGGTATGTGTTAAAGGGGCCCACTGAGACTCTTTCGCCCGGGGCCCTCAAAATCTTGTTGTACAGGCGAGCTTTAGGCAATTTGGCACTAGGAATAAGATCAATAATACAATCATAAGGACGATGGGGAGGTAGTATCTCTGCCTCTTTTTCTGAGAACACATCTCCAAAGTCCTTCAGGTATGCCGGCAGACCCTCCAGACTAGCGGAGCAAATTTGCACCGTATGAAGACACTTTTTATGACAGTTGGGGCCCCACTGAACAATATCCTTTTGCCACCAAACAATTACAGGATTGTGAACATGCAGCCAATGAAACCCTAACAGCAACCCAGAAGGTAAATTATCCAAGACATAACAGGAGATGGACTCAGAATGGAGTGTTCATTTTTAGTGTGAACTTCACCGTTACCAGCCAGACAAAGTTCTGGAGTAACGGTGTTTTGTCAATAACAACAATCTGAATAGGTCTTTCCAATATAACTGTCCCTAATTCTAATTTAAGAACCAGTCCAGAATCAATAAAGTTCGCTGCAGACCCACAATCAATGAATGCAAGTGCAGATAACCACAGGTTTTGAAAACCTAGTTCCATTTTCAACAGCACATTATCTGAGGAGTAAAAGGGTACCTTGAAGTCTGGGTGACCTCCTCAAATATCATACAGACTTAGGCGTTTCCCTACTGCTTGTTTGCTTGAGGGGAATCGAGCAGTCCTTAAGGTAATGTCCAGTGTAACCACAGTAGAAGCAGGGTCCCAGATCATGCTGACGTCTCCTCTCCACAGCTCGAGAGCTGGCGGTTCCAACCTGCATTGGTACCATCTCAGGTAAGGAAACAGACTCAGGAAGAATGACCGAAACCCCTTCTCTACCGAATTCTATGATCCATAAGAATGGCCTGAGTCATGGCCTCCCCCAAAGAACAGGGTGGAGGATGCAAAGCCAGAGCATTCTTTAGAGCATCCGTAAGGCCACGGCGAAACTGACACGTGAGAGCAGCACTATTCCAACTATCACTATAATCTTCAGTGGTGCTGCCCCTCTGCATCAGGTTCATGATCTTAACCTCTGTGACCTGGACCCTATCAGGTTCATCATAAATCATCCCTAAAGCGTCAAAAAAGGCATCAACAGAAGAGCATTCTGGGGCTAGTGGGGACAAAGAGAATACCCAAGTCTGAGGACCCCACGCAATAGGGACATAATTTTACCCACCCGCTGGGACTCATCCCCAGAAGACTGGGGTCGTAGAGTAAAAAATAATTTACAATTCTCCTTAAATACTCTATATTGATCCTTCCCCCTGAAAATCTGTCAGGAAGTGCCACAACTGGTTCAGGGGAGGTCAACTGCACATCATTGTGTCTAAGAAACATAACTACTGTCGATAGTGGAGTGCTTTGGGAACCACCCAGAGTGCTATACTGACCCTGCAGCTAGGATTGTGATGATTCTAGCCTCTGATGATCCCTAGCCAAATCCTGAACCATCTGGGTCAGATTTGTGACCTGATCACAGAGTGCACAAACTGGGTCCATTGTTCAGAAAAAAAAAGTATATGGCCAGACACGGTCCAAAGGGTCAGGCAGCAGAAGATCAGAACTCAGAGCAACAGAATCAGGCTAACACTCACCTAGAAGCACAAACTACGTCTGGCAGGGATCAGGGGCAGACAGCTCAGTTAAGTAGCTATGCGATCACCAAAACACTGAACACCTGCAGAAAGTCCCACACGTCCCAGTCAGAGATTGGACAGCAGAGCTATCAATCAAGGCAGTGACAGCCCAGCAATCGTGGATCGCCCCGTCTAGGGCAAGTGGTACTCGGTACCGGGTCCTTCGGTTCACAGGGGGATGTCTCGGTGGCTGACCGTGGCCCTAAGGACGTCCGTGTAAAAGGAGGGAAAGGTCTTTAAAGGGGAAATGTTCGTGACGTCACCTGTGGTATTCGGTCAGGGTGACCACAGGTGAAGTATATCCCCAGGGCTTCCCAGTGTGTAGATGGTGAATGGTGTGAGGCGCAGTGAAGAATGAGGACACAAGGTTGCAGATTCTTTTTACCTTTTTACTGAAGGCTGCAGTATCCACAGTCCAGAGCACCAGATCACAGGGCAGGCAGAGCCCGGCCGGTATGGAGGAAAATCCAGAGTCCCCTTATCCAGGTGGAAATCAGTAGCCTTCCTCTAGCACCTTGGTGTTGTAGCACCTTATTGTTGAGCCTCTCATAAGGTCTTCACAGATGTTGTAGATGTTATGTCTCTCTCTCTGTCACCCAGATGGATAGGACAACCCATATGACCGGTGGCTTGAGGCTTTTTACAGGGACTCTATCATGCCCCGGCCTCTCGTGGGTGCCACCTTGCCTCCTGGGTATGGGGCGGATCAGGAGCAAGGCATAAAGGTCTTTTGCTTTCTCGGTGTTCCGGCTACTGGGATCCTGCGCCTCAGAAGGAGGCAGCCTGTGCAGGGCAGAACTTCTGGTATCCACTCCTTTGCTATGATTTATTTCTCCCCCTTTCTACAATACAGTTCTCGGTTCGTGTCCTTTCTTAGGAACTGCCGCACATGGAGCAGGCGCAGCTCCGTGACCTTCTGTCTAGGCCTCTGACAGGATCCCACCCCTGTCAGGGACCAACTACCTGAGCCGACGCTCAGCCAGCAACTGCTTCACTTCCTCCCCAGGTCACCAGTTTTACCTAAGTGTGAAGATTGCCCTAATAAAAAGGAGCATAGCTCCCCCTGGTGGACTGGAGTATGAAATGTGTTGTATGTTGTGGTACCTGGTAAAGAGATCTCCTTTATTGCCTCCAAACGTAACATCACTCTCCCCTAGAGGAAAATGACATTATTGCAATGACCAGGACCCTGGGGCGCTGCACTTCCACCTCAGTATTGGACAACCAAGCTATCAATCAAGACCCAGAGAGCTCAGCAAGACAGTTTCCATAGAACAGCATAGCAATCATTCACTGAGCTGAGGAATCGTGACACATCTCCATTGTACCTGTAACACCCCAGGTAACCGGTTGTTACAGTGGAATTGCTTTCCTCACGGGGAGAGTGATGCCATGCTTGGAAGCGAGGAAGGATCCCTTTAACAGGTATTTAGCACATACAACACTGTTCTAACTCCAGGTCAGGAGGGATAGCACTGATCCAGTTTGTGGGTGGCTTCCCTAGATATATATATATACAGTATATATATATATATATATATATATTCTGGCTTGGAGGAGGCGTTAGGAAGTCTGTCAGAGGGAGAGAGCAGAGTGCAAGCAGACAGAGAAAGTCTGAGAAAGGAAATCTGGGGCCGTGCAGACGAGTGATTCTGCAGCTCATGGGGAAGGAAAGAGAAAAGCAGAGCAGTCTGTAGGGGACTGACAGGGAAGAGAAGCAAAGGAGAGCAAAGAGCTGAAGTGAAGCTGTGACTGAGATTCCTCCACGCTCAAGCGCACATCTCTGGTAGCCGGAAGACTGAGGTTGTGGGAACTTTATGCCCCACGGCAGAAACCGGCGGACAGGAAGTTGCAGGTCGCCTGCCCACCATTAACACCCGAAGGCACAGTAACAGATAGAGCCCAGAGTCATCTGAGAGACCCTGTGAAAAGGTTTGAGTTACCTTAGTGGATCCTTCCAAAAAAGTCACAACTGTCACGGTTCCACCCCTCAGGGTGTCTGGGATGCAGTTACTGACAGCTCGGCCATGCAAACTGGTATAGGGGTTGTGGTGAAACGCTACCTGAGTGGGTTGGGGAACACTCGCTTGGCATGGGATTTTAGCACTCATGCATGATTTCTCCACTTAAACAGTCTAATCCGGTTTATTAAATATCATAAACCACATGACATACAGTCTATTTCATTACATCCATGAACTTATCATGACCACCAGTCTGTTCATACAGCAGATAAACTTCTCTGCCATATATTACAATCCCCTTGTCCGGGGTTACCTTTCAGGAGCTCCTGCTTCACACACTGACTCCTGCCAGTGCTGGTTCACAGGGGAAAGCTGCCTCACTGTGATCACCGTCCTTGTGACCAGGGCACCTCGGATAGTCCAGACCCACAGTAGGAACTGTAGCTTCCCCAACACAGAAACCGTCTCAGGCTCTGTAGATGCAGCCTCTCCTTGCGCTTCCAGGAAGTCCACTCACAGGCACTTCCAACACACAGGCCATCAGTCCATAGTCTCACCAGGTGCTTGCAGGACTCCAGTCCATCCCAGGACAATCCAACACCATGACCATTCCAGGACTCACACTCTCACCAGGTGCTTGCAGGACTCCAGTCCATCCCAGGACAATGAGCATTCAGGTCCATAGTCTCTCTAGGTGCTTCCAGGACATCTCCACTCACAGGAGACTCAAACATCGACCGTCCAGGTCCAAGGTCTCTATGGTGCTTCCAGGAAGACTCCACTCCCAGGAGCTTCCACCACTGACCGTCCAGGACCTTGCACATGCACCCAACAGATCCATATACTCTGACTATGTGACCAGACCTCAGTCACATTGTATGGTTGTAACCACTCCCCTAGATGGGAGTGTGTGTGGTTAGCCAGTCCCGCCCAGCTCACCAGCTAACCCTATAAGTCCCAGCATAACCATATCATTTTGGGCTTACAGCGCAGAGCACCTCTGCAACACATACCGGCCATTTACAATCCTGCCGCACTTTGTCTCATCACCATAATTATGCCTCCAAGTGCATCCTGAAGCACACACACAGCGCCCCCTGACTGTAACATGGATTACCGCACCACAGGGTGTGCTGAAGCTGTCAGTGCTGTGATTGACAGCTTTTCCTTCAGATCTGGTACATGGGTGTGCTGAGCTTCAATGTGTTGATTGACAGCTCAACTATCCAATCTGAGACTGTGAGGCGTCGGCTGTCCCATGTGTTCATTATTCCACTTAATTGACATGCTTCTTAACTGAGCTGAGTTTCCCAGAACACTGCCAGACATACATTCATCTTGTAAGGTTTGCGCTATGTTCGCTGTGCCTTGAGTTCTATATGTTTGATCTGTTGCCTGACCTTGGACTTTGATCTGACTACCCGCCTGTTTAACCCCTTCAGCCCTGATCCGTTATCCTCCCGGTACTCTGACCTTGGAATGTTACCTGACTACGCTTTTGTCTCTTCTTTCTGTTTATGATGTACTCTTCTGGCTTCTGACCTTGGACTACTTGACCACTCTGACTCACGGCTTGGTCACATTACGTCTGGCCACTACGGTTTTTTCTTCGCCAGTATGGATCCTGTTCACACGCTTTGTGACCAGGTGGCGAATTTGATGCAGATGACACAGGATCTGGCGAAGGATTGCCAGAGTCTGGAGTTAGTGCAATATCAGTTGCAGGGTCATATAATTAATTTAATGAAGACCACCCATAGCGCCTCACTGCTGGCAGTGGCTGTGACAACAGTTCCCTCTGATGTACAGTTGGGCTCTCCTGAACCAGTCATATCCCTCCCTGATAAATTTTTGGGAGAGGAAAACCAGTTTAGGGTATTCAGGGAGAGCTGTAAGTAATTTTTTTACCCTGCGCCCCCGGTCGTCAGGGAAGGAGTTCCAGCGGGTGGGAATAATCATGTCCCTACTGCGAGGGGGTCCTCAGACCTGGGCATTTTCTTTGTTCCCACAAGCCCCAGAGCGGTTTTCCATTGATGCCTTTTTTGACAGTTTAGGTCTGATCTATGACGAACCCGACAGAATCCAGGTTGCAGAGGCTAAGATCATGAACTTGGCACAGGGCGGTTGCACAGCTGAGGACTACTGTGTTGAGTTCCGGCAGTGGTCCACCGAAGTTCTATGGAACGATGCTGCTCTCAGCTGCCAGATCCAAAGAGGCCTTTCTGAGACACTCAAGGATGCGCTGGTCCTCCATGAGGCCCCTTGTTCTCTGATGGAGGCCATGACTCAGGCCATACGAATGGACCGCAGAATCCATGAGAGACATGCCGAACAGCCGCATGTTATACTTCCCCGGAGCAGGTCCTGAGATTATAGTTGCCAGTCTTTGTGTTGCGGAGAGAAGACAGAGACAAGATCTCGGACTCTGTCTATACTGTGGTCTCTCTGGACATTTTGTTAAGAATTGCCAAACTGGTCCTCAAGCCACCAAACCCAAAATTGGGTTCAACCTTGTGACCTTAAAGCTTTGCAATGTCTTCTGGGATTCGCCAACTATTATAGAAAATTTATCAAGGGGTTTTCACAAGGGGACAAATCTAAAGGTTTGGTCACCAGGTGCTATCAGGCCTTTTAAAAAATTAAAAGAGTGTTTTATGTCTCCACCCATTCTGATCCAACCTGTTCTCCAAGAACTGTTCATTGTGGAGGTGGATGCTTCAGAGATCGGAGTGGGGGCAGTCTTATCGCAGGGTCTAAAAACTCTGAGTAACCTCCGTCCATGTGCTTTTCTTTCTAAAAAAAAAATGTCACCGGCGGAGAGAAATTATGATGTTAGGAACGGGAGTTACTTGATGTCAAATTGGCCTTTGAGGAATGGAGGCATTTTTTGGAGGGGGGCGATTCATCCAGTTACGGTGATCACAGATCACAAGAATTTAGCTTAAATTGAATCGTCTAAAAGGTTAACTCCTAGACAGGCCAGATGGTCCTTGTTTTTCTCTCAATTTAATTTTTCTATTACATTCAGGCCAGGGTCTAAGAATGTGAAAGCAGACACCTTATCTCGTAGGCTAGATTCCATTTCTCCTCCAGAACCTCCATCCTCCATTATTCCTCAGCGTATTGTGGTGTCTATGGTAACCTCTGAGCTGGAAGAGGAGATTTGTAAAACCCAGTCGTTGGCTCCTTCTACTTCCCCAGGGCCCAAATTATTTTTGCATGTGTACCTAAGATTGGGGTGTTACAGGAATTTCATGATTCTGTTTTAAGTGGTCATCTTAGGGTTACTGCTACAAGGAAAGCACTAGACTTTTTTTGGTGGCCATCCATACATAAGGATATTAAGGATTTTGTATTTGCTTGTGTAGTCTGCGCAAGCACCAAAGTCAGTCATAGCCGGCCGGCTGAGGAATTGACTCCATTGCCTATTCCAGAAAGACCATGGACTCATTTGTCCATGGATTTCATTACTGATTTGCCTCTGTCTGTTGGGAAGACTGCTATTTGGGTGGTAGTTGATCGATTCAGCAAACAAGCTCATTTTGTTCCTTTGTCAGGATTACCTAATGCAGAGACACTCTCCAGGTTGCTCATCTCTCATATTGTAAGATTACATGGGATCACTCTGAACATTGTGTCTGATAGAGAGTACAATTTGTGTCTAAATTTTGGAGACCTTTTTGCAATAAACTAGGGATTGACTTGTTATTTTCATCTGCTTATCACCCTGAAACCAATGGTCAGACTGAGAGGACAAATAAATCTTTGGAACAGATTTTAAGTGCTTTGTGGCAGTGCAACAGGGGGACTGGTCTTCGTTTTTACCTCTCGCTGAGTTTGCTTTCAACAGTCGAGTAAACCAATCTACCGGAACCTCGCCATTCTTCTGTAATTATGGTTTTCATTCCCATTTTGGTGAGTTTTCTAGGATTAGTTCTGAATGCCCTGGGGTTGAGGTTGCCATGCAGAGACTTGGAGATGTCTGGAGGGAGGTTCAAAAGAATATTGGGACTGCTCAGATTCACCAATAACAAAAGGCCAATAGAAGACGGTCGGTGGGTCCTGCTTTTAAGATTGGGGATAAGGTTTGGTTGTCGTCTAGGAACATTAAACTTAAAGTGCTGTCGGCGAAGTTGGGTTCAAAGTTTATTGGTCCATATGAGATCCTAGAGGTGGTCAAACCTGTGGAATTTAGGTTAAAGCTTCCTCCGTCCCTAACATATTTCATAAATCCCTATTAAAAGAGTATATCCCTTCTGCATTGCATGTCTCATCACCGCCTCCTCTGATTTCTGTAGATTGTTGCCTGGAATATGAGGTTCAGAGGGATGTGGATTCTCAGAAAGTCCGTAATTCCCTCCAGTACCTCATCCACTGGTGGGGAAAAAGACCAGAGGAGAGATCCTTGTTCCCTGATCTAGATGTGAAGGCCAATCGGTTAGTCAGGACCTTCCATCTAAAATTTCCTGGGAAGCCATGGGGTCCAGTGGCCCCCCTTAGAAGAGGAGGTACTGTCATGGTTCCACCCCTCAGGGTGTCTGGGATGCAGTTACTGACAGCTTGGCCTTGCAATCTGGTACAGAGGCGTGCTGAGCTGTCAGTGTGTTGATTGACAGCTCATTATTCCACTTAATGGCCATGCTTCTTAACTGAGTTAAGTTTCCCAGAACACTGCCAGACGTACATTCATCTTGTGAGGTTTGTGTAGTGCTCTCTGTGTTTTCAGTTCTATATGTTTGATCTGTTGCCTGACTTTGGACTTTGTTCTGACTACTCGCCTGTTTAACTCCTTCAGCTCTGATCCGTTAACCTCCCGCTAATCTGACCTTTGAATTTTACCTGACTATGCTTTTGTGTCTTCCTTCTATTTATGACGTACTCTCCTGGCTTCTGACCTTGGACTCCTTGACCACTTTGACTCACGGCTTGGTTGTGAGACGTGACTAGCGTCACAACAACAGTACAGAAAACAACTGAGCATCCGGAGCTGGGAGAAGAAGAGGCACAAATGCAAAGTCCTTCGTACATCCTAGAAAATGTCTCTGCTGATGTGGTTCCTGACCCTCCCGTGTCCATGAAGAGATGGGGCACTGCAGGTGACAGCAGTGGAAGAAAGAAGACCAGAAAGTCTAAGTGATCATGATGTGGCTGAGAATAAGCTCCATTAATGTGAACAGTGTGAAGACTATGAGCCGGCGGCAGGCATTTTTACCATTGTTTAATATAAATTCTATAAAAAGGAAATACCACTTTTAAATAAATAGTACACCATGAATACCAACAAAATCAAACAGAAACCCAAGAAAAAGGTATTCAACAAAAGAAACAAACACTGATTAATCAATAAAGGAAACAAACAAAATATTCAATTTAACAGTTTATTCAGTAAATAAATCATACGTAAAACTAACATATCAAATTTATCACCACCATCTTTTTGAGGGTATACCCCTCCCCCTCCCCCTACAGAGCTGTTTTTTAGTCATTGTTAATTTGTCCTCGTCTTGTGTTTATTTTTATGCATGATTTATTTACTGAATAAAATGTTAAACTGAATATTTTTATTCTTTCTTTTTGTTGACTTATGAGTGTTTGTCTGACGTGAGATGTGACATCTTCTTCTTATAGGAGATGTAGCTGAAGTACAATGCCCATGTGTATGCAGTCAAGAGAGACTGGAGACTGGGTCCGTCATTCTGGTCCTTCTGTCTGGAGAGAAATGACGGTGTTGGGATCCTTTTTAATATCATGAATGTTAAAGTGGACAGAGTCCTGGAAATCTGTCCGGGCCACTGTCTGATGCTGGACATTACATTAGACTCTATCCATTATAGAGCAATAAACATTTATGCTCTGCAGACGAGGAAAGAGAGGAGGGAACTGTTTGATCAAATGAAGCCATATTTCTTTACGTCTAAAGTGTTTATATTGTGAGGGGACATTAATAATTTATGTTATAATGTTCACAGATCCAGAAATCACAAGAAACTGAGATATTATGTGATGTGTCTTATTAATATAGTCCAGCAGGCCTATATTGTACTTCAGCATTGCACTTCAGCAGGATGTATCTGAAATACAATGCTCACCACTTTCTATAATGAGCATATAACCACTGTAGTGCAGAGGGCTTGGTGCAGTGCGACAGATAGGCAGGGACCACAGAGAGTTCAACATAAACAGTGTCTTTATTTCCAAACTCACATGCAGGAGTGATATCCTCCGGATCGCAGCCAGGTTTCCACCAATACAGTCTGTGTTCAAAACCCGTTGCTGTGGACAATTGCACCACCGTGTTTCTTGGGTGTGTCCGCCACCTTGAAGTCCCTGGCTCTGTGTTAGCTCCACACAGACCTGGGTGGCACAGAGCCTCCTGCTCTGCAGCTTGCAAACTCCAACACTGACACACCCAAGGCCAAACTGACAGATTTAAATGGAATTGTAGCCATAGAGCCACTTCCAAAACCCGGAGTGGAGAGAGGGAATTGCCCCACTACCAAACCTGCAAATCCCTCTAAAAATGAAAGCCCTTGATGGGTTTTGCTTAAAATCTAACTGGGTCAACTACTTGGACCCAGTCCACCCTTTCTTATATTTTGCTTTGTGATTCACAGGCGTTCTGTTGCGTACACAAGGTGCTCCAGAGGGTTTAATCCTGGGGGACACACATCGACTCTCGTATATAACCCCCATCACTGCCTCACATCATCCAATGTATGTGTGAGACAGCTGATTGGTGAGAGACTATGAAAAGTGACATCAAGCAATTTATTGTACTAGCAGATTATAAAATCATGGCCAAGATCTTGTATTATTGGCTGAGTGAGGTGGCGCGTGAGCTCATCATCGCAAACCAGATGCTGTTGGTGAGAGAAGGTGTGACGTAAATTAAGCAGCACAATGTGGAGGCGTATACTGTGGGCTTAGACCAGAGTAAAGCTTTTGAGAGAGTCCATCATGACTACCTGTATCAGGTGTTGTTACACTATGGCCTCCCAATGCAGTTTGTGCAGTGGCTGCGGTTTCTGTATAAAGGAGCTATAAGCCTGCCTCTGATTAATCATCACTTGGCTGAGCCCTTCAAGATCATTTCAGGGGTGAGACAGGGCTGAGGTGCCACCTGCTGAGTATAATGGAGGATGTAAAGTTCTGTGCCTAAGCGGATGATGTGTCGGTTGTGGTATCTTCTAGAGATGACTGTGCGGCTCTACAGCAGGTGATCACAGCCTTTTCCAATGTGTCTAACTCCTCTTTGAACATGGAGAAGAGTGAGGTGCTGTGGCTTGGGGTTGACTGTGATGTCTTCTCTGTGCCCTTCAGAAAAGTTCAGGGTCAAATAAAGATTTTGGGAGTTGTGTTTGGTGCTGTAGGTGATGGGGAAGGTTAACTGGGATGAGAAGCTGGTGGTGTGTAAGCAGAAGGTGCAGAGCTGGAATCATTGGAAGCTGTAGTTTCTAGAGAAGATCCGCCTGCTGAAGACCTTTCTTCTCCCGCTCTTCCTCTATACAAGTTTGGTGTTTTCAGTGCCTGATACGTTGCTTCCCAGACATACCAATATCTAGTTTCACTTTTTGTGGGGGTATTGGAGTGAATGTGGTTAGGAGAAACATTGTCTATCTTTCTCATAAGGAAGGTGGTCTCTCAATGCCTTGTCTGGAGCTCTGCTTTAATCTCTTGGTTCTTATGAAGAATTTTTAGTTTTTTAAGAATTCAGAGAAGATGCCATGGTCTTGTTTTAGAGTCAGATCCAGTAGTTTGTGTCTGTGTGGTCGGTAGGGGACCCCATCAAGAGATTCCTAGGATGAATAAAGAATAATGTTACTTGGTATGGTGTGCACATAATAAGTAAGGTTGTTAGATGGTGCATCCTGCATGATGACGTCAAGTAGCTCAGTAGGAAGGAGCTGTATAAGAATGTTCTGTCATCTCACTTCAGTGTCCATGTACAAGTGAGGGACGGCCCAAGTATAAATGTAAAACAGGCTGCAAAAACGTGCTAGATCCCAGAGTTCCCCCTCTTATGAGAGACGAAGTGTGGCTAGCCCTCCATGGTAAAATGTATGTTAGAGATAATCTAAAGTGCAGAAATGTATCAGACAGATCCTGTCCTAGAGAAGAGTGTCACCATATGCTTGAAGCGATGGAGCATCTGCTGTTAGAGTGTCCTTCCAGTATGGAGGAATGGGAGTCTGTCTCCTTGTCCCTAAAGTTGCAGTACCTGATGGGACAGTCGTATGGTCAGCTGCTGTACGGAGACTTCTAACCTGAGCTCAGGGTGTATAACAGAAGCTCTCTGTATATACAGTAATTAATTTGGTGACCATCTATCATCTGTGGTGTGCACGGTGCTGCCTTCTCATCAATAAGGAAGTCCTGTCATGTGAAACTGTCAAGATAAGATCTTAGAAAGTCTCAAGTCTGTATATAAGAGGGATTTGAAGAGTAACCCAGGTAATGTGACCTGGAGGAACATTCATGTATCGGGATTTGTGAATGTTTTCTAATGTTATTGTGTAAGTGATGGAACAACACAAGACTTATTTCCTTTAATATTTAATACTTTGTGATTTTAATGTAAATATTCTGTAATATTTGGTTGTCAGTTTTTAATTAAAAAGATTGTTATAGTAGTTATATTCTTGTACTTAAGGGCAGTATTATAGTAGTTATATTCTTGTACATAGGGACAGTATTATAGTAGCTATATTCTTGTACATAGGAGCAGTATTATAGTAGTTATATAACTTATATTCTTGTACATAGGAGCAGTATTATAGTAGTTATATTCTTGTACATAGGGGCAGTATTATAGTAGTTATATTTTTGTACATAAGGGCAATATTACAGTAGCTATATTCTTGTACATAGTAGCAGTATCATAGTAGGTATATTCTTGTACATAGGAGCAGTATTATAGTAGTAATATTCTTGTACATAGGAGCAGTATTAGAGTAGTTATATTCTTGTACATAGCGGCATTGTTATAGTAGTTATATTCTTGTACATAGGGGCAATATTATAGTAGTTATATTCTTGTACAAATGGGGCAGTACTATAGTAGTAATATTCTTGTACATAGGGGCAGTATCATAGTAGTTATATTCTTGTACATAGGACCATTATTATAGTAGTAATATTCTTGTAAATAGAGGCAGTATTATGGTAGTTATATTCTTGTACATAGGGAGTAGTATTATAGTAGCTACTAGATGGAGGCCCGATGCTATCGCATCGGGAGAGCGGTAATGTCAATATGGGGGCTGGCATGTGGCGCTATTGTTACCGAATGGCATCCTGTGATAATCTAATGACTTTTGCATCAGGGGACTCATGTGCTTGATGCCTACGCTTATATGCATTGTTTTTGTCCCAGTGATACTGTTGCTCTTCAAGAGTCTCATTTGCCCTTTGTTGTCTTTGACATTGTGCCTTTGCTGCTTCCCTTTCATTTTCATTGGCGTACTTTTTATGAAGAGCCATGTTGGCATTGATATTTGATATTGTTTAAAGGGGTCTTCCCACGAACAAAAGTTCATTTTAAAAACTGTCTGTGTCTGACCATGTACAGAACATACCACAGCTCCTGGGCAGGGGAGGAAGCAAAAGACAATGCTGACTTTACAGCAGGAGATCGCAAAGGATACATTTTGTGAGGTAAAATATTTTTTAAAAACAGTCAGTGAAATATTTTATCTCACAAAATGAATCCACTGTGATACCCTGATGTAATGTCAGTATTATCTTTTGCTTCCTCCACTGCCCAGGAGATGTGGTATGCTTCGTACATGGTCAATATTTAAAATTAACTTTTGTTCGTGGGAAAACCCCTTTAATGTGACTGGCTCCTCTGCTTGTAGACACATCAGCCCAATGATTTGCATAATTCATGCAGGTGCAGTAAATCAGACCGCTGCCATCTTTGTGCAGACAGATAATGGCAGTCACATTAAAACTGCATATGCACTCCTGTACAAAGATGGTGGCAGTCAGTGAATCATTCGGCTGATCCCGGCAGCGGCATGTTCGCAACAGTGTTCCGCTGGTGGTATTGCGCAAGAGGCTGTGTGAGTGTGTGAGTGTGGATGTGAGCATGAGTGAGAATGTGAGTGTGCGTGAGTGTGAATGTGAGTGTGTATATGAGAGTGTGAGTGAGTGTGAGCGTGAGTGTAAGTGTGAGTGTGTGTGTGGTGTGTACGGCATGTAGAGTGTGTGTGCTGCGACGGTGTTCCATTGGTGGTACCGTGCAATAGGTTGGTACCAGTAGCAGTTTCCATATTCAGACACCCATCACTTTACATATTGTGACACAGGAACATCATGGGGATCGCCCCTGGAAGCATTTCTGACTCCAAGGTGACAACTGCGCAGTGAATAATTTTCCTACGGCTGCCCGGCGGGAAGGGTGTCCCGATGATCTGGATCCGAGCTGCGGCCGAGATCCCACCAGCGGCCTGGATCCCAGTGGCGGTCTGGATTCCAGCGGAGGCCGGGATCCCAGTGGCAGTCTGGATCCCAGCGGTGGGGAGGGGTCCTTGCGGCGTGGGGTTCTTGCGGCGGAGGAATCCCAACAGCGGGGAGTCTGGCGATGACCCACTGGTGGTACTGCTCAAGGGCCTGGTACCACCAGCGGGTGCCATATTGGAATACCCATCACTTGGGTATTCCAATATGGGGGTCAGTGTACTTACTGTGCGGCGCATTGGATTGTGCGATTCGAGGACGTCCAGACGGAAGTGGATGACAGACAATTTAAGGTAATTCTATAAATAGTTATTCTCGTATATAGGAACAGTATTATAGTAGTTACATTCTTGTACATAGGAGCAGTATTATAGTAGTTATATTCTTGTACATAGGAGCAGTATTATAGTAGTTATATTCTTGTACATAGGGGCAGTATTATAGTAGTTATAATCTTGTACATAGTAGCAGTATCATGGTAGGTATATTCTTGTACTGTACATAGGAGCAGTATTATAGTAGTAATATTCCTGTACATAGGGGCAGTATTATAGTAGTTATATTCCTGTACATAGGGGCAGTATTATAGTACTTATATTCTTGTACATAGGGGCAGTATTATAGTAGTTATATTCTTGTACAAATAGGGCAGTGCTATAGTAGTTATATTCTTGTACATAGGAGCAGTATTATAGTAGTGATATTCTTGTACATAGGAGCAGTATTATAGTAGTAGTTATATTCTTGTGCATAGGGGCATTCTTGTAGTAATTATATTCTTGTACATAGGAGCAGTATTATAATAGTAATATTCTTGTACATAGGGGCAGTATTATAGTAGTTATATTCTTGTACATAGGGGCAGTATTATAGTAGTTATATTTTTGTACATAGAGGGCAGTATTATAGTAGTTATATTCTTGTACATAGGGGCAGTATTATAGTAGTTATATTTTTGTACATAGAGGGCAGTATTATAATAGTTATATTCTTGTACTAATGGGGCAGTACTATAGTAGTTATATTCTTGTACATAGGAGCAGTATTATAGTAGTTATATTCCTGTACATAGGGGCAGTACTATAGTAGTTATATTCTTGTAGATAGGGGCAGTATTATAGTAGTTATATTCTTGTACATAGGGGCAGTATTATAGTACTTATATTCTTGTACATAGGGGCAGTATTATAGTAGTTATATTCTTGTACAAATAGGGCAGTACTATAGTAGTTATATTCTTGTACATAGGAGCAGTATTATAGTAGTGATATTCTTGTACATAGGAGCAGTATTATAGTAGTTATATTCTTGTGCATAGGGGCATTCTTGTAGTAATTATATTCTTGTACATAGGAGCAGTATTATAATAGTAATATTCTTGTACATAGGGGCAGTATTATAGTAGTTATATTCTTGTACATAGGGGCAGTATTATAGTAGTTATATTTTTGTACATAGAGGGCAGTATTATAGTAGTTATATTCTTGTACATAGGGGCAGTATTATAGTAGTTATATTTTTGTACATAGAGGGCAGTATTATAGTAGTTATATTCTTGTACTAATGGGGCAGTACTATAGTAGTTATATTCTTGTACATAGGAGCAGTATTATAGTAGTTATATTCCTGTACATAGGGGCAGTACTATAGTAGTTATATTCTTGTAGATAGGGGCAGTATTATAGTAGTTATATTCTTGTACATAGGTAGGAGCAGTATTATAGTAGTTATATTCTTGTACATAGGGGCAGTAGTATAGTAGTTATATTATTTTACATAGGGAGCAGTATTCTAGTAGTTATATTTTTGCACATAGGTGGCATGATTATAGCAGCAAAGGAGTAGGTGACCAGCATGCATTTGAGTAAAAAATAAGCTTTATTCTTCCATTAAAAGCATGTACAGAACATTCATGGATGGGAGCAGTTCCAGTCTGACTTGTTTCAGATACACGAGATATCCTTAGTCGTAAGCTCATGGTCTAATATCTCAGTCCATTGGAAATGATATTTCATAATATATCAGAGAATTGGAGATAATATCTCAGCCCTAGACCCAGTATCAGAGAATATTGGAAATAATATAATGGAGCATTGGAGGCTCTGCATTGTAAAAAATATTTCAGACTGCTGGACATTATATCAGAGTACTGTAACTAGTATCTCAGAGCATTGGAGAATATATTTCAGAGCCTTGAACATTGTTATTATTATACATTTTTCTAGCGCCATTTATTCCATGATGCTTTACATGTGAGCGGGGCAAATATTGACAAGTACAATAAACATGAGTAAAACAAGGCACACACAAGTACAGGAGGAGAGAGGACCCTGCCCGCGAGGGCTCACAGCCTACAGGGGATGGGTGAGGATACACTAGGATAGGGTAGAGCTGGTCATGCGGCGGTTCAGTAGACTGGGGATCACTGTAGGTTTTAGGCTTGTCAGAAAAGGCGGGTCTTCAGGTTCCTTTTGAAGGTTTCCATGGTAGGCGAGAGCCTGATGTGTTGGGGTAGAGAGTTCCAGAGTATAAGGAAAGCACGGGAGAAGTCTTAGATGTGGTTGTGGGAGGAAGAGATGAGAGAGGAATAGAGAAGGAGATCATGAGAAGATCGAAGGTTGCATGAAGGTAGGTACCGGGAGACCATGTCACAGATTTATGGAAGACTCAGGTTGTGAATGGCTTTGTATGTGATTGTTAGTGTTTTAAACTGTAGCCTCTGGGCAATAGGAAGCCAGTGAAGGGCCTGGCAGAGAGGAGAGGCTGGGGAGTAATGGGGAGACAGGTGGATTAGTCGGGCAGCAGAGTTTAGGATGGATTGGAGTGGTGCCGGAGTGCTAGAGGGGAGGCCAGAGAGAAGGAGGCTTCAGTAGTCGAGGCGGGAGATGATAAGGGCATGTACTAGTGTTTTTATGGTTTCATGGTCAAGGAATGCACAGATCCGGAAAATGTTTTTGAGATGAAATTGGCAAGAGGAGGCAAGGGCTTCGTTAAGTGGCTAGTGAGGTCGGGTCCAGATAGGTAGATCTGCATGTCATCAGCATAGAGATGATACTGTAAACCGTCGAATTCTATGAGCTGTCCCAGGCCGAAGGTGTAGATGGAGAAGAGTAGGGGTCCTAGAACTGAGCCTTGGGGAACACCGACAGAGAGGGAGCAAAATGAGGAGGTGGTGTGGGAGAGGGAGAAACTGAATGTCCGGTCTGTTAGATATGATGAGATCCAGGATAGGGCCAAATTTGTGATGCCAAGAGATGAGAGAATCTGTAACAGGAGGGAGTGGTCCACAGTGTCGAAAGCAGAAGATAGGTCCAGGAGGAGGAGGACAGAGTAGTGTCGCTTGCTCTTGGCGGTTAGTAGGTCATTGGTCACTTTAGTTAGGGCAGTTTCAGTTGAGTAATGTGGTCGGAAGCCAGAATGTAACCAGTCAAAGAGGGAGCAGGAGGAGAGGTGGGAAGACAGTTCAAGATGGACATGCTGTTCCTGTAGTTTGAGGCATAAGGGAGAAGGGATATCAGGCGATAGCTGGACACAGAGGTGGGCTATTGAGGATAGGTGTGACTGATGCGTGTTTGAAGGTTAAGGGGAAAATACCGTTTGTAAGTGAGAGGTGGAAGAGTTGTGTTAGGGTTGGGATGAAGACTTTTGCGAGGTTAGGGATGAGGTGGGACGGGAGCGGGTCAAGCGTTCAAGTGGTGAGATGTGATCTTTACAAAAAGATGGAGAGCTGATCGTCTGTCATGGTGGAGAAGCTGACTTTGAAACAGGGCTGGGAAGTCAAGAGGAGGGGCATTGGGGGCTGCGGGCCAAAGCTTTGTCTGATGTTATCGATCTTCTGCTTAAAGAAAGAGGCAGATTCTTCTGCAGAAATGAAAGTATAGAATTGAAAGTGTTGAAGAGCTGTTAAGGGTTGTGAGTCAGGGAGGATATGAGAGATGATAAGTAAGTTTGTTTTGCGGCAGTGAGTGTGGACTTGAAGCTGGCAAGGGACTGCTTGCATGCAGTGAAGTGCTCAGCAGAACGAGATCTCTTCCATCTCCGTTCAGTGACCCTGGAAGCCCGTCACAGTTCTTTGGTCAGGCTGGTTAGCCAGGGCTGCCTGTTGATTCTAAGAGTTTTGCTCTGCATGAGCAGGGCGGGCGAATCGAGTGTTGCTGTTAATGTGGTGTTATAAAAAGTGGCAGCAGCATCTGTGTCATGGAAGGAAGCTATATCTGTAAGAGAGAGAAGGGACTCAGAGAGTGAGTGTAGATTGAGGTGTTTGAGATTTCTGCAAGGGTGAGTGAGTTTGTGGATTGGAGGTTACGCACTAGGAGGGGAGAGGGGAGAAAACGTCAGTAGGTTGTGGTCAGACAGGGGGAGGGGTGAGTTAGTGAGATTAGTAAGGGAATAGAGGCGGGTGAAGATGAGGTCCAATGTGGCCATCTTAATGGGTGGCTGCGGATGACCATTGAGTGAGACCAAAGGAGGCAGTGAGGGATAAAAGTTTAGAGGCGGCTGAGGTGGAAGTGTCAATGGGGATATTGCAGTCACCCATGATGATAGTGCGAGTGTCGGCTGAGAGGAAATGAAGTAGCCAGGTGGTGAAGTGGTCAAGAAAGGTGGAGATGGTTAGTCCTGGGGGGCGGAAGATGACAGCCAGCTAGAGGTTGGAGGAGGAGTAGATGCGGACGGAGTGCACCTCAAACAAGGTAAGAGTAGTGGAGGGTGGTAGTGGAATTGGGGGTAAATTGGGGTAAAGGAGCAGGTATCGGACAGGAGCAAGCCAACCCCTCCACCATGTTTGTTGCTGGGGTGAGGGGTGTGAGAGAGGTGGAATCTATCATAGGAAAGCGCGGCTGGAGAACCTAAGTCAGAAGGGGTGAGCCAGGTTTCAGTGATGCAGAGGAAGGAGAGTTTGTTATTGATAAAGAGGTCGTGGATAAATGACAGTTTATTGCAGACAGAGCGTGCGTTCCATAGTGCTCCAGGTAGGGGGACTGGGGGAGTGGGGGCTGAATGAATGGGTATGAGGTTACTGTGGTTGTGAAGAAGTGTAGAGGATCGTTGCAAGGGATTAGAAATGAGTGTGCGGATATGTTGAGGAGGGCCGGGATTAGGGGATACGTCGCCAGCAATGAGGAGCAGCAGACAGAGTGTTAGAAGGTGGGAGGTGGATAGGTCCTGATGTGGCTGTGTGTACCTTGAGAAAAAGGATTGTATGTGGAGGAACAGTTCTGTGGAGGAGGTGAGGTGGCTGGGGAGGATGGAGGAAGAAATGACTAGCATACTATGTTAATCTCAGAGATACTATATGAGAGATTCGGTAATAAAACTTGATAGTAGGGTTGAGCGAAACGGATCGGACAAATAAAAAAATCGCCGACTTTCGGCAAAGTCGGGTTTCATGAAACCCGACCCG
Source organism: Ranitomeya imitator (assembly GCF_032444005.1). Taxonomy (NCBI): domain Eukaryota; kingdom Metazoa; phylum Chordata; class Amphibia; order Anura; family Dendrobatidae; genus Ranitomeya; species Ranitomeya imitator. The sequence goes on from NC_091282.1 coordinate 797,597,092, forward strand.
ATCCTAGTGTGGGATCGGCCATGAGGTCGGCGATCTTCGCGCCAAAGTCGTGTTTCGTATGACGCTTTCAGCACCATTTTTCAGCCGATGAAGGAGGATGCAGAGTGTGGGCAGCATGATGACATAGGTCTCAGTCCCCACCATCTTAGAGAAGGGCATGACAGTGATTGGCTTGCTTTCTGCGGCGTCACAGGGGCTATAAAAGTGCATGCACGCCGACCGCCATCTTACTTCTGCCGATCGTAGCATAGGGAGAGGTTGCCGCAGCTTCATCAGAAGAAGGGATATAGTTAGGGAAGGAAGATTAAGCCCCGAAACTGCTTGTGCTGTAGCGATTTCCACTGTCAAACACCACCATTTGTTTGCAGGGACAGTGGAGGCTATATTTTTGTGCATCAGCTCTGTAGCTTATTAGGCTGCCTTTGAAGGCTCCCTGATAGCTGCATTGCTGTTTGCACGCCGCTGTGCAAACCAACTGCTTTTTTAAAAGCTAAAATCCTGTTGCTCCTTTCTGCACAGTTATCTTGTTTATTTGTCCACACTTTTGTGTGCAGCAGTCCTTTTTATTGCTGCCATACTTGTCCTGAGATCATTGTAGGGCGATTGAAATTGTACTACAGTCCTTGTATTTTTTCATATATCTTCCAGCCACTTTCTGCCACTTATATTGTGTTGTTTTAAGCACAGGGCCTGAAGTTTGGTTTAGTCTCCCCCCCAAAAAAGTGAGATTCAAATTATCACAAAGTGAATATACTGCAGTCCTGTTAGTTTGTGGTATATCAGCCAGCCATTTTCTGCCACTTACATTGTGTTGTTTTAATCACAGGGCCTGAGGTTTGGTTTAGTCTCCCACCCCCCTAAAAAAGTGAGATCCAAATTATCACAAAGTGGATATATTTCAGTCCTGTTGGTTTGTGGTATATCAGCCAGCCACTTTCTGCCACTTACATTGTGTTGTTTTATGCACAGGGCCTGAAGTTTGGTTTAGTCTCCCCCCAAAAAAAGTGAGATTCAAATTATCACAAAGTGAATATACTGCAGTCCTGTTAGTTTGTGGTATATCAGCCAGCCACTTTCTGCCACTTACATTGTGTTGTTTTAATCACAGGGCCTGAGGTTTGGTTTAGTCTTCCCCCATAAAAAAGTGAGATCCAAATTATCACAAAATGGATATATTTCAGTCCTGTTAGTTTGTGGTTTAACAGCCAGCCACTTTTTGCCACTTACATTGGGTTGTTTTATGCACAGGGCCTGAGGTTTGGTTTAGTCTCCCAAAAAAAGTAAGTGAGATTCAAATTATCACAAAATGGATATATTTCAGTCCTGTTAGTTTGTGGTATATCAGCCAGCCACTTTCTGTCACTTACATTGTGTTGTTTTATGCACAGGGCCTGAGGTTTGGTTTAGTCTCCCCCCCAAAAAAGTGAGATTCAAATGATCACAAAGTGGATATTTTTCAGTCCTGTTAGTTTGTGGTATTTCAGCCAGCCACTTTCTGCCACTTACATTGTGTTGTTTTATGCACAGGGCCTGAGGTTTGGTTTAGTCTCCCCCCCAAAAAAAAAGTGAGATTCAAATTATCACAAAGTGGATATATTTCAGTCCTGTTAGTTTGTCGTATATCAGCCAGACACTTTCTGCCACTTAGATTGCGTTGTTATATACACTGGGCATAAGTTGTGGTTCAGTCTCCCAAAAAAAAAGGGGAGATTCAAATTCTCACAAAGTGGATATACTTCTGTCCTGTTAGTTTGTCGTATATCAGCCAGCCACTTTCTGCCACTTAGATTGCCTTGTTATATACACTGGGCCTAAGTTGTGGTTCAGTCTCCCAAAAAAGGGGGGATTCAAATTCTCACAAAGTGGATATACTTAGGTCCTGTTAGTTTGTTGTATATCAGCCAGCCACTTTCAGCCACTTACATTGTGTTGTTTTTTGCACAGGGCCTGATTTTTTGTTCAGTCTCCCCCAAAAAAGGGAGATTTAAAATCTCAACACGTTTATATACACCTTCTACCTTGTATTACAGTACCATATAACGGTTGTTATTTTGGTCAGATTTTCCAAAAAATGGGGAAGTCAGGTGTAAGAGGCCGTGGGCGGCGGTTGCGAGCTGGTACTGATGGTGGTGGTGGTGCATCTGGTGGTAGTGGCAAAAGCATAATAGCACCTAAGGCTGGAGGTGTTGAGCCAGCGTCATCGTCTGGCTAAACAAGGCCTCGAGGCTCCCTTATCTGGGAGTAGGAAAACCGCTTTTAAAGCCGGAGCAGCAGGAAAAAGTTTTGGCTTTCCTTGCTGACTCAGCCTCTAGCTCTTTCGCCTCCTCTTCAGAAAGTTCCAAACATAAAAGCAGCGAGTCATCAGTGGATGCTCCCGGTCAGGAACAAGACTTTTCCTTGTGTCCTTCACCTAAACCAAAAGTGAAGGATGCGTCAGGCGACACTACAGGTTACTCCATGGAGCTCTTTACACATACCGTGCCTGGGTTAGAATGGGAAATTGTTAATTGCACATTACAAGATGAATCGGACATGGAGTGCACTGATGCACAGCCACAGCTAGATTATAATGCTGTTCCATTGACTCAGATCACTACATTGCCCTCGTAGTGTTCTGAGCCAGAATCTGACCCTGATGAGACTATGGTGCCCTGTCCCGAACGCTATAGCACCTTACACGGTGACACAGAGGAAGGTGCACATGACATTGAAGAGGAGGTGATAGATGACCCAGTTGTTGACCCAGATTGGCAGCCATTGGGGGAAGAGGGTGCTGCTGCCAGTAGCTCAGAAACGGAGGAGGATGATCCGCAGCAGCCATCTACATCGCAACAGCTGTCATCTGGCAGGCCCGTATCAGGCCAAAAACGTTTGTCAAAAACAAAAACAGTTTTAGGACAGCGTGGCCATCTGGTGAAAGTAGCACAGCGTGCAATGTCTGAAAAGGTATTCCATAGTAGGAAGAGTGCAGTGTGGCAATTTTTTAACCAAGATCCGAATGATCAGTCAAAAGTTATCCGTAAGAAATGCTCAAAGACCTTTAGCAGAGGGAAGAATCTTCAAAATTTAAATACAAAGTGCATGCTTAGACATTTAACCAGCATGCACTTGCAAGTCTGGACTAACTACCAAACGTCCCATACCGTTGGTGCACCTGCTCAGAATGAAGGTAGTCAGCAACCTTCCCTCACTGAAAGCCCACCGGTTAGGACACCACCAGCAGCAAATGTGGGGGTATCGTCGCAAGGCCAAAGTAGTCAGGGAATCACAAGGTTATTAATAGGAAACACTGTATGTAGGTCAACATTGAGAATACCATCGCCAACCCTCTCTCAATCTGCCATGTCCACCACCACCACTGCTAGTTCCACCATATGCACCTCTCCAGTCCAGCTCACCATACAAGAGACTTTCGTTAGGAAAAGAAAGTACGCATCCTCTCATCTGCGTACACAGGGTTTGAACGCCCACATTGCTAGACTAATCTCGTTAGAGATGATGCCCTACCGGTTGGTTGAAAGCAAAGCTTTCAAAGCCCTGATGGCCTATGCAGTACCACGCTATGACCTGCCCAGTTGACACTTCTTTGTGAGAAAATCCATCCCAGATCGCATTGTCCATGCACTGAGGCAATCAGTTAGTAGAAAGGTGCACCTCACTACAGATGCATGGACCAGTAGGCATGGCCAGGGACGTTACGTGTCCATCATGGCACACTGGGTTAATGTGGTGGATGTAGGGTCCACAGGGGACAGCCATAGCAGGACAGTTCTGCCTAGCCCACGGTCTAGGAAACAGTTGGCTGTAGGCGTTCACCACCCCTCCTCCTCCTCCAGAAGCGAAAGCTCGTCCACAGAGCGCAGTCGCACGACCACTCCATCCGCAGCTGCCAGGGTTGCACACGAGGTGTCCCATTATCGAACAGCTAGTGGTAAACGTCAGCAGGCTGTGTTAGAAATTAAGTGTTTGGGCGACAACAGACATACCGCGGAAGTACTGGCCGAGTACTTGCAGCAACAAACTCAGTCATGGCTGGGCAGTGTACATCTTGAGGCAGGCAAGGTAGTCAGTGATAACGGAAGGAATTTTATGGCTGCCATAGCCCTTTTAGAACTTAAACACATACCTTGCCTGGCTCACACCTTGAACCTGGTGGTGCAGTGCTTCCTCAAAAATTATCCGGAGTTACCAGCCCTGCTCCTGAAGGTGTGAAGACTTTGCTTGCACATCCACCGGTCACCCGTACACTCCAGCCGTATGCTGAACCATCAGCGATCGCTGAATCTTCCCCAGCACCACCTAATAATCGACATTGCAACAAGGTGGATCTCCACACTGCACATGGTTCAGAGGCTATGCGAACAGAGGCGTGCTGTAATTAATTTGTGGGAGGATATACATACACGGGCAGGCAGTTGGATGGCAGACATGGAGTTGTCTCATGTGCAATGGTCGAAGCTCCAAGACCTCTGTCAAATCCTTCAGTGTTTTGAGGAATGCACACGGCTGGTAAGTGCAGACGACGCCATCATAAGCATGAGCATCCCATTAATGCGTCTGCTGATGCAAAGTTTGACGCACATTAAGGAGCTGGCATCTGCAGCCGAGGAGGAGGGAAGCCTTGATGACAGTCAGCCATTGTCTGCTCAGGGAACTCTCCTGGACGAGGTGGCGGATGATGAGGAGGAGAAGGAGGATGATGGGGATGAATATTTATGGGAGGAGGATGCTTCACAGGTGGCAATAGAAACTGGTGGTGTTGCAAGGTCAGGTACAGGGTTTTTGCGGGACACAAGTGATGTTGATTTGCAAGAAAGTGCTCCTCAACCCAGCACAAGCAGTGAATTGACACCTGGAACATTGGCCCACATGGCTGAGTATGCCTTGCGTATCCTAAAAAGTGAGCCCCGCATTATCAAAATGATGATTGATGACGATTACTGGTTAACCTGCCTCCTGGATCCACGATATAAAGGAAAATGACAAAATATCATGCCACATGAGAACCTTGAGCAAATATTGGCTACCAAACAAGCAATTCTTGTAGACCGTTTGGTTCAGGCATTTCCAGGACACAGCGGCAGTGATGTTTCTCACACGAGCTGTAGGGGGCAACATGGCAGAGGTGTTAGAGGTGCACAAATCCGAAGTGGCGTTGGACAAAGGGGTTTTATGACCAGGTTGTGGAGTGATTTCGCAATGACCGCTGACACAACAGGTAGTGCTGCATCGATTCAAAGTGCCAGGATACAGCATTTGTCCAGTATGGTTACGAACTACTTTTCCTCCCTTATCGATGTTCTCCCTCACAGGTTGAGCGATACCTTCCGATATTTGAAAGTATCGGTATCGGCTTGTATCGGCCGATATCCGAAAAATATTGGATATCGCCGATAACGATACCCGATACCAATACAAGTCAATGGGACACAAATATCGGAATGTGTCCTGGAATGGTTCCCAGGGTCTGAAGGACTCTCCTTCAGGCCCTGGGATCCATATTCATGTAAATAATAAAGAATAAAAATAAAAAATATGGATATACTCACCCCTCCGGCGGACCCTGGACCTTAGCGGTGTAACCGGCAGCCTCCGTTCCTAAGAATGAGCGGGTGAAGGACCTTCAGTGAAGTTGCGGCTTGTGATTGGTCACGTGACAGCTCATGTGACCGCTCACGCGACCAATCACAAGCCGCGACGTCATCGCAGGTCCTTCACTCGCTCATTCTTAGGAACGGAGACTGCCGGTTGCAGCGGTTACAACGAGGGCGCGTCCGAGGGTGAGTATATTCATTTTTTTAATTTTTATTCTTTATTTTACACATAAATATTCATCCCAATCCCGATTCCCGATATCGCAAAAATATCGGAACTCAGGATCGGAATTCCGATACCGCAAATTTTGGCCGATACCCGATACTTGCGGTATCGGAATGCTCAACACTACTCACAGGTCACTCCCTTTGATTACTGGCCATCTAAAATAGACACCTGGCCTGACTTGGCAGAATATGCATTACAGGAGCTCGCTTGCCCTGCTTCTAGTGTGCTATCAGAAAGAGTCTTCAGTGCTGCTGGTTCAATACTGACCGAAAAAAAGGACACTTCTGGCTACCCAGAATGTTTATGATCTAACCTTCATTAAAATGAACCAATCATGGATTTCAAATTATTTTGCCCCACCTTCTCCTGCTGACACGTAGCTTGCCTGAAAAATGTCTTGCTTTTGGCCTCCTCTTACTAACTTCTCCAATTCCGCCATTTGCAGCTGCTGAATGTCCATCATAGGCCTTTTTTATACCTCCCTAAATGGGCTGACTCTCCTCACAGGGCCGTGGTCACCACCTGGCGCAAGCACCCGTGCAAGTGCTGTTTGCCTGGACAGGTGGGTGTGCCCACTCTTGGGTGACGGCACTGGCACAGGGTCCCTCATAGTACAATGAAGTGTCTCTGACGGTGGTGGTGCACAACCAACGTCAGACACACCGTCGTAATATGAGGGACCCTTTGCCAGTACCACCACCCACGAGAGAGTGTTCCCCACCAGCTCAAACAGTGCTCTACCACTTGCAATACTTACCTCTCCCTGCTCCACCACTGTATAGTCTGTGCTGTTAAATCCTTCAATGGCACTGCCAATACAAATTTGTTGAAATGATAGTTAAAATATACAGGGGCCCTGGCCTCCATTTAGACCAGGTAATACTTTGCGCCTAGTACCACTGCCTGCTACTCAGCTGAAGAGCCCACCCAAGTACCTAGCTATGCCGCCTGTTTAGTCCTGTTACCAATTTTGAACTGCATTTAGCCTACTTTTTTATTTTGGGCCTACTAACTGTATCTGCGCCACTCATTACAGTTGTCCTCCACTGAACAAAGCAATGCCGCCTGTTTAGTCCTGTTACCAATTTTGAACTGCATTTAGCCTACTTTTTTATTTTGGGCCTACTAACTGTATCTGCGCCACTCATTACAGTTGTCCTCCACTGAACAAAGCTAGGCCGCCTGTTTAGTCCTGTTACCAATTTTGAACTGCATTTAGCCTACTTTTTTATTTTGGGCCTACTAACTGTATCTGCGTCACTCATTACAGTTGTCCTCCACTGAACAAAGCAATGCCGCCTGTTTAGTCCTGTTACCAATTTTGAACTGCTTTTAGCCTACTTTTTATTTTGGGCCTACTAACTGTGTCTGCACCACTCATTACAGTTGTCCTCCACTGAACAAAGCTATGCCGCCTGTTTAGTCCTGTTACCAATTTTGAACTGCATTTAGCCTACTTTATTATTTGGGCCTATATCTGTGTTTCCTCCTCATTCTGCCCATTGCCCACCCACTGCTAGATGAGTCTGCTGGTCCATTGACCCAGACCCCTACATTCCCCTTGCACTTTACACAGCCAGAATTCTGACCCTGCTGAAAGTCAGGTTCCCCTTCCCGCATACTATACCACCTTACACGGGGACAAAGAGAAAGGTGCAGATGAAAGTGCAGGTTCCTTCATCATGTGGGGGAGCATACTCGTTGGCGACGTCACTGGCACAGGGCCCCTCATAGTACGCAAAAGTGTCTCTGGCAGTGGGAGGTGCCACCCACCATCAAATACACCTCTGTACTATGTGGGTCCCTGTGCCAGTGCCAAGTGCCAATGAGTGGGCCCCTCCCTGCTTGCTCAGGATCACAGCACTTGCAAAGTTGAAATACTTACCTCTCCCTGCTCCACCGCTGTGACGTATTCCGCGTTTCCTGGGCCCATGAAAATCTTGAGCCAGCCCTACCCCCCCCACAACTTTAGCCAAATGACCCCGTTTTCAATGCCTAACTATTATTATAAAGTAAATTAAGATTGACAAGCTTAAGAAATAAGAATTGATGTTTTTGGCATTAAAATGGACACTGTAGGTGTTTTCCTGTCCTCCACTCACTGCCGACTTTGATTCCCCATTGACTTGCATTGGGTTTCGTGTTTCGGTCGGCCCCCGACTTTTCGCAATAATCGGCCGATTTCACCCGACCCGACTTTTGACAAAGTCGGGCTTCGTGAAACCCGACTCGATCCTAAAAAAGTAAAAGTCGCTCAACTCTACTTGAGAGTCTTGGATGTAAGAACTTAGAGTATGGGAAATTTTGTCCATACCTTTGGACTTAGACAATAAATACTATGGAGATAATGTGTCAGGTCATTGAACATATCTATGAGTATTAGAGTTAATATTTCAGGACCTTTTTTATTTGGCCCTAATATTCTTTCCTAACAAATAATATGTATGACACCATTTCAACTGCTGCTCTGTGGCTCTTGTTCTAGTTTATTTTCTTAGCTGGTGTCTTGTGGATATATCTTTTCACACTGTCCTCTGTCCAGGGAAGATCTCTTTTAACAAGTCTATGCCAATGAGACATATATTTCATATGGAGAGAGATTTTATTTTGAATGGGGGAGATGTCACAGAGCGCTTAGGAATCTGTTTGATGTATGTTACAGCTATAACAGGATCCATATGCATCTTTCCCAGGATCTCGTTTTATGTCAACAATTCTCATTTGTACGCTTGTTCTTTTATATGTAGACATTTCTGGACGCAGTTTGAGACTTGGCGAGCGGGGATATGTTATTTATTAATCTTCTGATATGCCGCAATGAAGCATATACATTAACTGGACTATTCCATAGATTAAAATATGGCGCCAACTCGAGCGCCTGGAGCCAATTGCTGCTCCTCAAGGTAACATGCAAAAACCCTTGGATTGCCTGACACTGCAAATTTTATAGAGTAACTCAGGAAGCTGAGAATACTTAGTTTTAGTGCAGAAGCCTGATATTAAATGTTTTAAGACCCTCAGCATGTGGACGTGTGTGCAAAATCGAAGCCACTGAGCTAATAATGAGGTCATTGGATGAATTATGGTAAGAAATAAGAACATTGTCCTTTTAAATGGAACCTGTCATCTGGTATTACACCCATAACTAATGCCATGCGTGTAAAGGCTCTTTAATGCCTATTAAATGCTTACCTTTCTTGAATACGTTTATTTGGATGTTTTAGCGAAATTCCACTTTTCTTCCTCTCTCTCTATTCTCTACCTGCCGCCGGCCTCCAGTCTTTGACTGACAGGTCACTCTTGTCTCACTGACTTGCCTCTCCTGCCCTGCCCATCATTGCCCATGGTTGTCTTGTTTGAGGTGGGTGATAAGCGCATGCAGAGAACAATAGTCCAGCTCTTGCAATGTCATCAGGAGTTTACTGTGCAAGTGTGCATACATCGCTCTGTCTGGGGAGATAACCCTGGGAAATTAGGGTGCCTGTGCAAAATCTCGGGCATAGGAGGCAGGTTAGAGCCAAGAGTGATCTGTCAGTCAAAGACCAGAGGTCTGCGGAAGTTGGGGAATAGGGAGAGACACATGGAAGCTGTAAGTGTAGTGCCTACTCCACTGCACTTCTGGTTAAAACTGGAATGCTGGATTTCTCAAAAAATCATAATGAATTTCTAGAAACAAGGCAAGCATTTAATAAGCATTAAAATGTTTTTATACACAAGGCCTTTGTTAAGGGTGTAATATCCTTATTAGAGATTGGCACAACCAATATACATGGTCTAGGTCAATGCTCTATTGCCGGGGACAGGAGCTACACAATTTCCTGAGCTTCCATGTTCCCCAGTGGAGTGTTTGCTTTGTTGGTCGAGCGTGGTGTCATCTGTGCATTGCACAAGTTATATTACGACAGCCGGGCTAAACACTAGCCGAGCTTGGGATCTTGGAGGGTAAGGAAATTTGTGCAGCTCCTGTTTATGGCCAGAGAGGACCGACATGGACCATGGACTGTGGTTGTGCAAAGCATTCTGTTTGCTCAGTCATCTCTAATCTTGATGACAGGTTCACTTTTAAAATGAAGAATTTTTCTTTATAAATTGTATACAGAGTGTTAATGATGCAATGTAGCCAATTTGTAAGTATATATAGAAACTGTAGGAAAGCAGAGTACACAGAACTATAGGGTGATATTATTTTAAAATATAGAATCCAGGTAATATGCAAACCTGAGCGAGTTGTGGAGGTGCTATTCCTGTAAAAATTCTGCTGCCCCACATGACTGTGGGATGAACTCCACCAGGATGCTTGATAATAAGAAATAAATCACAGTTTTAGGTTTCACTATCGAAAGGAAGATCCTTGATACAGAAATACAATAAGCGGACCAACTGCGGGTTTTTAAACTTGATAAAGACTCCAGTCCAAGGTCGAAACACGTGATGGAATAAAAATTGCTTATAATATTTCTGGATCAAGGATCTTCATTTCAGTAATGCAGCCTAAAACCTTGAGTTGTCTATTCTTATCAATGAGTATAGTCACCCGCTGTCTGTATGTATCCATGTGTCTACCTATGCATCTTCTATGTATGTTTGTATTTGTCTCTTTCTAGATGATCTTCATAGCATGCAAATGTGAAAAACCCTATCTATCTATCTATCTATCTAATTCTACATGGAAAAATGTAGGAAGCAGCACGCCATCTCAAGTGAAAAGGATGTTGTTTAATAGCCCATCATTCGATATTTCTGCTCCATGTATAATGAGCCTTTTTCAAGCATTATATAAGTGCATATACAGAGTATTTAAGCAGGGGCGGACACAGACAGCTTAGGGCCCCTGTGCAAGAAATGTATCTGGGCCCCCCTCCTTTCATCGTGACCAAGCTACAGATATACATATTTTTTTTACAGTCTCCTCTCATATATATTGCCGCCCCTTATCACACAGTGCTCTCTCTTTATGTATAGCACCGTCCCTTATCATATAGTTCCCTCTTGTTATGTACAGCACCATCCCTTACATATCAGATTCTCATTTTTTTTGTTATTTATATCTCCCTGTTCTTTATTACATATCATCCACTCCTGTTAGATATAAACTGAAATGATGGCTGATGGAGCATTGGAAAGCTTCTTTTGTGATGATGCGGCTGATGGACTGGTCTTCTGGTCAGATGCTGCTCCCTCAGCAGTCATTTTACAGGAGAGGACACCATGCAATAAAGAGAAGACGCTGTGAATAACAAAAATAATGAGAATACTCAATGTAAGGGACGGTGCTGTAGATGACAAGAGATGATACTGTGTAATACATAAAAGAACGCCATTAGTGATGAGCGAATATACTCATTACTCGAGATTTCTCGAGCACGCTCGGGTGTCCTCCAAGTATTTTTTAGTGCTTGGAGATTTAGTTTTTCTTGCCGCAGCTGAATGATTTACATCTGTTAGCCAGCATAAGTACATGTGGGGATTCCCTAGCAACCAGGCAACCCCCACATGTACTTATGCTGGCTAACAGATGTAAATCATTCAGCTGCGGCAAAGAATACTAAATCTCCGAGCTCTAAAAAATAATTGGCGGACCCCAGAGCATGCTCGAGAAATCTCGAGTAACGAGTATATTCGCTCATCACTAGACGCTATATAATAAAGGACGGCACCATACATAAATAGAGAGAATGTTACGTAATAAGGGACGGGAGGGTACCGGTACCGCAGATGCGATTTCAGGATACAGACACCGCCGAAGCAGTCACAGGAAGCGAGCACTAATATCAGTACACAGGGTATGGAATATGGGATACTATATCAGACTAGGGGTGCCCTATATACAGGATGTCTCCACGCTTTTGGCTGGGAGACACGTTGCAAGTGAACACACATTTAGCTATATGCCTCCCAGCTGAGCATTTACCATGTAAACGTGCTGCCCCTTTTAGAACAGGGGAGTGCGCACACATGCACCCTAGGCACGCCATCGGGACACAGTGCAGCGTGCATAGTGGAGGTAGAAGGCAGGAGCATGCTGGAGACAGTGCCATGGGCCGGGGAGTAAGCTGATGTCCCTGCATGGAGGGAGGAAAGGACACCATGTCAGGCATAGCGCTACATGCCCTTTTCTCTGATAATTTGTCTTGTTCTTCTGCAACACATGAAAAAAACCAGATTCTTCTCAGTATATAACATAGCCCACATAGTATATAACACAGCCACGTAGTATATAACACAGCCACATAGTATATAACAGTGCACGTAGTATATAGCAATGTCTGCACCATATTCCTGTTAAAAAAAAAACAATTAAAATAAAAAATAGTTCTATACTCACCCTCCGGTGGCTCCCGGATCCAGCGCAGGGCTTTAGCGATGCTCCTCGCGACGCTCCGTTCCCAGTAATGCTTTGCGGCAATAACCTGTGATCATGTAGCGAGACCGCTACGTTGTGATCTCGGCTCATTGCCGCAATGCATTCTTAGCACCGGAGCGCAAGGAGCGGGAAGGCTGGTGCAGACGCCGGAAGGTGAGAACATAATGGTTTTTTTTATTATTATTTTTAACATTATACGTTTTTACTATTAATGCTGCATAGGCAGCATCAATAGCAAAAAGTGAAGCAGTGTTTAACTCCCGCCCCAATATTGCTGATTGGTCGCAGCCGGCTGCAACCCGGGATTTCCGTTACGGAAGTTACAGACAGACAGACGGAAGTACCCCTCAGGCAATTATATAATTATATATATATATATACACTTTTACAAACAGGTGCACAGAAGTATGGTAATACACATAGGTGATAGTAAGTCTGTACACATTTTGTTACTTACACGTGCCGTCCCTCTGTCAGGTGCATTCTTCCATCTCCAGCAGCTCCATCCTGGGGGTCTTCAGTCCTCCATCAGCACTTACTGGCCAGATCTCCAGCTCTCGCCAGTCCTCCTGCCTCTTCACTACCTCTGATAGCTGCAGAGTGTTCTCCCCGCAGTCAGTGGATCTGAGACTTCTTCCTCCTGAGAAGTTCTGTCATGTGTCTGACCCATGTGAGCACCGGCCATCACATCAATCTCCCCTCCCCCCGTAGCCACTTACTACCCCTGTACTGAGGGGTCTTTACTGAGGAATGGCTGCACTGGCCACTCAGGCAGCATGCACACTGCAGCTCCTGCAACTGAATGGGCCAGTGCAGCGGTTTTTCAATAAAGCCCCCTCAGTACAGGAGGTGGAGGTAGCTACAGGGGGCAGGGGGGATTGATGTGATAGATCATGTGAACATTGATCTAGCAGTTCAGTTGTCAGAACTGCTCAGGAGGCAGCAGAGGTGACAGATGTAGTGACTGCTCAGAGGCTGGTCCCAGCAGCAGTCAGAGGCCATGAGGAGGAGGCAGGAGACAGGACTGGCTGAGATCAGCCATACTTACCAGGCCTGTTCCTGCCTGCCCTGCACGAACCAGGAAGAGAAGCTGCAGGCATGTCCAAGGATTCTAGGGGGGCATGTCCATGTATCCCGGGCTCCTTCATCATATCAAAGAGCCAGCGGCTGCATCAACTGTGAGGAGAGGAAGAGGCCCCTCTCTGACAGCAAAACAGTGCACTCAGGTGCGGCCCCTTCCTCTCCTCTTAGTGTAGATGCAGCCGCTGGCTCTATGAGAGAGTAAGATATTTGAGCAGCTGATCGGGCCCCCTGTCCTCCTGGGCCCCTGTGCAGCTGCACAGGCTGAACATGTGGTGTATCCGCCCATGTATTTAAGGTATACAAATAAGTGAAACTACTTAAAGGGAACCTGTCACCCCGTTTTTTCAGTATGAGATAAAAATACTATTAAATAGGGCCTAAGCTGTGCGTTACTATAGTGTATTTTGTGTACCCTGATTCCCCATCTATGCTGCCGAAATAACTTACCAAAGTCGCCGTTTTTGCCTGTCAATCAGGCTGGTCTGGTCAGATGGGCATGGTGACATCGCTGTTTCTTCCCCCAGATCTTGTATATCTTTCCGTTGGTGGCGTAGTGGTTTGCGCATGCCCAACTTCTGAATCCAGTGTGCAGGCGAAGAAAAAACGCGCGATCGGCGCTATTTCCCTGGTGATCGGTGGGGGCGGCCATCTTCCTGGGGCCGTGCATGCGCATATGGAGTCCTCTGCTGCCCGGGGCTTCAGGAAAATGGCTGCAGGATGCCGCGCGTGCGCAGATGGAGATCGCGGCTGCCATTTTCCTGAAGCCGAGATGCGAATCTCGGATATCGCCGATTCCGATACCGGAAACCAATGCAAGCCAATGGGACACAAATATGGGAATGAAAATAAACCCTTTCTTTCCTTGTAGGTTAATTCTACATGAAGGAAAACAACTAAGAATAATGTAGAATGTACTCGGGGAGGTGGAGGAGACATTAAAGGCATAGAGGTTTAGCCCAATCAAATGGAATAGCAGGAATTAATTTTTTTTAAGACATTCGGAGTTACAAAGATATTGACTATGTTAAGCTTATTTATATTTTGTCAGATATTTATGTTTCACTACTTCCATGCTCTTCACCTTCTTTTTTACTTCTCCCACACTTTCTCATTCATCATCCTCTTCAGGGTCATCTTCTTGGTCTTCTTCGGGGTAGTCTTCAGGGTCGTTGTCTTCGGGGTTGTCGTCTTCTTCGGGGTCGTCGTTTTTGGCGTCCCCGTCTTCTTCGGGGTGGTCTTCAGGGTCGTCGTCTCCAGGGTCATCGTTTTCGGGGTCGTCGTCTTCTTCGGGGTGGTCTTCAGGGTCATCGTCTTTAGGGTCGTCGTGAGGGAGATCCAGAGTGATTACCAAAAACCATTTCAAAAAGCTTGAACTTGGAAATGTAGCAGAAGGTACAAGAAGGCTGAGGAACTGCCGAGAACCAGCTGACAGTACTGGAACCCGGATGGGTAGCCGAAGGTACAAGAGCCAATGGAACTACCGAGGACCAGCTGATGGTACTGGAACCCGGTTACTAAGGAGGTACCCATGCCAGAAAGCACTACCAAGGACCAGCAGACGTTGGTGGAACTCGGATACCGAGAAGGAGGCACCTAAGCCAAAGGCTCTGCCTGGAACCAGCTGACATTACTGGAACCCAGGGGGACATATTCAAGATTGACTTCCAAAGAACCAGCTAATGGTACTGGAACTCAGATAGGCAGCAGAAGGTACACATGAAAAAAAAAAGTTGCAAGGCCGCGAGCCGGCCCGGAGTTACTGAAGGCCACAGTCCTACAGGGAGAGCATGTCCTATTGGCACTACGGAACCAACCTTCATTGCCAGATCCCACAGCCCACATAGGAAGCACCTAAACTGCAGGCACCATAGAGTCGGCTAAACCGACCACAACCCGACAGGACAACGTATTGGAGGCAAAGCGAAGTTGACACTACCCTGAAACAGCTGGCGTGCTGGAACCAGGCTGGGCAGGAGGGAGTACCCGTGCCAAAGACACTGCCGAAAACAGCTGACGGTACTGGAACCTGGATGGGTAGCAGAAGGTACAAGAGCCAACGACAATGCCGAGAACCAGCTGACGGTACTGGAACCCGGATGGGTAGCAGAAGGTACAAGAGCCAATGGAACTACCGAGGACCAGCTGATGGTACTGAAACCTGGTTACTAAACAGGAGGCATCCGTGCCAGAAAGCACTACCAAGGACCAGCAGACGTTGGTGGAACTCTGATATCGAAAAGGAGGCACCTAAGCCAAAGGCTCTGCCTGGAACCAGCTGACTTTACTGGAACCAGGGGGACATATTCAAGATTGACTTCCAAATGACCAGCTAATGGTACTGGAACTCTGATAGGCAGCAGAAGGTACACATGAAAAAGAAGTTGCAAGGCTGCGAGCCGGCCGGAGTTACTGAAACCCACAGTCCTACAGGGGGAGCTTGTCCTATTGGCACTACGGAACCAGCCTTCATTGCCAGATCCCACAGCCCACATAGGAAGCACCTAAACTGCAGGCACCATAGAGTGGGCTAACCCGACCGCAACCCGACAGGACAACGTATTGGAGGCAAAGTGACGTTGACACTACCCGGAAACAGCTGGCGTGCTGGAACCAGGCTGGGTAGGAGGTAGGAGGGAGTACCCGTGCCAAACACAGCTGGTGGTGCTGGAACCCAGGGTAAATACTGAAAACAGAGTGGAGGCAGAGGCCTAATTGGAGCAAGTTTAAAATCTGTTGTAGTGTGAATGTGGACAGAGCAGGAGAAATTGCCGGACACACAGCAGTGGATCAGCTGACGTTACTGAACCCCAATAACACAGGAGCTAGTGTTGACAGTGTAGATGGCACCTCTGAGAAGCAAATGGCGGTGTTGGAGCTCAGGGTAAATACTAGAAACAGAGTTGAGGCAGAGGCGTAATTGGAGCAAGTTTAAAATCTGTAATAGTGTGAATGTGGACAGAGCAGGAGAAATTGCCGGGCACACAGCAGTGGATCAGCTGACATTATTGAACCCCAATAAAACAGGAGCTAGTGTTGACTGTGCAGATGGCACCTCTGAGAAGCAAATGGCAGTGTTGGAGCTCAGGGTAAATACTAGAAACAGAGTTGAGGCAGAGGCGTAAGTGGAGCTAGTTTAAAATCTGTAATAGTGTGAATGTGGACAGAGCAGGAGAAATTGCCGGACACACAGCAGTGGATCAGCTGATGTTACTGAACCCCAATAACACTGGAGCAAGTGTTGACTGTGCAGACGGCAATTCTGAGAAGCAAATAGCAGTGTTGGAGCCAAGGGTAAATACTAGAAACAGAGTGGAGGCAGAGGTGTAATTGGAGCAAGTTTAAAATCTGCAGTAGTGAGAATGTGGACGGAGCAGGAGAAATTGCTGGACACACAGCAAGGGATTAGCTGACGTTACTGAACCCCAATAACACAGGAGCAAGTGTTGACTGGGCAGACGGCACTTCTGAGCAGCAACTGGTGGTGTTGGAGCCCAGGGTAAATACTAGAAGCAGAGTGGAGGCAGAGGCGTAATTGGAGCAAGTTTAATTTCTGCATTAGTGTGAGTGTGGATGGAGCAGGAGAAATTGCCAGACAAACAGCAGGGGATCAGCTGACATTACTGAACCCCAATAACACTGGAGCATGTGTTGACTGTGCAGACAGCACTTCTGAGCAGCAACTGGCGGTGTTGGAGCCCAGGGATTACAGGCGAAACAGAGTGCAGCCAGAGGCCTAATTGGAGCAAGTTTAATATCTGTAGTAGTGTGAGTGTGGACGGAGCAGGAGAAATTGCCAAACACACAGCAGGTGATCAGCTGACGTTACTGAACCCCAATAACACTGGAGCATGTGTTGACTGTGAGACGGCACTTTTGAGCAGCAACTGGCGGTGTTGAAGCCCAGGGTAAATTCTAGAAACAGAGTGGAGGCAGAGGCGTAATTGGAGCAAGTTTAAAATCTGTAGTAGTGTGAATGTGGACAGAGCAAGAGAAATTGCCAGACACACAGCAGGGGATCAGTTGATATTACTGAACCCCAATAACACAGGAGCAAGTGTTGACTGGGCAGACGGCACTTCTGAGCAGCAACTGGTGGTGTTGGAGCCCAGGGTAAATATTAGAAGGAGAGTGGAGGCAGAGGCGTAATTGGAGCAAGTTTAATTTCTGTAGTAGTGTGAGTGTGGATGGAGCAGGAGAAATCGCCAGACACACAGCAGGGGATCAGCTGACATTACTGAACCCCAATAACACTGGAGCATGTGTTGACTGTGCAGACGGCACTTCTGAGCAGCAACTGATGGTGTTGGATCCCAGGGATTACAGGAGAAACAGAGTGTAGCCAGAGGCGTAATTGGAGCAATTTTAATATCTGTAGTAGTGTGAATGTGGACGGAGCAGCAGAAATTGCTGGACACACAGCAGGGGATCAGCTGACGTTACTGAACCCCAATAACACTGGAGAATGTGTTGACTGTGCAGACGGCTCTTCTGAGCAGCAACTGGCGGTGTTGGAGCCGAGAGATTACAGGAGAAACAGAGTCTAGCCAGAGGCCTAATTGGAGCAAGTTTAATATCTGTAGTAGTGTGAGTGTGGACAGAGTAGGAGAAATTGCCGGACACATAGCAGGGGATCAGCTGACGTTACTGAACCCCAATAACACTGGAGCATGTGTTGACTGTGCAAATGGCACTTCTGAGCAGCAACTGACGGTGTTGGAGCCCAGGGATTACAGGAGAAACAGTGTAGCCAGATGCGTAATTGGAGCAAGTTTCATATCTGTAGTAGTGTGAATGTGGATGGAGCAGGAGAATTGCCGGACACAGCAGTGGATCAGCTGACTTTACCAAACTCCAAGAACACTGGAGCATGTGTTGACTGTGCAGATGGTACTTCTGAGCAACAACTGGCGGTGTTGGAGCCCAGGGATTACAGGAGAAACAGAGTGTAGCCAGAGGCCTAATTGGGGCAAGTTTAAGATCTGCAGTAGTGTGAATGTGGACGGAGCAGGAGAAATTGCCTGACAGACAGCAGCGGATCAGCTGACGTTACTGAAACCCAATAACACTAGAGCATGTGTTGACTGTGCAGACGGCACTTCTGAGCAGCAACTGGCAGTGTTGGAGCCCAGGGGTTACAGTTCAGGTGGTAGAAACAGGGACACAACAGGAGACCTGGATACTGTTGCCAACCAATTATTTAATCTGGAAGAGGACTGGCAATTTCCTGCGAGATCCAGGCCTTGTTCATTTTCAGAAATGTAAGCCGGTCAACGTTATTGGGGGATAGTCGCATGCGACGGACTGTTAGTACACCACCTGCGGCACTAAAGACGCATTCCAATAATACACTAGCAGCAGGGCAAGCCAGCACCTTCAATGCATACTGGCTAACCTCTGGCCATGTATCCAGCTTAGGCTGGTTTCACATTTGCATTTTTTGCCGCTGCGTTTTTGCGCAAAAAAAGCATGCGTTTTTTTTCCTATACTTAACATTAAAAACGCATGCATTTTTTGCATGCGTTTTGCCGCGTTTTGACAACGCATGCGTCTTTTCTTAGGGTTAGGGTTAGGATCCCTTAGGGTTTGGGTTTGGGTTATGGTTAGGGTTAGGATCCCTTAAGGTTTGGGTTAGGGTTAGGATCCCTTAGGGTTTGGGTTAGGGTTAGGATCCCTTAGGGTTTGGGTTAAGGTTAGGGCTAGGGTTAGGATCCCTTAGGGTTAGGGTTAGGGTTAGGATCCCTTAGGGTTTGGGTTAGGGTTAGGGTGTTAGGAGTCGAGTTTCCTCTGCTGCACAGGGGGAATCTCGATCCCTGTCTGCTGCAGTCTCCCATTCTGTACCGGCCGCGGTGGGGCCTGCTCAGCGGAGGCGTCGCTCCCGGCGTCTTGCTGGGACTGATTCTGTGCAAAGGGTTACTGTTGCCTTTTTTGGCTCTCCTGTTGTACCCTGCACTGATCTGCAGCGAGCGGGCTTCTCTGGGACTAAGTCCTTATTTGCACACACTGAGCATGCCCAGGGCAAGATCTCCCGTTGGAGATCGAGGGTCACATGCTCAGGTACTGCAGCACATTCCATTGGTCCTCCAGGAAGGTCCTGAAAGGGCGAAACTTCAGTAGCAGCTTCCTCTGCTGCAACTATATAAACTGCGCATGACTGCACGGCCATGCGCTAGTATTGTCTTGATTATATGTGTGTGTGTTGTGAGTGAAAGTCGCTCTTTAAAATACCCTCCCTATTGGATGACTGTTCGCGGAAGGTGTATGTTTGCTATCTAGCGCCCGACTTATCCAACAGCACGTTACACACATAACAGCGTCTAGTTGCTGTGACCGCATGTACGGCGCCGTGCGCTTCCTCTGCGCTTTCCTTACCCAAGCCTGGGTGGTTAGTGGCGTCCGTCAGTGCAGCACTGCATGCACTCTTGTGCCTTTATATACTATTTTAATAGTTTCCTTACACACCCAGTTGCGGTGTTGTGCCAGCAAGTGGTCTAATAAGACTTCAATCCTGTGTTGGGGTTGTGTTCGCTGACTTCTTGCTCGCGCTCTATGTGCGGTACCGCGGTCCTGTGACACAACAGGATCGCTTCCTTCACGCAGGGTGAAGTTAACCCGTGCGTGTATACTTATAGTACCGCCATATAGTCCGTCTTACTAGCAGCAGGGTTTTTACCTGCACGGTGGACCTCGGACTGCGAACGCACCTAGTTTCATATCATCTATACTTGGTGCGTTCCGCCAGTCCTTAACATAATACTAGCGCCAAGGTCTGGCTAGTAATGACGGACGATCAGCGTTTACAGCGGTACATCCAGCAGCTGGAGGGAAGGTTGGCGGCTCTTGAGCGTTCAACCTCAGCTGTGGATGTTACTGCTGTCGCTGTTCAGGCTGCAAGTGTGGCTGCAGCTACCTTGTCCACTGTCGCCCCTGTACCGACGCTATCCCGCCTCCCGCTACCAGAGAAATTTTCTGGTGACAGTAAGTCCTGTAGGGGTTTCGTGAGTCAGTGCTCAATACATCTCGAGCTTCTGGCCTCTCGTTTCCCTACAGAGCGGGCTAAGGTGGGCTTTATCATATCTTTATTGTCGGACAGGGCGTTGCAGTGGGCTACGCCGCTGTGGGAGCGTGGCGATCATGTGGTGCAGAGTGCTCCGTTATTCCTGAGCACTCTGAAACAGGTCTTTTTAGGACCTCGTGTCACCCATGATACGGCACTCCAACTGTTGGCATTGACTCAGGGCTCGTCCTTTGTCAGCCATTTTGCCGTCCACTTCCGCACTCTAGCATCTGAGCTGGAGTGGTCGGATAAAGCCCTTATTCCCATATTTTGGGGGGGGCTGGCTGACCACGTTAAGGACGCCCTGGCCACTAGGGAGATTCCCGCCACACTGGAAGAATTAATAACAGTATCTACTCGTATTGACCTCCGTTTTCACGAGCGGAGGTTAGAGCGAGCCCAGTGTAGGCAGAGGTTTCGGCTGGCTCCCACCTTCGCCAAACCTTTGGAATCTCCAGCCCAGGCTCCTGAGTCTCATGAACCTAAGGTAGTGTCACGAGCGGGATCTAAGTCCCGGACCGCTCGTGCACTCCAGGTTTGCCATATTTGCCAACAGTCAGGACATCTAGCCACCAGATGTCACCAGCGGTTGAAGAAACGTCAGCGTCTAGTGGTAGTAGGTGGAGGTGCACTAGACATGGTGACGTTTGCCTCCAAATTGTCCTTTAAGGGGACAATAACTTTTGGCTCATCCTCCCACTCGGTGGAGCTCTGCGTGGATTCTGGAGCGGAGGGCAATTTTATGTCTTCTGCCTCCGCCCAATGTCACGCAATACCCCTGGTTATGCTATCTCAACCAGTAACGGTACGAGTGGTGAATGGGTCGACACTCCCCGCACAGATAACACATCAGACCATCCCTTTTACTCTGTCCATGTCACCATCCCATCAGGAGATTATATCCCTGCTCATCATTCCTGAGGGGATTGATGAGGTCCTGTTGGGGATACCTTGGTTACGGTACCACTCTCCTCACATCGAGTGGTCCTCAGGCAGAATTCTGGGATGGGGTGAATCATGTGGGGGTAGGTGTCACCGAGAGTGCGTTCAGGTTGCTACTACAGAGGTACCCGCAGATCTTTCCTCTCTTCCCAAGCAATATTGGTCTTATGCAGACGTGTTCTCCAAAAAGGCGGCGGAGACCCTTCCGCCCCATCGCCCCTATGACTGTCCTATCGATCTCTTGCCAGGTGCGGAGCCTCCCCGGGGTCGAGTTTATCCATTATCTCTCCCGGAGACAGAGGCCATGTCTCAGTACATTCAAGAGAATCTGGCAAGAGGGTTCATCAGGAAGTCAGTGAAACCTGCTGGGGCAGGGTTCTTCTTCGTGCAGAAGAAGAATGGGGAATTACGTCCATGCATAGACTACAGGGGTCTTAACGCTATCACCGTTAAGAACAAGTATCCTTTGCCCTTGATATCCAAGCTCTTCGATAGGCTTCGGGGAGCTAGAGTGTTTACTAAATTAGATCTGCGGGGTGCTTATAACCTGATTCGCATCCGTGAGGGGGACGAATGGAAAACGGCGTTTAACACCAGAGATGGGCACTATGAGTATCTGGTGATGCCCTTCGGGCTCTGTAATGCCCCAGCCGTTTTCCAAGACTTTGTCAACGACATCTTCCGGGATATGCTTTCCACCTCAGTTGTAGTCTATCTGGATGATATTCTCATCTTTTCTCCAGATATTGACTCCCACCGGAGAGATGTTGGCAGAGTCTTCGACCTCCTACGGGCAAACTCTTTTTATGCTAAGTTGGAGAACTGTATGTTTGAGCAGGAGTCCTTACCTTTCCTGGGCTATATCATCTCCGCCCAGGGATTGGCTATGGATCCTGCCAAACTGCAGGCTGTAATGGACTGGCAAGAGCCCCATTCTCTTAAAGCAGTGCAGCGCTTTATGGGGTTCATTAACTATTACCACCAGTTCATTCCCCACTTCTCAACTCTGGTAGCTCCCTTGGTAGCCCTCACCAAGAAAGGAGCGAATCCCAAATTGTGGTCGGAAGAGGTCTCCAAGGCCTTCACTTCTATTAAGTCCCACTTTGCTAGTGCTCCCATCTTACATCGTCCCGATGTGGATAAGCCATTCCTAATGGAGGTGGATGCCTCATCCGTTGGTGCTGGAGCAGTCCTCTATCAAAAGGATGCTCAAGGTCGGAAGCATCCATGCTTCTTCTCTAAGACCTTCACGCCAGCGGAGAGAAACTACTCCATCGGGGATAGGGAGCTGCTAGCAATGAAATTGGCCTTTTCTGAGTGGAGACATCTTCTGGAAGGTGCACGCTTTCCCTTCCAAGTTTACACGGACCACAAAAATTTGCAAACAGCCCAGCGGCTAAATTCTCGTCAGGCCAGATGGTCCTTGTTCTTTTCCCGGTTCCACTTTTCCCTTCATTTTCTCGCTGGGGAGAAGAATATTCGTGCTGATGCTCTCTCTCTCTCCCTTATGTCAACTGAAGAGGAGGAAGAGGAGCCTCGGCTTATTGTCCCTTCCGAGAGCCTGAGAACCGTAGCGCCGGTTTCGCTGGAGTCTGTGCCTCCGGGCAAGACTTTTGTGCCCATTAATTTGCGACCGGAGGTTCTCTCTTGGGCTCATTCGTCCAGGGTGGGTGGACACTTTGGGACAAAGAGGACATCTGAGCTACTGGCGAGGACGTACTGGTGGCCGCATATGGCCCGGGATGTCAGGGATTATATTCTGGAGTGTGTCTCCTGCGCCAAAAATAAATCTCCGCGCCAAAGGCCAGCTGGGTTGCTCTATCCCTTGCCGGTGGCAGATAGGCCCTGGGAGATGGTCGGGATGGACTTTGTCGTGGGTTTACCCAAATCTCGCAGCTGTACCGTCATTTGGGTCATCACCGATCATTTCTCAAAAATGGTGCATTTGGTGCCGCTACCACGGTTACCTTCTGCACGGGCCTTGGCAGCGTTGTTCATTAAACACATCTTCCGCCTACATGGTATGCCTGACAAAATTGTCAGTGACCGGGGTCCCCAGTTTGCGTCTCGGTTCTGGAGAGAGCTTTGTCGTCTTCTCAGTATTGAGTTGAATCTCTCTTCTGCTTATCATCCCGAGATGAATGGGTTGGTAGAGAGGGCCAACCAGACCTTGGTCACATACCTGCGACATTTTGTTTCAGCCAGGCAGGATGACTGGGCATCCTTGCTATCATGGGCAGAGTTTGCGCTGAACAACGCCGTAGCCGACTCCACTGGACAAACCCCATTCCTCCTCAACTATGGTCAGCATCCACGGGTACCTGTGCCTATGCCCGTGTCTTCCGCAGACTCCAGGGTGGCAGACTGGGCTGTGGAGGCACGGGATATTTGGGACCGCACTCAGGATGCCATTCGGGCCTCTAAGGAGAGAATGAGGTCCTCTGCCGATGCTCATCGGCGCCCCGCTCCGACCTTTGCTCCTGGCGACTTGGTGTGGCTCTCTGCCCGTAACATCAGGCTGCGAGTTGAGTCCACTAAGTTTGCTCCTCGCTACTTGGGTCCCTTCAAAGTGCTCAAACAGGTTAATCCTGTGGTTTATCGCTTGGCTCTTCCGCCACGCCTGGGTATCACCGACACCTTTCATGTGTCCCTCCTGAAACCCGTGTACATGTCCCGGTTTTCCGAGTCATCTGCTGGGACATCGGGTTCGTCTTCGGACGATTATGAGGTGAATGCTATTTTGGGGTGCAAGGTGGTACATTGCCAAAAATTTTTTTTGGGTGGACTGGAAGGGTTATGGTCCTGAGGACAAGTCCTGGGAGCCTGCTGAGCACATTCGGGCTCCGCAGCTCATTGCTGCCTTCGAGCGTAGCGAGGCCCAAGGAGGGGGGCCCTAGGAGGGGGGGTAATGTTAGGAGTCGAGTTTCCTCTGCTGCACAGGGGGAATCTCGATCCCTGTCTGCTGCAGTCTCCCATTCTGTACCGGCCGCGGTGGGGCCTGCTCAGCGGAGGCGTCGCTCCCAGCGTCTTGCTGGGACTGATTCTGTGCAAAGGGTTACTGTTGCCTATTCTGGCTCTCCTGTTGTACCCTGCACTGATCTGCGGCGAGCGGGCTTCTCTGGGACTAAGTCCTTATTTGCACACACTGAGCATGCCCAGGGCAAGATCTCCCGTTGGAGATCGAGGGTCACATGCTCAGGTACTGCAGCACATTCCATTGGTCCTCCAGGAAGGTCCTGAAAGGGCGAAACTTCAGTAGCAGCTTCCTGTGCTGCAACTATATAAACTGCGCATGACCGCACGGCCATGCGCTAGTATTGTCTTGATAATATGTGTGTGTGTTGTGAGTGAAAGTCGCTCTTTAAAATACCCTCCCTATTGGATGACTGTTCGCGGAAGGTGTATGTTTGCTATCTAGCGCCCGACTTATCCAACAGCACGTTACACACATAACAGTGTCTAGTTGCTGTGACCGCCTGTACGGCGCCGTGAGCTTCCTCTGCGCTTTCCTTACCCAAGCCTGGGTGGTTAGTGGCGTCCGTCAGTGCGGCACTGCATGCACTCTTGTGCCTTTATATACTATTTTAATAGTTTCCTTACACACCCAGTTGCGGTGTTGTGCCAGCAAGTGGTCTAATTGGACTTCAATCCTGTGTTGGGGTTGTGTTCGCTGACTTCTTGCTCGCGCTCTATGTGCGGTACTGCGGTCCTGTGACACAACAGGATCGCTTCCTTCACGCAGGGTGAAGTTAACCCGTGCGTGTATACTTAAAGTACCGCCATATAGTCCGTCTTACTAGCAGCAGGGTTTTTACCTGCACGGTGGACCTCGGACTGCGAACGCACCTAGTTTCATATCATCTATACTTGGTGCGTTCCGCCAGTCCTTAACATAGGGTTAGGATCCCTTAGGGTTTGGGTTAGGGTTAGGGCTAGGGTTAGGATCCCTTAGGGTTTGGGTTAGGGTTAGGATCCCTTAGGATTTGGGTTAGGGTTAGGGTTAGGATCCCTTAAGGTTTGGGTTAGGGTTAGTGTTAGGATCCCTTAGGGTTTGGGTTAGGGTTAGGGTTAGGATCCCTTAGGGTTTGGGTTCGGGATAGGGTTAGGGTTAGGATCCCTTAGGGTTAGGGTTAGGATCCCTAGGGTTACTAGAGATCCAAACCCTAACCCTAACCCTAGCTATTTCTCTTTATAGTGGGTTTTCTTGTTGATTTTGATGATTGGCAGCTGTCACACAATTCTCATCATGCATTTCAAAAACGCAAACGCATGGAAAAACGCATGTAAATGCGTCAAAACGCCACGCTTGTATTAAAACATGCAAAAACACATGCGTCTAAAAAATGCAGCGTTTAAATGCGTTTAAATGCGTTTTTTCACCAAATGCGTTTGCGTTTAAAACACTGCGTTTTTAAACGCAAATGGGAAACCAGCCTTAGAGACCCAAAACTTGAAGAGGGAAGAGCCGTGTGGGAGAACACTGAGAGGGCAAGACATAGAGTCTGTCACCATCTGACTGAAGCGTTGCTCCTGCTGACTGGAGCTGTCTGTGATGGTGTAGATATTTGTGGCGGGGACACCAAACTTTGCCACATTTGGGCCATGCTGGTCTTGCCTTGTGCTGAGGCGCTGCTTCTGCTCCCTCTTTGTGCAGAGCTTCCTCCACTGCCTCGACGCACTGAGCTGCTTTGTAAAGCACTAGCAGCACTGCTCTCGGGTGGAATGGAGAACATGATGGAATGCACCAGTGTGTCTTGGTACTCCCGCATTTTCCGCTCCCGGTTCAATGGTGTTATGAGGCTTTGTAAGCTGTCTCGGTAGCGAGGATCTAGGAGGGTGTACACCCAATAATCAGCCGTGTTGAGAATGTGGGTGATGCGGCGGTCGTTTCTCAGGGACTGCAGCATGAAATCAACCATGTGCTGCAGACTGCCAACTGGCCAGGAAACGCTGTCCCCTGCTTGAGGCGTCATCTCTGCCTGCTCTGCATCACCCCACCCTTGTTCTACATACTGACTACTAGAGCATTATGTACCTCCCTTCTCTATACAGATGTCTTCCTCCATTGACTCCTCCTCACAAAGTGTCCCCTGCCTATGCCTTTGTGAGGAACCACGATGTGCAGACTGTCCAAAAGCAGATGGCATTTGTGACTCCTTATCCTCCACCTCTTCCACAACCTCCTCCCTTAGTGCTTGCAGTGTTTTTTTTCAAGCAGGCAGATAAGGGGGGTAGTCATGCTGACTAGTGCATCATCTGCACTCGCCATCCGCATGGAATCATCGAAAGCACGCAAAACCTGGCAGATGTCCTTCATAGAGGCCCACTCAGTGGTGGTGAAGTGTGAACGGCGCACAGTGCGACTTGTTTGCGCCTGATGCAGCTGGTACTCCATTACTGCTTATTGGAAAGAAGAAATGGCTCGAGCTTCAGGAATAAAATGTTGAAACTTTATTGATGCACATTAAAACGCTGCTGAAACATGACTGGCATGGTCGGTAGGGGAGAGTAACCAATACCCGACTGGACACGTTTCGAACACAGACGTGTTCTTAGTCCTGTGCTGATGGACACACAGGTTGCAATAAACATGTTCAAAGCAGGTGAGTGCAATTAAAATAAACACATGATGTGACTAAATTATAAATAAACAGAACAAAGTATTCAAAAACAGTGCAACAATTTGATTTGCATAAATAATCATAATGGAACATGCAAATTTAGAAAAATGGGAAGATCTAAGAAAAAAAAACGCAAAATCAATTAATAATGGAGCATAATTTCCCTTCTGAGATTTAACCCTGAAGGGGCTCTGGTATTAAGCCTGAAAATCCAGAAGGCTTCTCTATCACGTAACTTCTTTTCCCTATCACCACCTCGTGTGTCCATATGTATCTGTTCAATGGCAAATGTCCTAAGAAACGTGGTGTGCCTATTATGATTTTTTATAAAATAGTTGGATACATTGGACACATGTCGAAGTGTAGGATGTACTATATCATAAAGATGTTCTCTAAATCTTTCTTTGAACTTCCTGGTGGCAGATCCAACATAGAATAATTTGCATTCAGTACATTCAATAATGTAAACCACATAATCAGAATTACAATTAAGACATTGTTTTATGTGAAAAATAGTTAAATTTTGTGAACAATTGAAGTTTGCGTTTTTTTTTATATAAGCACAAGTCTTACATGAACGTGATCCACACTTAAAACAACCCGTAGTAGCCAGTCTGAATGATTTTTAGTTTTTTTAGAATAATAATAATAATAATTTTATTTATATAGCGCCAACATATTCCGCAGCGCTTTACAAATTATAGAGGGGACTTGTACAGACAATAGACATTACAGCATAACAGAAATCACAGTTCAAAACAGATACCAGGATGAATGAGAGCCCTGCTCGCAAGCTTACAAACTATGAGGAAAAGGGGAGACACAAGAGGTGGATGGTAACAATTGCTCTAGTTCGTCGGACCAGCCATAGTGTAAGGCTCAGGTGTTCATGTAAAGCTGCATGAACCAGTTAACTGCCTAAGTATGTAGCAGTATAGACACCGAGGGCTATTAACTGCATAAAGTGTATGAGAACATGATGCGAGGAACCCAATTATGTTTTTTTTTTTTTTAATGGGCCACACAGGGATAGTTAGGTTAATGCGTTGAGGCGGTAGGCCAATCTGAACAAATGAGTTTTTAGGGCACGCTTAAAACTGTGGGGATTGGGGATTAAACGTATTAATCTAGGTAGTGCATTCCAAAGAATCGGCGCAGCACGTGTAAAGTCTTGGAGACAGGAGTGGGAGGTTCTGATTATTGAGGATGCTAACCTGAGGTCATTAGCGGAGCGGAGGGCACGAGTAGGGTGGTAGACTGAGACCAGAGAGGATATGTAGGGTGGTGCTGAGCCATGGAGTGCTTTGTGGATGAGGGTAGTAATTTTGTACTGGATTATTGAGTGGATGGGTAACCAGTGTAATGACTGGCACAAGGTAGAGGCATCGGTGTAATGGTTGGTGAGGAATATGATCCTGGCTGCAGCATTCAGGACAGATTGGAGCGGGGAGAGTTTGGTAAGAGGGAGGCCGATTAGTAGAGAGTTACAATAGTCCAGACGAGAATGAATAAGTGAAACAGTAAGAGTTTTTGCAGAGTCGAAAGTAAGAAAAGGGCGAATTCTAGAAATGTTTTTGAGATGCAGATAAGAAAGAGCGAGCCAGTGATCGGATGTGGGGGGTGAATGAAAGCTCGGAATCAAGTATGACCCCAAGTCAGCGGGCATGTTGCTTTGGAGTAATGGTGGAACCTCACACAGAGATGGCAATGTCAGGCAAAGGTAGGTTAGTAGAGGGAGGAAACACGAGGAGTTCAGTTTTTGACAGGTTCAGTTTCAGATAGATGGAGGACATGATGTTAGAGACAGCGGTAAGACAATCACTGGTGTTTACTAAAAAGGTCGGCGTGATAACAGGAGAAGAAGTGTATAATTGGGTGTCGTCAGCATGGAGATGGTACTGGAAACCAAATCTACTGATTGTTTGTCTAATAGGGGCAGAATACAAAGAGAAGAGGAGGGGGCCTTGGACTGATCCTTGAGGAACCCCAACAGTAAGGGGAAGGTGAGAGGAGGAGGAACCAGCAAAAGATACAGTGAAGGAGCAGTCAGAGAGATATGAGGAGAACCAGGAGAGAACGGTGTCCTTGAGGCTGATGGAGCGGAGCATAGTGAGGAGGAGCTGATGATCCACAGTGTCGAATGCTGCAGAGAGATCCAAGAGAATTAGCATGGAGTAGTGACCATTAGATTTAGCTGTTAGTAGGTCATTAGAGACTTTAGTGAGGGCAGTTTCAGTAGAGTTTAAAGAGCGGAAACCAGATTGAAGAGGGTCTAGAAGAGAGTTATCTGAGAGATAGCGGGTAAGACGGGAGTGGACCAGGCGCTCCAGGAGTTTAGAGATGAAGGGAAGATTAGAGACAGGTCTATAATTAGCGGCACAGTTTTGATCGAGGGATGGTTTTTTAAGTAATGGATGTATGATGGCATGCTTAAATGAGGATGGAAAAATACCGGAAGTGAGAGAAAGGTTGAATATTTTTGTTAGGTGAGAAGTGACAGTCGGGGAAAGGGAATGGAGGAGATGTGACGGAATGGGGTCACTGGTGCAAGTGGTTGGGCGAGAAGATGCAAGGAGCCTGATTAGAATACAAAAAACTAGGTGATAAAACATTTCCCAAAGTAGGAACTCATCTTGATACGATTCTCATGCCGTCTTTCAGAATGGAATCCATAATGTGGTAATCTCTGAGTATATTTGGAGTACGTGTAACAATTTGGGAAACAGATTTGAAGAAGGTACTGTAGGTGAGAACTAAGACAGGTTGTGCCGAATACGCATTGCAATGTGAGCTATTAATGGATGTAGTGTTTAACTCAGTGCGGCTATTAATTACCATCGGTTCAATGGGTTCTGACCTTTGCTTGGAATCAGCAATGTTAAAGGCTCTGTTTAAAGTCCAGTTAGGATATTTTCTGTGGCAAAGACATTGTTTAATGATTGATTTTTCACGGCTGAATGACGATTCAAGGCTGCAATTTCTGCATGTTCTCAAGGCTTTGCCCAAAGGAATAGACTGGATAGTATGTGGGGGATGGAAGCTTTTTGCATGTAAAATAGTGTTACCTGCGGTTTCTTTCTGATATGTATGACTTCTGATGTTTTCAAAAGGAATACCTTGTAGACAAAGGTCCAGAAAATTAATACGATCTTTCTTCCATAAATAGGTAAACATTAAATTAAAAGGATTACTATTAAAGTAAAACATAAACTTAAATATTGACTCCTGATTTCCTTCCCACACAAGTAGTAAATCATCAATATATCTGGAGTACCATTTGATGTTTTCCAAAAAGGGGTTATCATAAAAATAAATATAGTATTCTTCCCACCATGACATTGTTAAATTAGCAACTGAAGGGGAGAATTTAGCTCCCATTGATACTCCATTTGTTTGAATGAAAAATTTACCATCAAATAAATAATTGTTTGATAGCAAAAATGATAATATTGATAAAATAAAAAACTGAAAATCATGAGAAAAATTGCTATACTTAGACAAATGAAATTCAACCGCGGACAGTGCAACCCTACAGTATGTGGAATGGAAGTATTTAAAGAGGTGTATAAGAAAGACATAGCTGAACTGGAGCGGGTGCAGAGAAGAGCGACCAAGGTTATTAGAGGACTGGGGGGTCTGCAATACCAAGATAGGTTATTACACTTGGGGCTATTTAGTTTGGAAAAACGAAGACTAAGGGGTGATCTTATTTTAATGTATAAATATATGAGGGGACAGTACAAAGACCTTTCTGATGATCTTTTTAATCATAGACCTGAAACAGGGACAAGGGGGCATCCTCTGCGGTTGGAGGAAAAAAGGTTTAAGCATAATAACAGACGCGGATTCTTTACTGTAAGAGCAGTGAGACTATGGAACTCTCTGCCGATGATGTTGTAATGAGTGATTCATTACTTAAATTTAAGAGGGGACTGGATACCTTTCTGGAAAAGTATAATGTTACAGGGTATATACACTAGATTCCTTGATAGGGCGTTGATCCAGGGAACTAGTCTGATTGCCGTATGTGGAATCGGGAAGGAATTTTTTTCCCCAATGTGGAGCTTACTCTTTGCCACATGGGGTTTTTTTGCCTTCCTCTGGATCAACATGTTAGGGCATGTTAGGTTAGGCTATGGGTTGAACTAGATGGACATATAGTCTTCCTTCAACCTTAATAACTATGTAACTATGTAACTATATGAAACATCACAGGTAAGCCAAAGGACCCCTTCAAACATATTCAAAACATCTCTGGAGTCCTTTAAATATCCAGGGACACGTTGCACTAGTGGTTGTAAAATAGTGTCCAACCATTCACCGAAGTGCTCACTATATGAGCCTATGCCCGAAATGGTGGGTCACATAGGAGGAGGGAAAACACATTTGTGGGTTTTTGGTAACGCATGTAAAATGGGAATTTTAGAATTATCTACATAAAGATATTCTGCTTGTTGTTTAGTAAAAAAACCCTAAATCAAAGCCACTATCAATAAGCTGCTTAATAAGTGACATATATTCTGAGGTAAGATCTGATTTCAATACACCATAAATGCCACTTTCCGCAAGCATATCATGAATGGCTTTAAAGTAGTCCACTCTATCCAAGATGACTACTGATCCTCCTTTATCAAACATTTTAATCACTATGTCTAAATTGTTCTTTATTTTAACAAGGGAATCCCGTTCACTTCTGGACAAATTAGATTTGACTGAAAAAGGCACTGTTTCATTAACAAGATGACAAATTTCTCTTTCAACTGATTCTTGAAAACGATCCATAGCCTCAGTTCTAGACTGAATTGGGTAGAAAGTAGGATTTTTTATTTTAAAGGATGAAATGGAATTAACATCTTTTACTAATGAATTTTCAGAGTCCATATCCAAAAGCATAGTAAGCGTAGTTTGGTCAAAAAAAATTTTCTTGGAAAAATCATTTGGAGGAAGAATACATGCAGAACCAATCTTTTTATCAGGCTCCTCAAAAAAATGTTTTTGACTGTTAAGTCTCGAACAAATTTATTTATGTCCTTTAATGTAGAAAAAACATTCAGTTCTTTGTTAGTGGGTGCAAAATTCAAGCCACGAGATAACAATTTAATGTCAGTATCAGAAAAAGTAGTGGATGATAAATTGAAAACATTTAATGAAGAATTCTGTTCTGGCTCCTGAGACGATTCTGGAAGATGATGGTGGCGTTTGGAATGTTTTCTCTGACCCCTCCTAGAGCGTTTCTTGATCCTTTTTTGGAAAGCCTGATTTAAATTTTTTACGATAATAATGTGATTGAGCTTTAAAATTCTCATTAGGTGCAGGTAAATCAATGTCCCGATTTGAGGGACCCACTAATGTGTCAGAAGATTCGGCATCAGAAGAAGAAAATGTGACTTGACTTCGGCGTGTGAATGATGGTTCACGATTGCGTCTTTTGAGAATAGATCTGGGTGTGGTTGGTTGTCTCTCCCACCTACGCCATTCGTAAACCTGGTCATTAGTATAGTCAAATAAATCTCTATTAAATTTTCTTTTCTTTACCAAAATGATTGATTCTTCTAGAGATTGTAACTTAGTTTTGCGATTTTTCTGAAAATCCTCATATTCCTGATTAGTGACCAACGACTTATATGATATCAGTTCCTTGTCCAAGTCATATTTTAATTTCAATAACTCCTCATTCTCATGTTTAACAATGAGTTGAATCAACTGTGTGGAACAAGTAGATAACATTGAGTTCCAATCTTTGACAAAGTCATTATTATAGATGGTAGTTGGAATTTTTTTGATTCTTAATCCTCTAGGGATAATATTCTGTTCCAAGTAAAGTGGTTTGATCCCACCAAATGCGCATTTCGTTTAAGGATGACTTTTCTATTGAAGACATGAGATTCAGTGTATCAGGAGATATGACTGAACTTAGACTTACTGATTGAAAAACTTGCGTTGCACGTTCCCTTCTCGAAGGATCAATTAAAGATTCCATGTTTGTTAAAGAGCCAACCAAACTGTATGAAAACAATTAAATAATGAAAAACAAATGGAGATAAAATTAATAAGTCCTCTCCATATGACCATGTGCGGTCAATGAATGTCCAGCAATACTGCTGCCTGCTGCTCACACAACCTATCCAACATATGTAACGTTGAATTCCACCTGGTGGGTAGGTCACATATGATGCGATGCTTCGTAAGGCGGAATCAGCGCTGCAGAGCAGCAATGCGCGATCTTGCCATGCTGGAACGCCGCAAGTGAGCGCACTTTATGTGTACCTTGTGCAGCAGCGCATCAAGATCTGGATAGTCCCTCAAAAAACTCTGCACGACCAAGTTGAGAACATGTGCCAGACATGGGATGTGAGTGAGGTTGCCTAGGCCCAAAGCTGCCACCAGATTTCGGCCATTGTCACACACTACCATGCCTGGCTGGAGATTCGCTGGCACAAACCACACGTCGCTCTCCTGCTTGATGGCATTCCAGAGCTCCTGCGCTGTGTGGCTTTGATTCCCCAAAGAAAATAATTTCAATACGGCCTGTTGACGTTTGCCCACGGCTGCGCTCATATCGGTCGTAACAGGTAAGCGTTCACGGATCCATGTGGAGGCATATTGTGACGACTCCTGCAGTGCTGATTCAGAGAAACTGGAGTGTGAGGAGGAGTCAATGTGTACAGACTGGATTCCTGCAATCCTTGGAGTTGGCAGAACACGTACAGCGCCACTCTCAAGATCTGTACCTGGCTCCACAACATTTACCCAATGGGCAGTGAGGGAAAGATATCATCCCTGTTCATGGTTACTGGTCCACGCACCGGTGGTCGGGTGGACCTTGTTATTGACGGTGTTTAGTAGCGCATGTTTAATTTTTCCCTCCACATGCTTTTGCAGGGCAGGGACAGCTTGCCTGCTGAAATAAAAGCGGCTGGGCATGTTGTATTGTGGGACTGCCAATGCCATGAAGCTACGGAAGGTGTCAGTCTCCACCAGCCTGAATGAGAGCATTTCAAGGGACAGTAGCTTTCCAATGCCAGCATTCAGAGCCTGTGCTCGGGCGTGGTTTGCCAAGTATAGGTGCCTTTTCTCCCATGCCTGTGCTACTGATGGCTGTAGACTGGCCTGGGAGTATGAGGATGACAGGGAACGTGGTGCTGTGGGTGGAATGACACTGTGTGTCTGTACAACAGTGCCAGAGTTTCTTCCATGGCGATCCTGTGAGGAAGCCGAGCCAGCTGTGTGTGAGCTGGAGGAAGAGGCTACAACATGAGCTGAAGAGGTGGTAGGTGGTGCTGTAGGCTGGCCTAGGTCTTCAGTGTGTCTTTGTAAATCCACCACGTGCTTGGTCCGCACATGTTTCCACATATTTGTGGTATTGAGGTTGCTGACACTTTTCCCTCTTTTCACTTTCTGATTACACAGCTTGCATTTGACAAAGCAAATGTCATCTGCAACTGTGTCAGAAAAGGACCAGGCACTGCATGTCTTGGGAGTGCCCGTTTTGGGTTTTGGAAGAAGCATGCTCCTAATGGGTGCCGAAGTGGAGGCTACAGGATACAGGCAACAGAGTCTGCCCCCTCCCTCTCCCTCCATTTTTGGCCATTCGGGGAATCTCTTCCTCAGAGCTGCTCCCACCACCTTCCTCTACCTCACGCCATGATGGGTCAAGGACCTCATCATCTACACTACCCTCTTCAAACAACTGCTTCTCCTAGGTAGTCTCGACAGCACAGTACTCACCAGAAAGTGGCACCTGAGTCTCATCATCAGATGCGTACTGAGGTGTGCTGACCATAGGCACTGGCCCACCTCAACACACATGGGGTAGTAAAATCTTTATTGTGCGCTTAATCCACCTGAAGACCCTCGTTCTGTAAAAGAAAAAAAAGAAAAAAGCTACAATATCCCATACCTCTCCGATCATCCACCTGAAGACCCTCGTTCTGTAAAAGAAAAAAAAGAAAAAAGCAACAATATTCCATACCTCTCCGATCCTCAGTCATGTCCCACGCTGTAAATCCATCTGAAGGGGTTAAATAATTTTGCAACTAGGAGCACTGCTAATGCAGCTGTTGCTCCTGCTTGTAAAAACTGGGGAATGAATGGAATGCAGGGGAGCGAAGCATCGTAGACTTGCGGTGCTGCGCCCCCTGCTGGCATAAACTCATATGAACTTGAGCATGGGAATTTTTCTGAATATTTTCTCACGCTCAAGTTCATATGATTTTAACTGATAACTGAGGCACACGTGGATTGTACTGTGCTATCAGTACAGGAAGAGGAGTATGGTGATTATTACAGCACATGCAGATACTCACCTTGCTTCCCGGGTCCCTCGCTGCCTCACGCCTTCTCTTCAAGGTCCTCAGCCGCACTGGGGATCCTGTTTCCCGTGCATGTGTGCTGGGCCACTTAGGTCGCGATTGCGTGCACTCCCGGCTTCTTTATGATGCCGTGTTGTACTGACCTGGAAGTGCTGTCCTGCCTGGGCAGTGGCCCCTGGGTATATCAGGTCGCTTACTGCTAGACGAAGTTCCCTGATTGCTATTGTGGCTTTCTGTGCTTCCTCCAGGTCCACTTAGATTTCTGTATGTCAGATCCCTGTACGCTTCCAGTGTGTGCGTGTTCTGCTCTGTCCCTGTAAGCTTCCAGTGTGTGCTCTGCTTTGTCCCTGTACGCTTCCAGTGTGTGTGTGCTCTGCTCAGTCTCTGCATGCTTCCATTGCATGTCCTGCTCTGTTCCTGCATGCTTCCAGTGCACTAAAACTACTACCCTCATCCACAAAGCACTCCATGGTTCTGCACCACCCTACATCTCCTCTCTGGTCTCAGTCTACCACCCTACCTGTGCCCTCCGCTCCGCTAATGACCTCAGGTTAGCATCCTCAATAATCAGAACCTCCCACTCCCGTCTTCAAGACTTTACACGTGCTGCGCCGATTCTTTGGAATGCACTACCTAGGTTAATACGATTAATCCCCAATCCCCACAGTTTTAAGCGTACCCTAAAAACTCATTTGTTCAGACTGGCCTACCGCCTCAATGCATTAACCTAACGATCCCTGTGTGGCCTATTTATATATAAAAAAAAAAAAAAATCAGGTTCCTCGCATCATGTTCTCATTCACTTTATGCAGTTAATAGCCCTCTGTGTCTGTACTGCTACATACTTAGGCAGTTAACTGGTTCATGCAGCTTTACATGAACACCCGAGCCTTACACTATGGCCGGTCCGAATAACTAAAGCAATTGTTACTATAAAATTATTATTATTATTATTACCATCCACCTCTCGTGTCTCCCCTTTTCCTCATAGTTTGTAAGCTTGCGAGCAGGGCCCTCATTCCTCCTGGTATCTGTTTTGAACTGTATTTCTGTTATGCTGTAATGTCTATTGTCTGTACAAGACCCCTCTATAATTTGTAAAGCGCTGCGGAATATGTTGGCGCTATATAAATAAAAATTATTATTATTATTATTATGCGTGCTCTGCTCAGTCCCTGAAAGCTTCCAGTGCATGCTCTGCTCTGCTCCATCCCTATACTCCTCCAGTGCTAGCTCTGCTCCATCCTGGTACCCTCTGCGTGAACCCTACCGTGTCCTGAGTTCTGGGTTTTCTCTGTGGCTGCTCCACCAGTCTGGTCCTCGGTGAGTACCCTGATTCTTCTCGTTGTCCTAGAGCAGTCCCTCTGGCACAAGCTATTGCGGTGTATCTCTCTCCTAGGCTTGCCCCTAACGGTCCCTGTATAGGGGTCAGTTCCACCTGGTCAGCTCGCCTGGGAATGGTCATTACCATGATCCAGTGGGTCCATTCCAGGAATTGTAACGGAACAATCAGGCCATGGACCCCATTGGTGCCTCGGCTGCCGCTCAGAAGGAGTTGGTGTACTTGCAGGAGAATCAGATGCGTATAATGTCATTCATGAAGTCCATGGAGTCTTGGTTGTCTGCTTTACAGGCTACTGATCCTGGGAATGCTTCCCAGCTTGCCAGTCTCCAACAGGATCTAGTTCAGCAGCCTGACACCCAGACTCACATTTTAAGTTATATGGCTTCAGTGGATGACCGTTTGCTCTCCCTTCAGTCTGCCAACGCAGCCTCTGCTCAAGCTCAGTCTCATAACCCTGATCCCACTCCGCATCCTCCACCCTGTGTTGGTAAACCACC
Organism: Ranitomeya imitator; assembly: GCF_032444005.1. Lineage (NCBI taxonomy): Eukaryota > Metazoa > Chordata > Amphibia > Anura > Dendrobatidae > Ranitomeya > Ranitomeya imitator. The sequence continues at coordinate 797,634,133 of NC_091282.1, forward strand.
CCGGTATAATGGTGACCCCAAGCTGTGTCGGGGTTTTTTGAATCAATGCCGCCTTCTACATTTTGAATTATTGCAGCACCAATATCCCACATTTGGAGTGCGAGGCTCTGGCTTGGGTAAATCCTTTGTGGGAACATGATGATCCCTTAACCTCTCAATTGTCTACCTTTTAAGAGACCTTTCGCAAAGTGTTCAACGAGCCTGGTCGTGTAGCCTCGGCAACCGAAGCTCTCTTTAATCTCCACCAAGGCTTCCTTACGGTTGGGCGAAATATGCTATTTGTTTTCGTACTCTGTCCTTGGAGCTGGGGTGGGATAACAAGGCACTAGTCGAAGCATTCTAGCGTGGGTTGTCAGGTCGAATTAAGGATAAACTGGCATGTCAGAATACTCCAACCTCCCTATAGGATGTGATCTGTCAGGCCACACGTATTGACTTACGCTTCAAGGAGCGCTCCCGGGAGTCTGTGCGGGAGAGGAGGTACCATCATCTGGTTTCTTCCATTAATAGATCTATCAGCCCACGATCTGTGGTGTCCCCTTTCATTCCCTCACCTGAACCTATGCAGGTGGATCAGGTCAAGATGGCAGATCAGTGTCGGAAAGAGAGGGTTGCACAAGGGCTTTGTGTTTAGTGTGATAGCGCCTCACTTTTAATCTATTCGTGCCCCATTTGGCCAGGAAACTCCTCCACCTAGGTCAGGTAGGAGAGGCCTCCCTGGGTGTGTTTGACTCCTCTCTAGCTTTAACTATGTCTGAGATATATATGTCCAGATAACTTCTGTGAATGAGCGCTATTCGATGTTGGCGTATTTGGATTCGGGCGCGGCCTGCAACTTCATTAGTCTGGAGGACGTCAAGAAGCACCAGATTCCGGTCAGGATTCTGAAGGAGTCGCGTCTGATTTCCTCTGTGGATGAAAGGCCTTAACAAGAGAACATCACGAAGGTTATGATAGAGGTGGGGTTGCAGGTGGGGTCTCTGCATCGCGAGAGAATCAAGTTCTACATCTTGCCCACTTTGTCCCATGCAATTCTTCTTGGGCGACCTTGGCTGACGGCACATGAACCTATCCTGGACTGGCGCTTGGGGAACATTCTTTGTTGGGGCCAGCACTGCCATGATCAATGCCTGTTATCAGTTAAATTTCTCGTCCCTTCTCCGCTCCGGCTGGATTATCATCACTTATTGGTCCTTCACGGATGTCTTTTGCAAGACGGAGGTGAAGAGTCTTCCCCCGCATCGGCCATATGATTGCCCGATTGAACTCATTCCTGGCTCTACGCCCCCTAGGGGTAGAATCTATCCGTTCTCTCCAGTTGAGTCGCAAGCAATGTCGGAGTATATTAAGAAGAATCTGGCCAAAGGCTTTATCCAAAAGTCTTCTCCTGGTGGCGTTGGATTCTTATTTGTCAAGAAGAAATACGGCACACTTCGTCCTTGCATTAACTACAGAGGGCTCAATGAAATTACCATCAAGAACAAGTACCCACTGCCGCTCATCCCGAGCTCTTTGATCACCTACGAGGAGCAAGAATTTTTACTAAGCTTGACCTCCGTGGAGCCTACGATTAGGTCCATATCCATGCTACAGATAAGTGGAAGACCGCAGTCAACACGCGGGATGGGCACTATGAATATTTGATCATGCCCTTCGGTCTCTGCAATGCTCCTGCAGTGTTTCAGGAGCTTATAAATGACGTCTTCTGGGATCTCTTGTATTCCTGCGTTGGGGTGTACCTCAACGACATTCTCATTTTTTCTCCGGATCTGCCTACCCATAGATGGAACGTTCGTCAAGTGTTACTTCATTTGAGAGAGAGACAGAGAACCGCCTCTATGCCAAGTACGAAAAGTGTATCTTCAAACAGACATCCTTGCCTTTTTAGGGGTACATCATCTCTGATTCCGGTTTGAAGATGGATCCCGAGAAGGAGTCCGCCATCCTCAACTGGCCGCGACCCCTCGGAGTGAAAGCCATCCAAAGATTCCTCGTTTTGCGAACTATTACAGGCAGTTTGTGCCCCACTTCTCCTCGTTGACCATGCACCTCTCGTCACTTATCCGCAAGGGAGCTGATCCCAGTGTTTGGTCTTCAGAGGCCGAGGATGCCTTTTTGACTCTGAAGCAAGCCTTCGTACATGCGTCGGTACTTCATCACCCAGACACTAATAGGCCATTCATTCTCGAGGTGGATGCTTCCTCCACAGGGACCAGGGCTGTGCTCTTCCAGAGGTCATTATCCGGTCATTTGATCACTTGCGGATTCTTCTCCAAGGCATTTTCTTCTTTGGAATGCAACTATTCCATCGGTGACAGAGAACTATTGGCTATCAAGTTAGCATTGGCTTTTCTACATGCATTTGCATATTTCCCATAAGGGATGGGGCAGTATTCTGGAACAGTATTGAGAAACAGGTGATGGTGTCTCCACGGTGTTGGATGTTTTGATCTCCCCAAGGTCATTCATCCTTTTGTTTATAGTCCTTTTACAAGGCACTGCTCCTAATAACCAGTTTCCTACTCCACACTGATGAGGGGCAAATACCCCGAAACAGCTGTCTGTGGATGGATACCATGTTTTGGCATATGTGGTTTTCCTTTTTGGATGCTGCCCTTCCCGTGGTTGTTCCTTCCCGGTGAAAGACCTGGCTATTTATTGCTTGCGTTGAGAAACACGTGATGGTGTCTTTTCTACATGCATTTGCATATTTCCCATAAGGGATGGGGGCAGTGTTCTGGATCACTGCGTTGAGAAACACGTGATGGTGTCTCCGCAGTGTTGGATGTTTTGATCTCCCCGAGGTCATTCATCCTTATGTTCATAGCGTTGGAGGAGTGGCGGTATCTTTTGGAAGGTGCGGTATACCACTTCATAATTTTCCCCGTCCACAAGAATCTGGCTTATATTCAGTCTGCCCAAAGACTCAACTCTCTGCAAGCTCGGTGGTCCCTGTTTTTCGCCTGTTTTGCTTTTGAGCTTCACTTCTGACCTGGCGAAAAGTACGTTAAGGCTGATGCCTTGTCAAGGTCCTTCCAGTTGGCTGATTTTGAAGAGGAACCATCCCACATTATTGATCCCTACAAAATCACCTCGGTGGCTGACCTGAGGTTTGCTACCTTACCGGCAGGTAAGACATTCGTCTCTGAGAAAGACAGGGAGAGGGTGCTGCGCTGGGCACACACTTCTAAAATTGCCGTTCATGCTGGAACTAAGAAAACATACTTCCTTTTCTCTCGCCACTGTTGGTGGCCGTCCCTGCACCAGGATGACAAAGAATTTTCAGCCTCATGTCCTTCCTGCGCCTGGAACAAGATTCTGAGACAAATACCCTCTGGGGCCCTCCCTGCATCCTCTTCCTGTGCCATCAGTTCCCTGGTGGCATACTGTCATGGACTTTGTCACCGATCTTCCTTGCTCCATGGGTTGCACAACTATCCTGGTGGTTGTGGATCGGTTTTCTAAGATGGCCCATTTTGCCCTGCTGCCTGGTTTGCCCTCAGCTCCCGAGTTGACAAGTATTTTTATTCATCACATCTTCAAATTCCATGGTTTCCAGCAACACATCGTGTCAGATAGGGGAGTCCAATTCACCTCCCGGTTTGGGAGAGCTCTCTGTAAACTTTTGAACGTGACTTTAGATTTCTCTTCAGCCTATCATCCCCAGTCCAATGGTCAGGTGGAGCGGATTAACCAGGTCTTGACCTCGTATCTCCGACATTTTTCTAATGCTCACCAGGATGATTGGGTTGACCTCCTCCCTTGGGCCGAGTTTGCCTATAACAATCACTCCGGTGAGTCTTCTACTAAGTCCCCGTTCTTCATCGTCTCTGGCAAACATGGCAACCTGCCTTTCCGGTTTCCCGTGGTTCGGTTGTGCCGGCTGCTGACTCCGTGTCCTTAGAATTCTCTAAGATTTGAGAGGAGACCAAGGATGCGCTTGAGAGATCTTGCATTAGGATGAAAAAGCACGCTGACAAAAGGCGTTTGGATGCTTCCCCTTATCAACCTGGCGATAAGGTCTGGCTTTTGTCCAAGTATATCTAAATTGGGTCCTCGTTACATTGGTCTCTTTGAGATCCTGGCTCTAATCAATGATGTAGCCTACAAGTTGAGGTTGCCTGCCTCAGTCCGTATCCCCCAACTCCTTCCATGTGTCTCTCCTTAAACCTGTGGTCCTTAACCGCCATCATTCTTCTGTTGGTTTTCTCTGCCACCTGTTAGCACTGATAATGTTTTTGAAGTAAGAGATATACTAGCCATGAGGAAGGTTAGGGGGAGAACCTTCTTTATTGATTGGAAGGGGTATGGGCCTGAGGAGCGGTCATGGAAACCACAGGAGAACATCAACGCTCCTCATATCTTCAGGAGATTTCTTTCCAGCCTTAAGAAAGGGGGATGTAAGGGAGGGGGTACTATTATGGCACACACAGATACTTACCTTGCTTCCCAGGTCCCTCGCCACCTCCCGCCTCTCTTCCGGGTACTCAGCCACACTGGGAATCCCATTCCACGAGCATGCGTGCTAGGCCACTTAGGTCACGGTCGCGCGCACTCCCAGCTTCTTTATGATGCCGAGTTGTACTGACCTGGAAGCACTGTCCTGCCTGGGCAGTAGCCTCCAGGTATATCAGGTCGCTTCCTGCTGGAGGAAGTGCCTGATTGTTATTGTGCCTTTCTGTGCTCCCTCCAGGTCCACTTAGGTTTCTGTAGGTTAGGTCCCTGTACGCTTCCAGTGTGTGTGTGTTCTGCTCAGTTCCGGTATGCTTACAGTGTGTCCTCTGTTCTGTCGCAATATTCCTCCAGTGCTAGCTCTGCTCCATCCAGGATCTGGTACCCTCTGCGTGAACCCTTCTGTGCCCTGAGTTCCGGGTTTTCTCTGTGGCTGCTCCGCCCATCTGGTCCTCGGTGAGTACCTTGATTCCCCTCGTTGTCCTAGAGCCGTCCCTCTGGCACAAGCTATCGCGGTGTATCTCCCTCTTAAGCTTGCCCCTAACGGTCCCTGTATAGGGGTCAGTTCCACCTGGTCAGCTCACCTGGGAACGGTCGTCACCGCGATCCAGTGGCTCCACTCCAGGAATCATAACAGTGATTCCCAGGGCGAGGAATGGGAGAACAGAGAGGATGATGATTAGGTTGTAGATCCCACTTTGTGTGAACAAACAGGCATGCAGCTGAGTAGCTCATCAGAGGAGGTGGAGGAGGAAGTCGAGTAGGTTACTTTGTGGCTTTCCACACCGACAGTGAATGATGCAACCACTGTATCCTCATTCACAAGCAGCGGTCACAGATCTGAACTTTGCAGAGGTGGCAAGGGTTCGCTAGCCTGGCCCTTTTTTGACACCACAAAGGATGACTCAACTCACGTTATCTGCGAACTTTGCAAAAAAAAGACTGAGTAGAGGCAAAAATATCCAATAATTTGTCTATTACAAGCATGAACCAGAGCATGTGCGATCAACATCCGTCAGTCTGGGAATCTCACTTCCCTGAAAGGTGGACTAGCGGGCCTCACCAACCACCGATCGCCCCGTTTACCATATCTACTGCCCATTTCCCCTCAGTCAACGTGGCAAGTGTTCTTGCACAGTTCTCCGTCTGCAGAACCTCCACTTGTTTACCCGCTACATTCATGGTGAGTAAGAGCCAGTCAGCTGTTTTGGAAGTGGACATGGCGGCTATTTTTGACCTCAGACACCGAGCACATCGCATTACATCTTTCTCAATCCACCATAACATCCGCACCTGCACCTCACTCACAGTCCAGCAGTTTGTCGTGTTCACCCAACTCCAGCCTCTGTCAGCAAAGCAGCCAGTCCTCGTTTGTGCAGTTGTGGTTAGGTAAAAGATTGTTTCCTCCTACACATGGCATCACTAAGAGCTTGAACTTAACTATCTTCAATCTACTAATAATAATAGCCTTTATTTATATACTGCAAACATTTTCTGCCGAGCTTTACAAGTCAGCAGTTCATATAAAACAGTCCCAAGTTACAAAGTAAATGATAATCCAACAGTTAAAGCAAAAATAATGACGACCCTGCTCTTCAGAGCTTACAATCTACTATGAAGTGAGGGCATTGCCGAACTGGCACAAAAAGAAATCCCACTAGCCCACATACTATAACATGTCCCACCCCAGATCAATGGATTTTTATTTACTTACTCCAGCGGTTTGCTTTTTTTCAGCGCTGGAGTGGCAGTTTAAGCGTAAGCCCCTTAGCCCCAGTATGACATCCTAACCCTCTGGCATCTTCCCAGCTTTTGAGCACCGCTCCGGTCCCACAACACCATTTTGTAAGCGCAGCAAAACACACATGCATGCTCACACACGGGAAAATACACATGCATGCTCACACAGATTGAAAAACATACATGCACGCTCACACGCATAGGAAAACACACATGCACGCTCACACGCATAGGAAAACACACATGCACGCTCACACGCATAGGAAAACACACTTACTCAGGAAAACACACATACTCTAACCTGCCATGTTTAATTTATCATTTGTCAAATGCCCATCTCCCCCCACTGCTACTTATCTCAGCACAGCAAAAGTTGAGATGGGCCGCTGGAGATGTTACCTGGAGTGTGCAGGGCAGTGGGCACACAGGGCAGTTATATCACCTTGTCCTGCTGTCCTGTGCTGCTGCTTTGCACGCTGATGCTCCTTCCTCTCCTGGGTGATCGGACATCATCTTTAAATTGGGTCTAGTTTTTAATGAGGCTTTCCTGAACGCCTACTCATCCACCGCCACTAGATCATCAGGGTTAACGTTTTTCGTGCTGCTCCAGTCAGTCAAATTTTTGGCAAGGGTGTCTATGATACCCATAAAATATTTTTAACAATTTTACTCCCCCAGGGGGAAATGTTTGTCAGCCCATGCACTTAGTGTATGGGAATTACGAGTCTAGGAGACACACTCCTTGTCACGCTCACGCCCTGACTGGCCCCACTGTGCCACAAACCAGACTACCCAGGAAGGGGCGTGACTATGACAGCTTCCTTGGTCTTCTCTGGAGCCTCTGATGGTGAGGTCAGACTTGTGCAGCAGGCAGCTGCCAGGTGCTACTCCAGGGTGGTGTCTGGCTGTGGCTGCTGATCCCACTTGGAGAACAGGAACACTAGGACAGGTGCGGGCATCAGGCAGGACTAGCAGATGAGCACAGATGAAACTCATACGAGTAGGCTGGCATGGCTGTGACACAGGGCTGGCAGGCATGACAGAGACACAGGGCTCGACGCAAGCAGTGAATAGCCAGGCCTTTCCCCGGGAAGGAACAACCACGTGAAGGGCAGCATCCTATGAAGGAAAGCCACCTATGCCAAGCATGGTATCCATCCACAGACAGCTGTTTCGGGGTGTTTGCCCCTCATCAGTGTGGAGTAGGAATCTGGCTATTAGGAGCAGTGCCTAGTAAAAAGGCTATAAAGGCACAGATGATTGGCCTCGGGGAGACCAAAACATCCAACACTGTGGAGACACCATCACGTGTTTCTCAACGCAGTGATTCCAGAACACTGCCCCCATCCCTTATGGGAAATATGCAGATGCATGTAAAGAAGCTGCGGAGACACCATCACGTGTTTCTCGACGCAAGCAGTGAATAGCCAGGCCTTTCCCTGGGAAGGAACAACCACGGGAAGGGCAGCATCCTATGAAGGAAAGCCACCTATGCCAAGCATGGTATCCATCCACAGACAGCTGTTTCGGGGTGTTTGCCCCTCATCAGTGTGGAGTAGGAATCTGGCTATTAGGAGCAGTGCCTAGTAAAAAGGCTATAAAGGCACAGATGATTGGCCTCGGGGAGACCAAAACATCCAACACTGCGGAGACACCATCACGTGTTTCTCAACGCAGTGATTCCAGAACACTGCCCCCATCCCTTATGGGAAATATGCAGATGCATGTAAAGAAGCTGCGGAGACTCCACACTGATGAGGGGCAAACACCCCGAAACAGCTGTCTGTGAATGGATACCATGCTTGGCATAGGTGGCTTTCCTTCATAGGATGCTGCCCTTCCCGTGGTTGTTCCTTCCCGGGGAAAGGCCTGGCTATTCACTGCTTGCGTCGAGAAACACGTGATGGTGTCTCCGCAGCTTCTTTACATGCATCTGCATATTTCCCATAAGGGATGGGGGCAGTGTTCTGGAATCACTGCGTTAAGAAACACGTGATGGTGTCTCCGCAGTGTTGGATGTTTTGGTCTCCCCGAGGCCAATCATATGTGCCTTTATAGCCTATTTACTAGGCACTGCTCCTAATAGCCAGATTCCTACTCCACACTGATGAGGGGCAAACACCCCGAAACAGCTGTCTGTGGATGGATACCATGCTTGGCATAGGTGGCTTTCCTTCATAGGATGCTGCCCTTCCCGTGGTTGTTCCTTCCCGGGGAAAGGCCTGGCTATTCACTGCTTGCGTCGAGAAACACGTGATGGTGTCTCCGCAGCTTCTTTACATGCATCTGCATATTTCCCATAAGGGATGGGGGCAGTGTTCTGGAATCACTGCATTGAGAAACACGTGATGGTGTCTCCGCAGTGTTGGATGTTTTGGTCTCCCCGAGGCCAATCATCTGTGCCTTTATAGAGACACAGGGCTGGCAGGCACGGCAGAGACACAGGGCTGGCAGGCACGGCAGAGACACAGGGCTGGAAGCATGGCAGAGACACATGGCTGGCAGGCACGACAGAGACACAGGGCTGGCAGGCTCGGCAGAGACACAGGACAGGCAGGCACGGTTGAGACACAGGGCAGGTTGGTGTGGTGTATGAAGGAACAGGTAGGGACCTGTTCACACAGGAGGTGCAGGTACAGATATGAAGTATGAAGGAACAGGTTATGACCTGTTCACACAGGAGGTGCAGGTAAGGAAACAAGCAGTAAGGAATGAAGTATGAAGGAACAGGTTGGGACCTGTTCACACAGGAGATGCAGGAACGGAAACAAGCCGGAAGAAAAGGAGTATGAAGGAACAGGATGGGACCTGTTCACACAGGAAGAGAACCGCGAGGCTGCAGATAGGAGTGGTAGAGCAGCAAGAGATAGAGCTGCAACAGAAGCTAAGCAGAGCGGAACCGCAAGGAATGCGGAGAGGAGCTGCAGCAAGAGATTTCTGCAGCAGCAGAAGCCAAGCAGAGCGGAACCACAAGGAATGCGGAAAGGAGCTGCAGCAAGAGATTCCTGCAGCAACAGGAGCGGAGCAGAGCTGAACGGAGCAGAACCACAGGGGTGCGGAGTAGAGGTAAAGCTGCAAAAGAGCAGAGCACAGGCAAAGTCACAAAGGTACAGAGCAGGCAGAGCCGCAAGAGTGCGGAGCATAAGCAAACATAGAGGACATAAGGAAAGACACAGCAGGGAAACAAGCCACAGATAAGGAGACAGGGAGACAGAGATAGGACAAAGTTCAGACAAGGTAATGGAACAAGACAAGGCACAAGAACAAAGAGACAGGGACCAGGATATTCTGCCTCCTGGAGGGCGGACAACAAGATCAAGGCAAGTCTAGAACAGAAACACTGAGACCAGGATATACAGCCTCCTGGAGGGCAGACAGACAAGATCAAGGTAAAGCTAGGAGTAGAACCTCCAGAGAAGTAGGAACACAGAGCAAGGCCTGGCAGCTCAGAAGCAAAACACTAACTGAGTTAACGCATTGCGCAGGCCCAGTCCACAAAGTGGAGCTGCCCTAAATACTGGAAGCCTCTTGGTAATTGGTCAGGAACAGACGAGACAGGTGTGCCCTGATTCCATAAGAACCAGAGAGTTCTGGCACCACCCCCCTATGCACACAGCCAGGAAGCATGCAGAGAGCAAATGCACGGGAATATGGAGCTGGCAACAGACAGAACACAACATGGAGCAGTGAGTAAGATTGTGTGGGAGGGATGGAAGGCCATGTAGTGATGCCAGCAGAGTTGTTACAGTACCCCCCCTTTATGGCCTCTCTTCTTCAAGCCCACCAGAATTACTTGTAGTAGAAGGATAGGAGCACACATAGTCAGAGCCATCACAACATTCCTCGGGTAGGATGAGGTAGGTGTGTCATTAGGGATCTCAGGTTGCCAAGTCTCTTTGAATCCAGCAAGATCAGGTTCCTTTAGAATGGTGGAAAGCAGAGATGAGCACACTTCTGTCTTGGGATCTTCACCCAATAGAAAGATGGAAACTGGAGGCATACATACAGGAAGCATCTTCAGCCTGGTACCTGAAAAAACTGGACCGCCTCTTCTGGATTAGAGGGTAAGTAATTCTCTGTCTTGGTATTTTCACCAAGTAGCCACTTGGAAGCAGAAGACATACATTTAGGAAGCCCCATCAGCATGTTATTCTGACAAAACTAGACCATCTCTTCCTCCGCATTGGTGAAGAACAGAGATAAAAGAGCTTCAGCTTCAACTTCTTCATCCACCTGCCACATGGAATCTGAAGGCATCTTTACAGGAAGCATCTTCTGCCCATAGTTCAGAGAAAAACTTTCATGCGACAGGGATATTCCTGGGAAATGGTCACTGGTATTGTCACTGGAGGTGTGCATAGAGGGCGCCACTGCTTCCTTTACTTCAGTGAGGTCAGCACACCGTGACTCAATAGCCAGCTGATCAGGTGGAGAGGATGTCAACACTGTAGATTGACCTTGCAGTTTAGGAACAAGAAACCTCTGGAGAACAGATAGTTCCAAATGCAGAACCACGCTGGGTCTTTGGACCGGAACAAGCAGCAGAGTATCCGGTTCAGAACGACCGACGGGCAGACTGGTCAACAAGTGGAAAACAAATTTCTTTGAATATAATGCTTCAATTTGGAGCTGTAGTAGTCCCTTCCACACTGGACTGTTCATAAGTAGGACTCGCCATCACCAAACACCTTCACAGGATTCTGGAGCTGTGGAACAGGAACCACACATAGACTCCAAAATGAAGTGAAAGACAGCATGCAATCCAGGTGAAGTAAAAAAATCCTTTATTGTGCCAGATGCATCTGGCACAATAAAGGATTTTTTTACTTCACCTGGATTGGATGCTGTCCTTCACTTTGTTTTGGTATGTACTCTTCCACTTTGGTCCAGTGGAATTAGGACGGGCATCCCTATATCTGCTGTGCTGTCTGCCATTTTCTAATATATGGACCACACATAGACTCCATCTGGTTAGCAGCTTGAATACATCTGCAGGGCTGAAGCTCCCACAAGGCCCCGGAACAGACACAGACTTTACCGGAAGGGAGTTATTCTCACCGAAGGCAGTCTCTCCTACTTGTCCAAGGTTGTGAAGATTTAGATCCCCTGGACAGAGGCCGTCCAGGTATTCCTCACAACAGCAGCGACATTGTATGCCCTTCTTATGGCTGATTTCAGGCTGCTGTTTTGCCAGCCCACTCTTGTTAACCTTTTTAGCCTTCACTTGGGTAGCTGCTTTAACGAGTAGAGGAACTGGAGGGTCACAGACGGTCATGGCTTGACGTGGAGGTTTCTTCATGGGTTTCACCCATCTGGAGCACCTCTCAGATCTAGAAAGCGAAGACATTGCAGGAGCAGCTGGACGAGGCATGTCAAAGAGTCTCCAGGCCACCAGGAAGACCCCAAGGTTCATGACGATAGGATCCCCTGCTTCCCAGAGGAGACAAATCCATATTAAAGCATCTCCTGCTAGGTAGGACATGATGTAACCCACCTTAATCTGGTCAGAGGGGACACAAGCTGCATTCTGCAGGATGTAGTGCAAGCACTGTTCCAGGAAGCTTTGGAGAGCAGTGGCACAGAATATGGAGCTGGCAACAGACAGAACACAACATGTAGCAGTTAGTAAGATTGTGTGTGAGGGATGGAAGGCCATGTAGTGATGCCAGCAGAGTTAGTTTTTACACTCCTTTAAATTGGGCCTAGTTTTTAATGAGGCTTTCATGATCATGTCCTCATCCACGCCACTAGATCACCAGGGTTAACTTGTTCTGTGCTGCTACAGCCAGTCCAATTTTGGCAAGGGTGTAAATGATGCCCATAAAATATTTTTAACAATTTTACTCCCCCAGGGGGAAATGTTTATCAGCCCATGCACTTAGAGTATGGGCATTACAAGTCTAGGAGACCCGCTCCTATGTAATGGAATAGTTTTTTAGGAGGCCCTCCTCCATGTTTCTTCCAAGGGGGATTGGGGTGCATGCAAATTTGGTTCAAGGCAGCCCTTGCATTCAATGTATAAGGAGACTGTATGGCAGCCAACTGAAGTGGGTTTTCCTGTGGCCTACCAGTATCTGGGTTCAAAGGCTTATTGGGGCGCATATGACTTGAAAGCAGGGCAGGACTTGCATTCAATGCAACTTTTTTCAGGAGGCCCTACTGTACCTCTCGTGAAAGGGGTATTGGGGTGCATTGTAATTCTTGGCAGCTCAGCCACTCACTGCATAGGCAATAACAGCATAGAATCACAATGTCCCTTTAAGAATATTAATGCCGCCTGATGCCCCTCAAAAAATAGGAACATTTCGGTCTGGAGTTAATTATTTTGCCTTATATACAATTCATTACCCTGGAGAGGATGTACCTTAACATATTTCCCAGCAAAATCCATTTTGGTTTCGTTTTTGTATGTTTTTTGGTGCACCTGTAAAAATGGTTGAAACTTTGACAACATTGCTTACAGCTGTGACCTAGGAGTCAGAAATGCCTCCAGGGGCATACCCCATGATGTCCCTGTGTCATTTGAGCAGTGTTTCCATAATTTTCAGACATTTTTAGACCTTAAAAGGACCCCCGGGGGATCACGGTAAAAATACCCTGGTTTCCCATAGACTTACATTGGGCTCGTTGCTCGGGTCGAGTACCCGAGTATTCCAATATGCTCGACCCGAGCAACGAGCAACAGAGCATTTTAGTTCTCGCCTATCACTAATTGGGAGTAATGTGCTGTCTTATGTGTCTGTTCTTTATGTGCAACGTTTAAATAGAAAGTGCCTCCCATAAAGGGAAGAAAGCGTTATTTGACTGTTTTACCTGTTGAAATGCGCATTTCCAAAAATGTATTGCAAGTTTCTTATAACACCTGAACTTGCTATGTTCCAGCCCGCAGAGGTGCTGTGTGTAACAGGGGAGTGGGGGGGGGTTTCGGGAATATGTGGCGCCCCGGGGTCCAGTCGCCACAGAGATGTTGCTCCTCACCCAGAGGTGTGGTATCCTACTCTCAGGTAAAGAGGAAGCACTACTCAGGACTCTAACACTCATATTCAACACACACTAGTTCAGTTGGGGCACCTGGGCGTACCCTTAGGGAGGAAGGCCTCATCCCAGGTTGGATAGGAGAGGGTGTGAGAACAGTCTAGAAGGCAGACATTGAGTCAGTCCAAGGGAGGAGAGCAGAGCAGACGTGTGAAGAACAGTGTGCAGATTGTGAGAGAAATGGAGCTGAGGAGACGTGAGGGTCTTCAGCTCCTGACAGCCTGAAGAGAGAATTGAGAGGGAGAGACAGAAGGAAGCTCTCAGGAGGACAGAAGGGGTCCTAGGGGCATGGGTAGTGCAGAAGCCACTGTTGGGGCCGATATCCAGACGTGGAGGGACCAGGTCGCAGGCAAGGGGACTGGCCCCAACTTAGTGGAATACTTCAAGTTCAGCTAAGAAACCAGAGGCTGTGGCTTTTGCAAGAAGCACAGCCACCTCCCCCCATACTTTGCCGAAAAGGCAGCCGTATAGAATCCAGGGGACTCAGAGTACGTCGCCCGACCAGGTTTGTGGCTGCTGGCTTGGGACTCTGTGGGTAAGGCACTGGGGAGGAGAAGAGGAAAGCCAGTGAAGTGAGAAGGCCAGAGAAAGGCATGCGAAAGGAGTCTTGGAAAGGTGCATCCCAATTTGCCTGGGAATTTGCTGGACCACTAACCTGAAGAACACAGCATCAGGCTTGCGTTTGTGGACTGGAGAACTGTGAGTAAAGCATTGGAAACTGCACCTTGCTGTGTCCTTGTGACCTTTCTACAACACCTGCCCAGCCTACAACAACCACAGTTGCCCTGGGGTTAGCTCTACCTGTGGAGAGCTGTACCAACTCTGCTGCATCATAACTCTTGATCAATGTAAGACAAGTAAATAAGTAGCTGTAATATAATGGGGATACCCTTTAAGTTAGAAGTTAAGAAGAAATGTGACTTCTTGAAGCTAATGTTTCTTTTTTATCTCTCCAGGAACCTTTGTAGTTTAATATTTAATTTGCTTGGGCAGATAAGGTGACCCCAGTCATACTTATCTGCTGAAATTTATGTATCTATCATGTTTCCTCTAAATTTACTGCATGTGAGCTGTGCCAAATATTTATAATGTATAAGAAACACATTATGGAGATTAATCAAAATCAGCACTATTTCCCCTTGTAAATGAAACGCAATGATTGCATCAAGATGTTGCCTCTTGCTTCATTGAAAGAACCTCTCGCAGATCTGGAAACTGAGGACTGGCGTCCGCCGTTCTTTATTTTATTCTTCTCTCTATTGTACATAATGATTAACACAGTATTGAAATCTCTACTGTTTGGAAATCTACGCAGAGAGGTCCATTTGTCTCATTTCTATTCCAATCTTATCTCACTACTTAAATATTTATCTAAATGTTAAAACTCGCCTTGCCAAATTCTTGCATGGTTAAATAGCTGGATAATTTCCAGGCCAATTCTCTGTGGGCACTGTAATAAGGCGTAATCACGAACCCTTTTAAAAAAAAATGTTCTGTACACCTTGCTAGAAAATCTATTAACAGAACTTGCAGTTATCGAGGCTGTTTTTTTTTGTTTAAAAAATTAGAAATGATAAATTGTTGAAAACTTGTGGAACTACAGAAAAGAAAAAGCAGAGTAATCTTAAAAAAAAGCCTGTAAAGAAGGCCTAACCTACATGGTGCTAACAAAATATTTGATTAATTTTTATAGGAATCTGTCACTCCTAAAACTGAAATGGAAATATTTAGACCTTCATATAAGGTACTTGACCACTATTAAAATCATACTGGTACTTTAGATTTTAGTAAGTGTGTATTAGAGATAAAATGTTTTACTACATATGCAATTGGGGGTGTTTCAGTGCACCCATGTTATGGATGAGGGCACAGTGCACCATTTTGCCCCCTCAATTACAATTCTCTGCTCCTCACTTTATCATGATTGACAGCGCGTGTTTCGGAGCCCTGCCTGGTCTAACTCCACATGTCTGCACATACTGGCACTGAAGCCGCAGAGGGTTGCATGCACAGTGTCAGGCCGGTTTCACACGTCAGTGGCTCCGGTACGTGAGGTGACAGTTTCCTCACGTACCGGAGCCACTGACACACGTAGACACAGTGAAATCAATGCATCTGTGCAGATGTCATTGATTTTTTGCGGACCGTGTCTCCGTGTGCCAAACACGAAGACATGTCAGTGTTCGTGGGAGCGCACGGATTACACGGACCCATTAAAGTCAATTGGTCCGTGTAAAACACGTACCGCACACGGACGTTGTCCGTGTGCAGTCCGTGTGCCGTGCAGGAGACAGCGCTACTGTAAGCGCTGTCCCCCCACTGGTGCTGAAGCCGCGATTCATATCTTCCCTGCAGCAGCGTTTGCTGTAGAGAAGATATGAATAATCGTGTTTAAAATAAAGCTCCATGTGCCCACCCCCCTCCCACCCCCTGTAGGCCCCCCCTGCTTTTATTAAAATACTCACCCGGCTCCCTCGCTGGCTGGCGCTGCTTCCTGTCCTGGCCGCAGCTTCTCCTGTATGCAGTCACGTGGGGCCGCCCATTACAATCATGAATATGCGGCTCCACCTCCCATAGGGGTGGAGCCGCATATTCATTACTGTAAATGAGCGGCCCCACATGACTGCTCATACAGTAGAAGGTGCGGCCAGGACAGGAAGCAGCACCAGCCAGCGAGGGAGCCGGGTGAGTATTTTTAGAACAGCGGGCGGGCACACAGGGGGTGGGAGGGGGTGGGGACATAGATCTTTATTTTAAACACGATTATTCATATCTTCTCTACAGCAAACACTGCTGCAGGGAAGATATGAATCGTGGCTTCAGCACCAGATGCAGGGGACAGCGCTAAACTTTAGCGCTGTCTCCTGCACGGTGCGTGTGGTACCCAGTGGGCACACGGGCGGCACACGTGTGCCGCACGTGTACCACACTGATGTGCCACAGAAACGCACCGGCACACGGACACGGATAATTCCGGTACCAATTTTTCCGGTACCGGAATTATCTGGACGTGTGAGACTGCCCTCAGTGTGTGCAGGAGCAGAGTTCTCATGCTCTCTCCTGTACATAGCAGCTGTTCACTGCACACAAGTGGCAGCTGTCAGCAGTGGCTGATGCTGACAGGAGAGGGAGAGGAGAATGCGCACTAAGTCAGTGCAAGTGCGCTATCATTTCCCTCTACTGAGTATAGCAGCTGGACACTGCTGTATGATCTTGTGTGTAGCAAGTGGCTGCTATACACAGGAGAAGGAGATTTTTACTTATCTAGTAAAACTGTTTTCTCTAAAACACATTTAATACAATTCACATTACAAGTATGATTTTTATAGAGGCTAAGTCCGATATATGAAGGTCTAAATTTTTCAATTCTGGGAGTGACAAACTCACTTTAATATTTTTTTATGTTTTGATTCTATGATTTTTTTTCTCTAAAAGGTCTATTAAAAAAAGATTACATTTCTTCTAGGAGGTCAAACAGAAGGAGGTCAAATTTTCTTTATTTGTCACAAGATCACCTATTGATTTTAAATATCTGGGCAGTCCCGCTCCTACTCTGAAGTGGCAAAACTTCACTATATTGTAGTTGACAAGCAATCGTGTAACTGACGGAGCTGGAATCTGGTTGTCAGAGAATGCTGGGGACTAGGGTTGAGCGAAACGGGTCGAACATTTTCAAAAGTCGCCGACTTTTGGCTAAGTCGGGGTTTCATGAAACCCGATCCGACCCCTGTGCGGGGTCGGCCATGCGGTACGCGACTTTCGCGCCAAAGTCGCGTTTCAATGACGCGAAAAGCGCCATTTCTCAGCCAATGAAGGTAAACGCAGAGTGTGGGCAGCGTGATGACATAGGTCCTGGTCCCCACCATCTTAGAGAAGGGCATTGCAGTGATTGGCTTGCTGTCTGCGACGTCACAGGGGCTATAAAGAGGCGTTCCCGCCGACCGCCATCTTACTGCTGCTGATCTGAGCTTAGGGAGAGGTTGCTGCCGCTTTGTCAGAAGCAGGGATAGCGTTAGGCAGGGTCCATTAACCACAAAACCGCTTGTGCTGCAGCGATTTGCACTGTCCAACACCACCCTCGGTGTGCAGGGACAGTGGAATTTTTTTTTTTTTTTTTTTTCCCCTCAGCGCTGTAGCTCATTGGGCTGCCCTAGAAGGCTCCCTGATAGCTGCATTGCTGTGTGTACGCCGCTGTGCAAACCAACTGCTTTTTTCAAAGCACAAATCCTCTTGTTCCTTCCTTTCTGCACAGCTATCTTTTTTGTTTGTCCACACTTTTTATTTCATTTGTGCATCAGTCCACTCCTTATTGCTGCCTGCCATACCTGGCTGAGATTACTGCAGGCAGGGAGATAGTAGCTGCCTGCCATACCTGGCTGAGATTACTGCAGGCAGGGAGATAGTAATTGTAGGACATTCCCTGTTTTTTTTTTTTTTTTTTTTTTGGTGGGAGATTAAGATTGGCAATTTGGCATTTCTGCTAGAGTGCCATCCCTGTGTGTGCCATCTCTCTCACATAGTGGGCCATAGAAAGCCTTTTCATTTTTCTGTATTTTTTTTTTTTGTGGGGTGTATAAATTCTCCCTGATAAAAATACAGTGGGAGATTAATATTGGCCTTTGGGCTTGTGTGCCAGTCCTGAGTGTGCCATCTCTCTCACAAATAGTGGGCCATAGAAAGCCTATTTTATTTTTTTTTGGGTTTTATAAATTCTCCCTGAAAAAAAGGGAGATTAATATTGGCCTCTGGGCTTCTGTGCCAGTCCTGAGCGTGCCATCTGTGCCAGTCCTGAGCGTCCCATCTCTCTCACAAATAGTGGGCCATAGAAAGCCTATTTAATTTTTTTTTTGGTTTTATAAATTTTCCCTGAAAAAAGGGAGATTAATATTGGCCTCTGGGCTTGTGTGCCAGTTGTGAGCGTGCCATCTGTGCCAGTCCTGAGCGTGCCATCTCTCTCACAAATAGTGGGCCATAGAAAGCCTATTTAATTTTTTTTTTGGTTTTATAAATTTTCCCTGAAAAAAGGGAGATTAATATTGGCCTCTGGGCTTGTGTGCCAGTTGTGAGCGTGCCATCTGTGCCAGTCCTGAGCGTGCCATCTCTCTCACAAATAGTGGGCCATAGAAAGCCTATTTAAATATTTTTTTGGTTTTATAAATTCTCCCAGAAAAAAAGGGAGATTAATATTGGCCTCTGGGCTTCTGTGCCAGTTGTGAGCGTGCCATCTGTGCCAGTCCTGAGCGTGCCATCTCTCTCACAAATAGTGGGCCATAGAAAGCCTATTTAAATATTTTTTTGGTTTTATAAATTCTCCCAGAAAAAAAGGGAGATTAATATTGGCCTCTGGGCTTCTGTGCCAGTCCTGAGCGTGCCATCTGTGCCAGTCCTGAGCGTCCCATCTCTCTCACAAATAGTGGGCCATAGAAAGCCTATTTTATTTTTTTTTTGGGTTTCAGAAATTCTCCCTGGAAAAAAAAAGGGAGATTAATATTGCCCTTTGGGCTTGTGTGCCAGTACTAAGCGTTCCATCTCTCTCTCTCTCTCAGTCAGTGGGCCATAGAACGCATATTTTTGGTTTTATTTGTTTTCTAAATTCTCCCTGAAAAAATCATTTTATTTTATTTGGTTTCTAAATTCTTCCTGATAAAATCATATTTTTTTTATTATTTTTATTTCTAAAGTCTCCCTGAAAAAAAAAAAAAAAAAAAACAACCAAAAAAACAGTGGGAGATTAATATTGGCCTTTCTGCTTGTGTGCCAGTCTTGACTCCTGGGTGTGCCATCTCTCTCTCTCTCTCTCTCTCTCTCTCTCTCTCTCTCTCTCTCTCTCCAATTGTGGTCCATAGAAAGCCTATATTTTTTTTCCTTGATTTGGGTTCTAAAATCTACCAGAGAAAATAACTACATCAATCATTGGTAGAAAAATATTGGCCTCTGGGTTTGTGTGCCACTCCTGACTCCTGTGTGCGTCATCTCTCAGTCAGTGGGCCATAGAACGCCTATTTTTGGTTTTATTTGTTTTCTAAATTCTCCCTGAAAAAATTATTTTATTTTATTTGGTTTCTAAATTCTTCCTGATAAAATCATATTTTTTTTATTATTTTTTTTTCTAAAGTCTCCCTGAAAAAAAAAAAAAAAAACAGTGGGAGATTAATATTGGCCTTTCTGCTTGTGTGCCAGTCTTGACTCCTGGGTGCGTCATCTCTCAGTCAGTGGGCCATAGAACGCCTATTTTTGGTTTTATTTGTTTTATAAATTCTCCCTGAAAAAATCATTTTATTTTATTTGGTTTCTAAATTCTTCCTGATAAAATCATATTTTTTTTATTATTTTTTTTTCTAAAGTCTCCCTGAAAAAAAAAAAAAAAAAACAACCAAAAAAAACAGTGGGAGATTAATATTGGCCTTTCTGCTTGTGTGCCAGTCTTGACTCCTGGGTGCGTCATCTCTCAGTCAGTGGGCCATAGAACGCCTATTTTTGGTTTTATTTGTTTTCTAAATTCTCCCTGAAAAAATCATTTTATTTTATTTGGTTTCTAAATTCTTCCTGATAAAATCATATTTTTTTTATTATTTTTTTTTCTAAAGTCTCCCTGAAAAAAAAAAAAAAAAAAACAACCAAAAAAAACAGTGGGAGATTAATATTGGCCTTTCTGCTTGTGTGCCAGTCTTGACTCCTGGGTGTGCCATCTCTCTCTCTCTCTCTCTCCAATTGTGGTCCATAGAAAGCCTACATTTTTTTTCCTTGATTTGGGTTCCAAAATCTACCAGAGAAAATAACTCCATCAATCATTGGTAGAAAAATATTGGCCTCTGGGCTTGTGTGCCACTCCTGATTCCTGTGTGCGTCATCTCTCACTCAGTGGCCCATAGAAAGCATATAGTTTGTTACATTTGTTTTCTAAATTCTCCCTGCAAAAATCTATTTTTTTTTTTTTGGGGGGTTTCTAAAGTGTTCCTGAAAAAAATAAAAATAAAAAAAAAATAATAGTGTGACATTAATATTAACATTTGTGCTTCAGTGACAGTCCTGCGTGTGGGGCATCTCTCTAATTTGCAGCCACCAAAAAAAGAGTGTGTAACATTGGGCCTGATTTTCGCTGTGGTCTCACCAACCTGTAAAGGGGTAGCTAAATCATACAGAAGTTATAGCTCACCGTGTAAGTTGTGTGACTGCAACAAATAACGTTAGTTTGGTTACGTTTTTAAAACAATGAGGAAGTCTAGTGGAAGAGGTCGTGGCCGGGGGCGTTCATTGTCAGCTGGTAATGAGGGTAGTGGTAGTGGTGGAGCATCAGGTGGTCGTGGGGGAAAAAATATTGCACCTAAGTCTGGAGCTGTGGAGCCAGGTTCGTCGTCCAGCTACACAAGGCCTCGAACGCTCCCTTTTCTGGGATTAGGAAAACCGCTTTTAAAGCCGGAGCAGCAAGAGCAAGTTTTGGCTTATCTTGCTGACTCAGCCTCTAGCTCTTTTGCCTCATCTCGTGAAACTGGTAAAAGTAAAAGCAGCGCGTCGTTAGTGGATGTTCACGGTCAGGGACAAGTCACTTCCTTGTCCTCTTCAGCAAAAACAACAACAGAGAAGAATGCAGCAGGCGACACAACGGGTTACTCCATGGAGCTCTTTACACATACCGTCCCTGGCTTAGAAAGTGAAGCAGTTAACAGTCCATGCCCATTACAAATTGAATCTGACATGGAGTGCACTGACGCACAGCCACAGCCAGACTACTATGCTGGTCCTTTGACTCAGACCACAACATTGCCCTCGCAGGGTGCTGATCAAGAATCAGACCCTGATGAGACTATGTTGCCCCATCACGAACGCTATACCACCGAACGACACGGTGACACAGACGAAGTTGCGCAGGAGGTACAAGAAGAGTTATTAGATGACCCAGTTCTTGACCCCGATTGGCAGCCATTGGGGGAACAGGGTGCAGGCGGCAGCAGTTCTGAAGCAGAGGAGGAGGAGGGGCCGCAGCAGGCATCAACATCGCCACAGGTTCCATCTGCCGGGCCCGTATCTTGCCCAAAACGCGTGGCAAAGCCAAAACCTGGTGGAGGACAGCGTGGCCATCCGGTTAAAGCTCAGTCTGCAATGCCTGAAAAGGTATCCGATGCTAGAAAGAGTGCAGTCTGGCATTTTTTTAAACAACATCCAATTGATCAGCGCAAAGTCATCTGTCAAAAATGTTCTACTTCCTTAAGCAGAGGTCAGAATCTGAAAAGTCTCAATACTAGTTGCATGCATAGACATTTAACCACCATGCATTTGAAAGCTTGGACTAACTACCAAACGTCCCTTAAGGTTGTTGCACCCTCGGCCAATGAAGCTAGTCATCAACGCAACATCCCTTCCGGCAGTGTAGGACCACCATTTAGCGCACCACCTGCTGTATCTGTGCAGGTATCTTTGCCAGGCCAAAGCAGTCAGGGTCAGGGAATCACCAGTTTCGTAGTAGGAAACACTGCATCTAGGGCACCGGCGGCAACAATACCATCTCCCACCGTCTCTCAGTCTGCCATGTCCACCGGCACCCCCGCTAGTTCCACGATCTCCAGCTCTCCAGTCCAGCTCACCCTACATGAGACTATGGTTAGAAAAAGGAAATACTTAGCCTCGCATCCGCGTACACAGGGTTTGAACGCCCACATAGCTAGACTAATCTCGTTAGAGATGATGCCCTACCGGTTAGTTGAAAGCGAAGCTTTCAAAGACCTGATGGACTACGCTGTACCACGCTACGAGCTACCCAGTCGACACTTTTTTTCCAGAAAAGCCATCCCAGCCCTCCACCAGCATGTTAAAGAGCGCATCGTCCATGCACTCAGGCAATCTGTGAGCACAAAGGTGCACCTGACAACAGATGCATGGACCAGTAGGCATGGCCAGGGACGTTACGTGTCCATCACGGCACACTGGGTAAATGTGGTGGATTCAGGGTCCACAGGGGACAGCAAGTTTGGGACAGTTCTGCCTAGCCCACGGTCTAGTAAACAGTTGTCTGTAGCCGTTCGCACCCCCTCCTCCTCCTCCTCCTCGTCCTCCTGCAGAAGCAAGAGCTCGTCCACAGACCGCAGTCGCACAAACACTCCATCCGCACCTGCCACTGTTGCACACCAGGTCTCCCATTATGGGGCAGCTACTGGCATACGTCAGCAGGCTGTATTGGCTATGAAGTGTTTGGGCGACAATAGACACACCGCGGAAGTTCTGTCCGAGTTCTTGCAGCAAGAAACGCAGTCGTGGCTGGGCACTGTAGATCTTGAGGCAGGCAAGGTAGTGAGTGATAACGGAAGGAATTTCATGGCTGCCATCTCCCTTTCCCAACTGAAACACATTCCTTGCCTGGCTCACACCTTAAACCTGGTGGTGCAGTGCTTCCTGAAAAGTTATCCGGGGTTATCCGACCTGCTCCTCAAAGTGCGTGGACTTTGCGCACATATCCGCCGTTCGCCTGTACACTCCAGCCGTATGCAGACCTATCAGCGTTCTTTGAACCTTCCCCAGCATCGCCTAATCATAGACGTTGCAACAAGGTGGAACTCAACACTGCACATGCTTCAGAGACTGTGCGAACAGAGGCGGGCTGTTATGTTTTTGTGGGAGGATACACATACACGGGCAGGCAGTAGGATGGCAGACATGGAGTTGTCAGGTGTGCAGTGGTCGAAGATTCAAGACATGTGTCAAGTCCTTCAGTGTTTTGAGGAATGCACACGGCTGGTTAGTGCAGACAACGCCATAATAAGCATGAGCATCCCCCTAATGCGTCTGCTGATGCAAAGTTTGACGCACATAAAGGATCAGGCGTCTGCACCAGAGGAAGAGGAAAGCCTTGATGACAGTCAGCGATTGTCTGGTCAGGGCAGTGTACATGACGAGGTACCGGGCGAAGAGGAGGTGGAGGATGAGGAGGATGATGGGGATGAGTATATTTTTAATGAGGAAGCTTTCCCGGGGGCACGGGAAATTGGTGGCGTGGCAAGGCCGGGTTCTGGTTTTTTGAGGGACACAAGTGACGTAGATTTGCCTGCAACTGCCCCTCAACCAAGCACAACCGCAGATTTGACAACGGGAACTTTGGCCCACATGGCGGATTATGCCTTGCGTATCCTCAAAAGGGACACACGCATTACAAAAATGATGAACGATGACGATTACTGGTTGGCCTGCCTCCTTGATCCTCGCTATAAAGGCAAATTGCAAAATATTATGCCACATGAGAACTTGGAACTAATATTAGCAACAAAACAATCAACTCTTGTTGACCGTTTGCTTCTGGCATTCCCTGCACACAGCGCCCGTGATCGTTCTCACACGAGCTCCAGGGGCCAGCAGACCAGAGGTGTTAGAGGGGCAGAAATCAGAAGTGGCGTTGGACAGAGGGGTTTTCTGACCAGGTTGTGGAGTGATTTTTCTATGACCGCAGACAGGACAGGTACTGCAGCATCAATTCAAAGTGACAGGAGACAACATTTGTCCAGTATGGTTACAAACTATTTTTCATCCCTTATCGACGTTCTCCCTCAACCGTCATTCCCATTTGATTACTGGGCATCCAAATTAGACACCTGGCCAGAATTGGCAGAATATGCATTGCAGGAGCTTGCTTGCCCGGCAGCTAGTGTCCTATCAGAAAGAGTATTCAGTGCTGCAGGTTCAATACTAACAGAAAAAAGGACTCGTCTGGCTACCCAAAATGTAGATGATCTAACCTTCATTAAAATGAACCACAACTGGATTTCAAAATCTTTTGCCCCACCCTGCCCGGCTGACACCTAGCTTTCCTATGAAAAGGTCTTGCCTGTGGACTATTCTGAATGACTTTTCCAATCTCGTAATTTTCTTCACCTGATTGTCCAGCATACGACATGTTTCCACCTCACGAAATGGCCAAACTCCCCACACGGGGCCGTGCTATCGCCACTTTGCGCTTGGACCCTTGAGAGTGCTGTTTGTCTGAAGAGGTGGGTGTGGCCGCTTTTGGTCGACGGCACTGCCACTGGGTCCCTCATAGTACAATAAAGTGTCTCTGGCGGTGGTGGTGCGCACCCAACGTCAGACACACCGTTGTAATATGAGGGGCCCTGTGCCTGTACCGCCGGCCACAAGACAGTTCCCCCCCCCAGCTCAAACAGTGCTCTACCACTAGCAAAATTATCTCTCACAGCTTCACCAATGTGTAGTCTAGCCGCTGACATCCTTCAATGCCTGGCACTGACAATACCATTGTTTTGACATTTTTGTTATGTTAGGCCTTCGAAGCCTGTCTGCGGTCCCTTCTTTCTACAACTACTACACTGACCAGGCCACTGCTGGCCGTGTTACCCTGGAACCAATTTAAAAGTGCCTACAGTCAGCCCAATTTTGTTATGTTAGGCCTTCGAAGACTGTCTGCCGTCACTCCTTCCACTAGACTTCCACTGACCATACACTGCTGCCCATGTACCCCTGGAACCAATTTAAAGTGCCTACAGCCAGCCCAATTTTGTTATGTTAGGCCTTCGAAGCCTGTCTGCGGTCACTCCTTCCACTAGACTTCCACTGACCAGACCACTGCTGCCCGTGTACCCCTGGAACCAATTTAAAAGTGCCTACAGCCATGTGTTATTATTTTAGGCCTTCGATGCCTGTCTGCGGTCACTCCTTCCACTAGGCCTCCACTGACCACACCACTGCTGCCCGTGTACCCCTGGAACCAATTTAAAATTGCCTACAGCCAGCCCAATTTTTTTATTTTAGGCCTTCGATGCCTGTCTGCGGTCCATTCTTTCAACTACTACTACACTGACCAGGTCACTGCTGCCCGTGTACCCCTGGAACCAATTTAAAATTGCCTACAGCCAGCCCAATTTTTTTATTTTAGGCCTTCGATGCCTGTCTGCGGTCCATTCTTTCAACTACTACTACACTGACCAGGTCACTGCTGCCCGTGTACCCCTGGAACCAATTTAAAATTGCCTACAGCCATGTGTTATTATTTTAGGCCTTCGATGCCTGTCTGCGGTCACTCCTTCCACTAGGCCTCCACTGACCACACCACTGCTGTCCGTGTACCCCTGGAACCAATTTAAAATTGCCTACAGCCATGTGTTATTATTTTAGGCCTTCGATGCCTGTCTGCGGTCACTCCTTCCACTAGGCCTCCACTGACCACACCACTGCTGTCCGTGTACCCCTGGAACCAATTTAAAATTGCCTACAGCCATGTGTTATTATTTTAGGCCTTCGATGCCTGTCTGCGGTCCATTCTTTCAACTACTACTACACTGACCAGGGCACTGCTGGCCGTGTACCCCTGGAACCAACATCAGAAAATATAAAAATAAGTATTTTGCTTATAAAAAAGAAAATACTGGTGAGATATCAAATGCAGACATTTTAACATTAAAAACAAACACACAACTCTAATCTGGTACAGTACTAAAAATGGCCACCAGCTACAATTACTTTCTCCTGCAAGTAGTTAACTGAAAGTTTTTTTAAATTGAAAACACACATATGGCATCCACCGAGTGTTGTCCTGTCGCGTCTTCTTTATATTATTGCCGAGAAGATGCAAAATAATGAAAATAATAAAATCATTAATTACCAAAATAATAGAGAAAGTCAACACCACATTGCAAATAAACATTCATTCCAAATAAAGAAGCAGGGCGCGTCCGAGGGTGAGTATATACCTAATAAGAATATAATCACCCTCGGACGCGCAATGCTTATTTCCAACAGCCTTCCTTCCTAAGAATCAGCCCTTCCGTCGTGTAGAGAGACGTTGTGTTACACTCCAAGGTGTTCCCCAGGTTGCCTTTCCTGAGCTTCGATCTTCCGGCTCTCGTTTAGTAGTTCTTGGAAACTACTCTGCATTAGGCCTTCAAATTGGGTATGGGGTGTAGAGAGATGGTGTGTTCCACTCCAAGGTGTTCCCCAGGTTGCCTTTCCTGAGCTTCGATCTTCCGGCTCTCGTTTAGTAGTTGTTGGAAACTACGCTGCATTAGGCCTTCAAATTGGGTATGGGGTGTAGCGAGAGGGTGTGTTACACTCCAAGGTGTTCCCCAGGTTGCCTTTCCTGAGCTTCGATCTTCCGGCTCTCGTTTAGTAGTTCTTGGAAACTACACTGCATTAGGCCTTCAAATTGGGTATGGGGTGTAGAGAGAGGGTGTGTTACACTCCAAGGTGTTCCCCAGGTTGCCTTTCCTGAGCTTCGATCTTCCGGCTCTCGTTTAGTAGTTGTTGGAAACTACGCTGCATTAGGCCTTCAAATTGGGTATGGGGTGTAGCGAGAGGGTGTGTTACACTCCAAGGTGTTCCCCAGGTTGCCTTTCCTGAGCTTCGATCTTCCGGCTCTCGTTTAGTAGTTCTTGGAAACTACACTGCATTAGGCCTTCAAATTGGGTATGGGGTGTAGAGAGAGGGTGTGTTACACTCTAAGGTGTTCCCCAGGTTTCCTTGCCATTGCTTCGGTCTTCCGACTCTCGTTTAGTAGTTGTAGAAAAGTACACTGCATTAGGCCATACAAAATGGGTATGGGGTGGAGAGAGATGGTGTGTTACACTCCAAGGTGTTCCCCAGGTTGCCTTTCCTGAGCTTCTATCTTCAGGCTCTCATTAAATTGTGGTTAAATGGAACAACTGCATTTGGCGTACTAGTTGGTTTGGGGCCTACTATCGGTGTCTGCCACTCCTTGCTGTTCTCCTCCACTGAACAAAGCTGTGCCGCCTGTTTACTACGGTTGCCAATTTTGAACTGCATTTCGACTACTTACTGATTTGGCCCTACTCTCTGTGTCAGCCTCTCATTCCAGTTGTCCTCCACTGCAATGCCCCCTGGTTATTCCTGTGTTACCAATTTTGAACTGCATTTAGCCCACTTTCTTCTTTGGGCCTATATCTGTGTTTCCACTTCATCGTGCCCATTGCCCAGCCAGTGATAGATGAGTCTGCTGGTACATTGACCCATAACGCAACATTCCCCGTGCACGCTACACAACAACATTGTGACCCTGCTGAAAGTCAGGTTGCTCTTCCCGCATACCATACCACCTTACACGGGGACAAAGAGGAAGGTGCAGATGAAAGTGCAGGTTCCTTCATCAGGTGGGGGGAGGAATACTAGTTGGCGACGTCACTGGCACAGGGCCTCTCATAGTACGCAAAAGTGTTGCTGCCGGTGGGAGGCGCCCCCGCCGTGCAAACACACCGCTGTACTTTGAGGGGCCCTGTGCCAGTGCCAATGCCAACGAGTGGGCCCCCCCTGCTTGCTCAGGTTCACAGCACTTGCAAAGTTGAAATACTTACCTCTCCCTGCTCCACTGCCGTGACGTGGTCCAGATTTCCTGGGCCCACTAATTACTTGAACCAGCCCTACCCCCCACAACTTTAGCCAAATGACCCCCAATTTCAAATGCCTTCCAATTATTATAAGGTAAATTACGCTTGACAAGCTTCATTAAGAAGAATGGATGGTTTTGACATTAAAATGGCCACTCTAGGTGTTTTCCTGGCCCCCACTCACTGCCGACTATGCTGCCCCATTGACTTGCATTGGGTTTCGTGTTTCGGTCGATCCCGACTTTACGTCATAATCGGCCGATTTCACTCGACCCGACTTTGGACATAGTCGGGTTTCGCAAAACCCGGCTCGACTCTAAAAAGGTCAAGGTCGCTCAACTCTACTGGGGACCCCATAGAGAAGGCAAAGACTGTTTATTACTTTATCTTTACTGAGGAAGCACTGTGCAGGTAGTAATCGTAATGATGGATGTCTATACTGTGCACCGTGGTAATGTGATAGCTGTGTATATGGAGGAAGCATAAGCTGCTGGGTCATAGGAGACCCAAGCAGATCTGCAATGCAGCTAGTAGGCTGTGGTTCCCTTGTAACTGGGGCTAATAGATCAGCCTTAGCTGCAAGGAAAATGAGATGGAAATAAAAATATTTCAATATTTAAATGTGCCCCCAATATTCGTTTATGATGTTTTGGGTGCCATAATGTGTAAAATAAATGGAAAAAAAAAGATAAAAAATAAATAAAACTAAAAATCCCACTATCAGTCCAAGTTGCTGTGACTTGCCTTTCAAAAAAGTGTCCGACCGATATATAACATTTTTTGTTACAAAATTTTTAGCAATTTGTTGAAATGTATTTTAGTAATTCTTTGTGGTCAAGAAAAAAATGGGAAAAACACTTATTTCCTTTATTTTTCACATTGATATCACCAGATAGCAGGAATAAAAAGAGAGAAAGAGAAATGACAGTGAGTAAAATAAAACTTGAATATCTAATGAGAATATTTTTTTACAGCTCTTAAAACCGCATGTCTGAAAAAACCTGAAAAGTGCCCACTAAGGCCGGTTTCACACGTCAGTGGCTCCGGTACGTGTGGTGACAATTTCCTCACGTACCGGAGACACTGACTCACGTAGACACATTGAAATCAATGTGTCCCTGCACATGTCAGCGTGTTTTCACGGACCGTGTGCCCGTTTGGAAAACACTGAGACATGTCAGTGTTCGTGGGAGCGCACGTATTACACGGACCCATTAAAGTCAATGGGTCCGTGTAAAACACATACCGCACATGGACGTTGTCCGTGTGCAGTACGTGTGCCGTGCAGGAGACAGTGCTACAGTAAGCGCTGTCCCCCCTCGTGGTGGAGCCCATAGGGGTGGAGCCGCATATTCATTACTGTAAATGAGCGGCCACACGTGACCGCTCATACAGTAGAAGGTGCGGCCAGGACAGGAAGCAGCGCCAGCGAGGGAGCCGGGTGAGTATTTTAATAACAGCGGGCGGGCGCACAGGGGGTGGGAGTGGGATTGGAACATGGATCTTTATTTTAAACACGAGAAACAAAAAAAAAGGATTATTCATATCTTCTCTACAGCAAACGCTGCTGCAGAGAAGATATGAATGGCAGCTTCAGCACTAGATGCAGGGGACAGCGCTTATCTCTAGCACTGTCTCCTGCATGGTGCGTATGGTACCCAGTCGGCACACGGGTGGTACACGTGTGCCGCACGTGTGCCACACTGATGTGCCACAGAAACACATGGGCACACGGACACGGATAATTCCGGTACCGGAATTATCTGGACGTGTGGGACTGCCCTTAGATGCGGGGGTAAATGTGCAAGTCTTGAACTGGTTAAAGAATAAAATGGAGAAAAATAGCTAACAATGGCGTAACTAGAGTCTGGTGCAAGATTTGGACCCCCTACATCCTGTTTATACATACAGTAAGTTTATAAAATACGATGTATTTGTTTCATTGCAGCCATTTGGTAAATTCAGGAGTTCATTTTTTCACATAAATGTACACTCTGCACCCCATCTTGACTGAAAAAAAACAGAAATGTAGAAATTTTTGAATTGTGGCAAGGCACAGATCTGGCCAAGATTACAACAGAATTTCTGCAGTACTCAAGGTTTATAAGAGCACCGTGGCCTCCATAATCCTTAAATGGAAGAAGTTTGGGACCATCAGAAGTCTTTCTAGACCTGGCTGTCCAGCCAAACTGAGCAATCGTGGGAGAAGAGCCTTGGTGAGAGATAAAGAAGATCACTGTGGTTGAGCTCCAGAGAAGCAGTAGGGAGATGGGAGAAAGTTCCACAAAGTCCACTATCACTGCAGCCCTCCACCAGTAGGGCCTTTATGGCAGAGTGGCCTCATGCAAATGTGGCACCCCTAGGGGTATTTGCCACAAAAATAGTTACTGACAGTAAGTACAAATACTAAAATAGCAAGACTGCACTACCACCTCCGGCCAGAAGGGGGAGCTCCAGAGACTCCCCTTGATCCATTCTGGTCTGAGAGAAGAAATGGCAGTTGGGCTAAGGAGCTGAAAGTGAGAGGTCATACAGTTGAATCTCTAACAGCCCTGTGACTGTTACCAGGCCTAAATCACCGGCCTGAGGAGAAGAGGGATAGAGAAAAAGGACATTGTGAGAACCGGGTAGCATTAATCACTACCCAGAACAGGCGCAAAGACGGATACCGGATCCGTGGCTGTATTCATTACATATAATACAGCAACCGGAAAAACGTGAGGTGATATCAGCTTCACTAGGGTCGGACGCAGCAACAGACATAGAGTTCAGCGGTACTCCTGGAGGGGGTAAGCCGATAAAAGGACTCGGGTTGCCCGTCGAACCAGGACCCGGAGGGGACAGATTGGGCCGGCAGCCAGTTCACATACAGCAGCAGGGCCACACAGATATTGCGTACAATAAGAGGCGAAGACCCCGGCAGGGTCAAAGTAACTCAGAGTTCCCATACAGACTCCGGTGACAGGACTGGTTGTAAATCCTTTTTTGTTAAAGTAAACTGGTTAAACGTTTCAGTGCCTCAGTCTTTCATTTGGACAATAGCCATCTATCCAGAATTGGGATCATCACCGCTGGGAGAACCTGCTGCTGATCAAGTAAGTGCCTGTTCCCTCACGATACCCTTTACATTGTGCATTGCCTGAGGCCACAGCACCGGGTCAAGCCACCCGTGACACCCCCCTCAAGAGACAGACCCCATTGGTCCGGTGCTGGGTATCCCGGTCTCTTGGGCGTCACAATTGGCGTCACGAACAGGATCTAGCCAGCCCGTATACCGGGTATTGTGTGCCGTGATTGGAGCCCAAAACTGTGAAAACTTGGATGAAAAATCTTGAAAATTGACTTTATTAAAGAAAAATCCATTCTCCATTGAAAACTATTGAAAGTGACTTTTCCCCATTGGTTATAATGGAGTAAAGATGGCCGCCATCCCCTGAGGTAATCACTTCATAACCGTTAGGCACGAGACTGTTAATTGAGCTACGCCATCACCTGAGCCCCAGTCTAACTGAAAAACTTCAGAATCCGCCATTACAGAGCGCGCGGTGGGTGAGAGCAGCAGGGGGCGTGTCATTGTGGGCAGCACCAAGCTGAGCGCTCTGACATCAGAGCAAGGGGAAAATCGATCCTGCTGCACAGCGGAACGAATCTACACTATCCCGACGGAAGCGGAGGACCGGAAGGGTCCGGATTAACTAAGGGGGCACAGTATGTCGCAGCACGGAGACGCCGCAGCACCCGGCGACGCTAATGCAGCTGAAAGACAGAGTGTCGATAGAGAGTCTGGTAGCGCAGCGGTGCAAGGAGTGGCGCCCATCATGCCGGTGCTGATGCCATATACCCCGGGTGGCCCATGGCTTCCAATGTATGAAGGTGAGCCTAATACCCTTGACGATTTCAGAGAAAAGATGCTGGCCCATTTTGACATGTTCCCTGTGGGTGAAGTTCAGCGTGTTAGTCTCCTGATGATGCAGTTAAGTGGCCATGCTAAGCGAGAAGTCACAGCATGGGCAGCTGATCTAAAAGGCACTGTTGAACGCATATTTGCTGGATTAAAAGCTACATTTGAAACCACTGCCAGCAGCAAAGCTAAAATACGATTCTTTAATTGCAAACAAAAAGTTAATGAGGGCGTGAGAGACTTTGCCTTAAACCTGCAGGAAGCCCTTAAATCACTTACACTGGCTGAACCCATTTTTAACACCGGAGCGGATAAACTGCTAAGAGATCAATTTATTGAGGGACTCTACACCCCTTCTCACCGGGGGCATGTGAGCATGCTTGTTTTTAAGAACCCTGAATTGACATTTGCCCAATTAAAGGAGAGCGTTATACGTCTCCAGCTGGCAGAGGCACCTCGGGATCAGGATCCTGCGCAACTCATGGCAGAGGCTCCTCAACAACATGGAGTACCAGTGACATCAGCTATGTCCGGGGCCATTGCTAAGCCCCTGGGGCCCAGTACTAATGAGGCTCTTCAACAAAAGCTTGACTCTTTAACTGATGTTGTTGCTTCAATGGCTAAAACCATGCAGGAGATGAGAGGACCCAAGATGGAGTTGTCAAACCGTAGAGAAGGTGTTCCATGGATGAGACCCCGGAGATACCCGACATGGAGAGGACGACCCCGCGACCGCTACCAACCGGATGGACAGCCCATTTGCCGCCGTTGCCAGCAGCCAGGCCACTTTGCACGAGATTGTGATTTAAACGGGAATCCCCTGGGAATGCGGGCCGCTTCGCAGGAATGAACTTTCAAGGCCCAACACCCTGGCACGACAGGTACATCGGAGGACGACCCATTATCCCTATCGTGCTGGACGGAATGCCCCTCAACGCTTTGCTGGACACAGGTTCCCAGATTTCATCTATACCGTATATCCTTTATAAGAGGTACTGGGCTGATGCAGATATTGATAAAGGGCCCTCTGATGTTGAACTAGATATATGGGCCAGTAATGGTAAGTTGGTACCGAAACTAGGATTCAGGGAGATGACCATAAAGATTGGTAAAGTAGAATTGAAGAAACAGGGTATAATTGTTGTTGATGTTGACCGGCGGAACTGTGAACCAACTGTATTGATAGGAATGAATGTGTTAGAGAACTGCTTTTCCGAAGTCATTTCTGTCTTACAGCAAATTGCTGAAACTGCCCAATCCTGCCAGCAGAGAGTTCTCCAGAGGGAAATAAAAGTATTGATGTTAAGGCAACAGGTAGAAGTTGCAGGTGGAGAAATCGGCAGTGTGAGGGTAAGTGATCCAACATCTATTGTAATCCCACCAAAAATAGAAATGCTGGTATGGTGTAGAGCAGCCATTGGTACTAAGGGACGAGATTATCAAGCCTTAATAGAACCAGTGTACACCGACAGCAGGCCCACTATACTCACAGCACGAGGGATAGTCGAGGTACACCGGGGACGAGTGCCGGTACGACTTTTGAACTGTGGAGAGGAAGAGGTCACTTTGCCAAGGTATGCTACAATGGCAAAGCTATATACTGTTGACAACAATGCCATCACAACCATTGAGCCCTTAGAACCAACCTGTCAGGTGGAAGGCAATGGCTCAGATGGAGAAATGGAGGATTGGTGCCAACAGCTACACGTGGGCATAAATTCAACACCTACCCATCAAAAACAAGGGGTGTATAGGCTAGTGACGGAATATGAACAAGTCTTCAGTAAACACCCATTGGACTTCGGACGGATAGAAGGGGTAGAACACATAATCCCCACAGGTGACCATCCCCCAATAAAAGAAAGATATAGACCCATACCGCCCGCTCACTATCAATGTGCAAAAGATATGCTGAGGGAAATGAAACAGGCCGGGGTAATAAGAGACAGCTGTAGCCCCTGGGCGGCCCCTCTAGTGATTGTCAAAAAAAAAGGACGGAACCATGAGAATGTGCGTAGACTACCGGAAGATTAATAACATCACCCATAAAGACGCCTACCCCTTGCCTAGGATAGAAGAGTCCTTAACTGCTTTGAAATCTGCTAATTATTTTTCCACCTTAGACTTAACAAGCGGGTATTGGCAAGTCCCTGTGGCTGAGAGAGATAAGGAAAAGACGGCATTCACCACACCAATGGGTCTATGTGAATTTAATCGCATGCCGTTCGGACTCTGCAACGCATCCGGTACCTTCCAGCGGCTGATGGAATGCTGCCTCGGACACAAGAACTTCGAGACCGTCCTCCTGTACCTAGATGATGTGATCGTCTACTCAAAGACTTACGAACAACACTTAATAGACCTGGCAGAAGTGTTCGAAGCCTTATCCAGGTATGGCATGAAAGTCAAGCCATCCAAATGTCACCTTCTCAAGCCAAAGGTACAGTACCTGGGACACATCGTGAGTTCGGAGGGAGTAGCACCAGATCCCGAGAAAATAAGCGCCATAAGGGATTGGCCAAGACCTACCAGCGCGAAAGAAGTGAGACAATTCCTGGGATTGGTGGGTTACTATCGCAGATTTATAAAAGGATTTACCAAGTTGGCAGCACCCTTGCAAGACACCTTGGTAGGGCAGACGAAGAAACCTTCAAACCGAAACCCTCCTTTTCAGTGGAACGATGAAAGGGAAGACTCCTTTGAACAACTAAAGAAGGCACTAACCGGAGAAGAGGTTCTGGCATACCCAGATTACCATAAACCTTTCATCCTCTACACCGATGCCAGTAATGTGGGACTAGGAGCGGTGCTGTCACAAAAGCAAGAAGGTCGGGAGAAAGTCATCGCCTTTGCAAGTAGAAAGCTCCGGCCTACTGAAAGAAATTCAGAAAATTACAGCTCCTTCAAATTGGAACTACTGGCAGTAGTTTGGGCTGTGATGGAGCGTTTCAAACACTATCTGGCCGCTGCAGAATTTATTGTCTATACTGACAACAATCCGTTGACCCACCTGGACACAGCCAAATTAGGTGCGTTAGAACAGCGATGGATAGCCCGGTTATCTAATTACAACTTCATAATCAAGTATCGAGCAGGTCGCAAGAATGGAAATGCCGATGCCCTATCCCGGATGCCACACTTGAGAGATGTAGAAGAGGAAACGGGGGAGCTTGAAGAAATTGAACTACCAGCCTTCCATCGTCCCAAGGCAAAACATCATCAGTCAAGTACCTATCAGAAACAACAAGAGGTGAATTTTAATCCGTTAGCACACCATAGATGGGCTGACACCGAAGACAGCAATCCGGCTGTGAAGTTGGTGAAGGAACTGTTGACTGAGCAAAGTGCATATCCCTATGAGGATGCCCCAGAAGAGACGCATCAACTCTGGAAAGAGAGAGGCAAAATGTTCCTGTATCAAGGGAAGCTCTGTAGAAGATACACCAATCCGAAAACACATGAATTGGTTTGGCAGATTATTGTGCCTAAACAAGATGTGAAGATGGTCCTCGAAGCTTACCATAATGGTGCTGGTCACTTCGGTTGGAAAAAGTTAGAAGTACTTCTAAGAGAAAGATTTTATTGGGTCGGGATGAGAAAATCAATTGAACAGTGGTGCAGAAATTGTGGCCCGTGCAACCTCAGAAGAAACGATCAAAAGAACCAAAGAGCACCACTGCAGCCCATAATCACCAAACAACCACTTGAACTTGTAGCCATGGACCACGTGAAGTTGACACCAAGCCGGTCCGGCTATGTCTATGCCTTGACCATCGTGGACCATTATTCACGTTTCTTGGTAGTAGTACCCGTAAAAGATCTGACAGCAAAAACAGCAGCCAAAGCGTTCCAAACGTACTTTTGTAGACCTCATGGATATCCGGAACAGGTTCTCACCGACCAAGGTACAGCCTTTGAATCAGAGATCTTCAGAGAATTCTGTAATATGTATGGTTGCAAAAAGATCCGGACGACGGCCTATCATCCACAAACAAACGGCTTATGCGAGAAGATGAACCATATTGTAATAGACCTACTAAAGACTTTACCTGAGACAGAAAAGAATCAATGGCCAGAGAAATTGCCTGACTTGGTGGATCTGTATAATCATGTCCCGGTGAGCTCCACCAACTGCACCCCAGCTTACCTTATGCGTGCAAGACCCGGCCAATTACCAATCGATCTAGAAATGGGAATTCTGAAACCAGACGCAGAAGTTCAAGACTCCAATTGGGATATCATACGGCAAAAGCAGTATCGCCAAGTGCAAGAGAGTGTGGAAAGAAGCCTTCAGCAAACTAGAGAAAGACAAGAGCGAACTTTCAACCAGAATGCTCTAGCGACCCCATTAAGACCGGGTGACCAAGTGCTCAAGAGAAATCGTCGAACCAATAAACTGGACAATCAGTGGGAAGCCGTACCCTACACAGTTTTACCAACAAGAGTGGATAATCCTAAAATGTGTCTCATTAGCAAAAACGGAGGCTTAACATCTGTACTAGTGTCAAGAGACAATCTTAAATTATGTCCGGAAGCATTGAAAGAGCCAGACGTTGTCCAGCCAGAACCAGAAGTTATTCAACCCATACAGGTTCAACCAGTAAAGGAAAAAGAAGAGGAAGTGTATCACACCTGTATAGGAGACTTTCCCAAAACCCTACTAACATACCATGGTGCAGTAGTGGTTCCCATGGTGGCCTTTTACCCAACACCGAACCCAATACCAGAAGTCCCAAGACAGGAAGAGGCTGACCCCGTACTACAGGAGGTTCCAGGCCAGGAAGAACAGATTCCTGGTCAGAGTAATCCCATTCACGGTGGACTTGCCAACTCCATAGTCGTGGAATTATCTTTAGCAGAGCGGGCAGATACTACATCCGCAGTAGACAGTAGTACACCACATGAAGAGACACCGCTATTACGTAGATCACAGCGTAGTACCCAGGGTCAATTACCGGCCAGGTATGCAGATTACCAACTATAAAGCTCATAATGTGAATTGTATATATGTTATGCCGTATATAGTTAAACAGAAAATGTAGTATAGTCATTGCTATCAGTCTGCAACGTTTAAGCCCAGTGCCTACAGAGACTTGTCTGTATGAACTTATTGCATATTCTTGAACTTTTTATCAGCCCGGAGGCACTAAATCAAAGCTCCGGAAAGACTGCTTTTTGAACTTTGCTTTTTGCTCTTTTTGAACTTTCTTTAGACTTTATATTGATAACTCCGTTGGAAAAATGGAACTAAATTCCTGGACACTAAGTACAGTGCCGTTCCTAATACCTTCAAGGATAGAACTGTATTAATGGACGCTATTTGAAGTGACTTTTTACAGAACTCTATTTTTGTTTCCTTGAGTGGTTTTTGTAACTTTTCATTTTTAAGACTCTGTACATATTAATTGTTATTTCAAAATGTTATTGTCCCACAGTCCCGGAGTACTGTTCTTAACTAAGGGGGAATGTGGCACCCCTAGGGGTATTTGCCACAAAAATAGTTACTGACAGTAAGTACAAATACTAAAATAGCAAGACTGCACTACCACCTCCGGCCAGAAGGGGGAGCTCCAGAGACTCCCCTTGATCCATTCTGGTCTGAGAGAAGAAATGGCAGTTGGGCTAAGGAGCTGAAAGTGAGAGGTCATACAGTTGAATCTCTAACAGCCCTGTGACTGTTACCAGGCCTAAATCACCGGCCTGAGGAGAAGAGGGATAGAGAAAAAGGACATTGTGAGAACCGGGTAGCATTAATCACTACCCAGAACAGGCGCAAAGACGGATACCGGATCTGTGGCTGTATTCATTACATATAATACAGCAACCGGAAAAACGTGAGGTGATATCAGCTTCACTAGGGTCGGACGCAGCAACAGACATAGAGTTCAGCGGTACTCCTGGAGGGGGTAAGCCGATAAAAGGACTCGGGTTGCCCGTCGAACCAGGACCCGGAGGGGACAGATTGGGCCGGCAGCCAGTTCACATACAGCAGCAGGGCCACACAGATATTGCGTACAATAAGAGGCGAAGACCCCGGCAGGGTCAAAGTAACTCAGAGTTCCCATACAGACTCCGGTGACAGGACTGGTTGTAAATCCTTTTTTGTTAAAGTAAACTGGTTAAACGTTTCAGTGCCTCAGTCTTTCATTTGGACAATAGCCATCTATCCAGAATTGGGATCATCACCGCTGGGAGAACCTGCTGCTGATCAAGTAAGTGCCTGTTCCCTCACGATACCCTTTACATTGTGCATTGCCTGAGGCCACAGCACCGGGTCAAGCCACCCGTGACACCCCCCTCAAGAGACAGACCCCATTGGTCCACTGCTGGGTATCCCGGTCTCTTGGGCGTCACACAAGCCTCTCCTCAGTGCAAGACATATGAAAGCCCACATAGTTTGCTAAAAAACACATGAAAGACTCCCAAACTATGAAAAATAAAGATTCTCTGGTCTGATGAGATGAAGATAGACCTTTTTGGTTATAATTCTAAGCGGTATTCGTGGAGAAAACCAGGCACTGCTCATCACCTGCCCAATACAATCTTAACAGTGAAACATGCTAGTGGCAGCATCATGTTATGGGGGTGTTTTTCAGCTACAGGGACAGGACGACTGGTTGTCATTGAAGGAGATATGAATATGGCCAAATACAGAGATATCCTGGATGAAAACCTCTCCCAGAGGCTCTGGACCTCAAACTTGGCCGAAGGTTCAATGACTCTAAGAACACAGCTAAAATAACAAAGGAGTGTCTTAAGAATAACTCTGTAACCATTCCTGACTGGCCCAGCCAGAGCCCTGACCTAAACGCCATTGAGCATCTCTGGAGAGCCCTGAAAATGGCTGTCCACCAACGTTCACCATCCAACCTAACGGAACTGGAGAGGATCTGCAAGGAAGAATGGCAGAGGATCCCCAAATCCAGGTGGGAAAAACTTGTTGCATTATTCCCAAGAATACTCATGGCTGTACTAGCTCAAAGGTGCTTCTACTCAATACAGAGCAAAGGGTCTGAATACTTATGGCCATGTGATATTTCAGTTTTTCTTTTTTAATAAATTAGCTAAAATTTCTACAGTTCTGTTTTTTTTTCAGTCAAGATGGAGTGCAGAGTGTACATTAATGAGAAAAAAATTAACTTTTTTTGAATTTACCAAATGGCTGCAATGAAACAAAGAGTGAAAAATTTAAAGGGGTATGAATACTTTCCGTACCCACTGTGTACTGTATATAGTGGTGGTAGGTAATGATGGTATTTGGATATTGCTGCTTTCCTTGCCTGATGAAGAAGCAAGGAAAGTAGCAACATCCAAATACCATCAAAGATTAAGACAGGTCCTGGAGAGCCAGCTCAATGGGAAGAATAAAATCCGCGCCATCAATACATATGCCCTGCCAGTTATCAGATACACTGCTGGCATAGTGTGCTGGCTAAAAGAAGAGATGGAAGATGCAAACGTGAAAAAAAACGACAGCTTACAATGTATGGATGTCTCCACCCTAAGTCTAACACCCAAAGATTGTATACCAACAGAAAGGAGGGTGGTCGAGGCTTGATAAGCATCCAAGCCACCATCACGGATGAAACAAGGAGAATCCAGGAATACATCAGAAAAATGGCACCAAAAGAAGAGATGCTGAGAGAAAGCCTAAAGCAGCAACAACAGATCTGGAAGGAAGAACAGGAACATGAAGCACCATGGCAAGACAAGCTGCTGCATGGGACGTACCATTGACAGATAATGGAGGTGGATGACATGGAGAAATCCTACCAATGACTGGAGAAAGCTGGAGTCCGAGATAGCACAGAAACACTAATCATAGCGGCACAAGAGCAAGCACTAAGTACCAGATCCATAGAAGCAGAAATCTACCACACAAGACAAGACCCAAGCTGCAGACTATGCAAAGAAACCTCAGAAACAGTCCCACACATAGTGGCAGGATGCAAAATGCAAGCAGGTACAGTGTATACCGAATGCCACGACCAAGTAGCGGGAATTGTATACAGGAACATCTGCACATCATATAGGCTAAGTCCCCCTAATTATAGGTGGGAGACCCCAGAGAAAGTGGTGGCGAATGAAAGGGCTAAAATCCTGTGTGACTTCAAGATCCAGACAAATAAGCAGGTATTGGCTAACCAACCAGACATTGTGCTAGCAGACAAGGATCAGAAGACAGCAATGATAATAGATGTGGCAGTGCCAAGTGACAGCAACATCAGAAAGAAGGCATATGAAAAGCTGGAGAAATACCAGAGCCTCAAAGGAGAACTGGAGAAGAAGTGGAAGGCGAAAGCAACAGTGATTCCAGTGGTGATGGGAGCGAGCACTTGAAGCTGTAACCCTTAACTTGGAAAAATGGCTACAACAGATCCCAGGAGCAACATCTGAACTCTCTGTTCAGAAAAGCGCAATGCTGGGAACAACTAAGATCCTGCACAGAACCCTCAAAAACCCAGGCCTCTGGTAGAGGACCCGAGAATGAAAAACGAAAAAAAAAAACACCCCCACTTAGGGGTGTGAGATGGCTGCTGGATGAGTCCTTGACGGAGATATGTGTCATCGCAGCTGTCAGCTGCTGTGAATTGAGTTCGGAAGCATGCTCCAGCACATATACTGCTGAGAGAGTTATTTGGACTGTTCCAGGGCCGGGTTTAACTAAGAGATGGGTGGGAATGACCGCTCACATATACTAAGAGCGAGTCTCTCATTCGGTGTCTGTGGCTGGAGGTGTGGAGACCTCCAGTGTTTGTTGCTAAAGACACTGACCTGAACTGGCGGACCCGCTGTACTATTTGAACTATTTATTGCAGTCCATGTTCACCTTCAGTGTGTGTTGCTAAAGGCACTGACTTGAGGGGGCAAACCCGCAATACCATATGGACTATTTGTTTTTACTTTGTGCCTGACAATGCTCTGTTTTGTTTTGCCACCCGGAGCGATTTATGAAGTTAAATAAACGTGCCTGGACTTTGCATGAAAAGTGCCTCCTGTGCCTACTTCAAGAGCAGCTGAGTGAATACCAACTGCTACAGTTGGTGCTAGATGCACGGGCATAAATCCCAAGGGACTGTTTGACTGCCACACAGATATCACGTCCTGGGTAAAAGCGGCTGCAGGAGTGAAATCTGACAACATTGAGGATTTGATAAAACAACTGGTGCAGGCTAACCTCCAGCAGCAACAGTGGCAACAGCAGCAGCAGATGCAGCAGCATCAGCAGCAGATGGAACTCCTTGTCGAGGCCGTCTGAGCCAGGGCAACCGCCCCAACCCCAAATCCAGGTGATGATACTCATGTAAGGAAGATGGTAAGAAGAGCATTGCAAAAGATGACCCTGGGTGATGACGTTGAGGCGTTTCTTGTGGTGTTTGAAAGGGTGGGCTGAGGTTTGGGCGCCATATTTGACAGTTGAACCACAGAAGGCGTATTATGACTTGGCGTTGCAGGATGCAAAAGAATATGCCAAGTTAAAGGCTGAGACCTTGGCACGCTTAGGAGTGACTCTGACTGTCAGGGTGCAATGGGTGCACAAGTGAACTTATCACGGTGACAAACCTCTGTGGTCCCAAATGTTTGATCTTATACATCTGATCCAAAAATGGTAACAAAAATCCTCCTCCCCAGCGTAGATGGTGGAGAAGGTTGTCATGGACAGGTTAATACACTCCCTACCAAGGCCTGGGCAATCCTGGGTTGTCCAGGGAGATCCCCATAATGCCGATGACCTAGTTAGCCTGGTGAAGAGGTACCAGGCAGTCGAGAGGTCATTGGATAAGCAAGGGGCAGAGCCTCCTCATGTCAGGGGTCTCAAAAAGGGGCGGACACCAAAATGGGGGTGGGAAATCCACGAACCCAGGAGGTATCCGAGTCAAAGGCCCCGGTCCAATATTATAATTGTTATGGAGGTGTTATACCCTAGTTCACATAGCCTCCTATTGCCTCATGACCACCGAGACAATGGACTACAGCCTAGGTCAGTGCTGCTCATATTTTACATACCCCATCTGCAGTGCTGTCCCTCAAGCAGGTGAGGGACCGCAGGCCTGCCTAGTGTCAGTAAATGGGGTGCAAGTGACTGGTCTGTGGACTCAGGGAGCTTAGCAACCCTAGTGAGGGCCACAATTCCCTTTCAGCTGATTCCTGGAAAGAGGGTGGGTGTCCTCTGTTTTTATGGTGACGCAAAGGACTACCATGTGGCCCAAGTGGTCATAAACACAAAAGGTGGCACTGAGTCTCATGAGGTCGGCATAGTCAAGGACTTATTGCACCCTATTATAGTAGGGCAGGATTTTGTATTATTTTGTGACTTGTGGGGAAAAGGGAGGATGTCTGGTTGCCTGGACAACAGCCAGTTTGCTCCCAAAGAAACCTTGTCACAGACTGCGGATGACAGGTTTCCATTTTGTGTACTTGCTGGCAATGAGGATAAGGCAGCATCCACTGAGGCCAACGTCCATGAGCTAGAGGTGTCCGGAGGAAACTTTGAAACCGCCCAACACAGGAACCTAACTCTTAAAGGGGCATTTGAAAATGTAACTGTATTAAATGGTGTGCCTCAGGAGCTGGGGGCCAACAGTCGGTTCCCTCATTTTGCTATGATTAGAGATCTGCTTCATAGGGTAACCAAGCCAAAAGGTGAGGTAATAGATCATCTATTAGTACCAGGGCCCTATAGATGCAGGGTGTTAGACTTGGCTCATTCCCATGTGTTAGATGGTCACCTGGGGACAGATAAGACTCAGTAACACATTCTGCAGAGATTCTACTGGCCTGAGTGTTGCAGAGAAATTGTGAATTATTGTCGTTCCTGCCCCACATGCCAGCTGACCTCCCCAGTAGCCCACTTCCGCAGTCCTCTGGTGCCGTTGCCCATCATCAAGGTGCCATTTGAGCGAATAGCGATGGACCTGATAGGACCCTTGGTAAAATCCACAAGAGGACATCAATATGTATTGGTGGTCCTGGATTATGCTATCCGGTACCCAGGGGTGGTACCCTTAAGAAATACCTCTGTCAAGTGTATCTAAGGAGCTGATCCATATCTTCTCCTGAACCTGGCTGCCGAAAGAAATACTAACGGACCAAGGGACCCCTTCATGTCGAAGGTCATGAGGGAGCTGTGCAAGTCCTTGCAAATTTCCCAGCTAAGAACCTCAGTATACCATCCCCAGACTG
Organism: Ranitomeya imitator; assembly: GCF_032444005.1. Taxonomy (NCBI): domain Eukaryota; kingdom Metazoa; phylum Chordata; class Amphibia; order Anura; family Dendrobatidae; genus Ranitomeya; species Ranitomeya imitator. The sequence goes on from NC_091282.1 coordinate 797,676,778, forward strand.
ATGGACTGGTGGAGAGGTTTAATCAAACCTTGAAGGTAAAGCGAAAAAAAGCAGTGGAGAAGGACTGGAACTGTCTGCTTCCTTACCTGTTATTCTCCATCAGGGAAGTTCCCCAAGCTTCCACGGGCTTCTCCCCATTTCAACTGCTGTACAAAGGAATGCTGAGAAATTTAAACCACCCCCTATAGAAGTGTGGTAGAACATGTTACCCAGATGAAAAATAGGATTGCCAACGTGATGCCCATTGTGAAAGAGCACCTCCTTAAGGCTCAGGAAGCACAATCCAGGGTGTATAATAGGACAGCAAGGGCGAGACAATTCAACCCAGGAGATCTAGTACTCATGCTGGTGCCCAAGTTGGAGAGCAAATACCTGGCCGAATGGCAGAGTCCCTATGTGGTGGTGGAGAAAGTTGATGGTCAACTACAAGATCCACCAACCAGGGAAGTGAAAGTCCTACCAAGTGCACCACATGAACCTGATTAAGCCATGGTGAGATAGGGAGCCCGAAGAAGCTCCGTGTTTGGTGATCAAACCTGAAGCGGACATGGAGAAAGTTAAAGTGGCAGAGACGCTGTCACGTGCCCAAAAACAACTGTGCTGGGAGTTGCTACAGCGGAACAGGGACCTCTTCTCAGAACTTCCAGGTTGTGCTAAAGGTCATAGAGCATGATGTCCTGAAGGAGCCTTATGTCTGGGTCCACGTAAAGCCATACCGGATTCCCGAAGCACGCCAAGAGGTGATCTCAAAGGAGGTGAAGCGGATGCGGAGCCTGGGAGTCATCGAGGAAACCAACAGTGGCTTGTCCAGTCCAATAGTCTTAGTGTCGAAACTAGATGGAGAATGGCAGTCTTCAATGACTTTCGGAAGCTGAACGAGGTGTCTAAGGTCAATGCATACCCGATGCCCCATGTCGATGAATTAATTGAGAGGCTAGGGCCGGCTCAGTACATTACTACTCTTGACCTCACAAAAGAGTAGTGGCAAACCCCATGTCCCAAGATGCTAGAGAGAAGACTGTCTTCTCAATGCCAGATGGATGTTTCCAATACACTAGGATGCCGTTTGGGTTACTAGGAGCTCCAGCAATGTTGCAGAGAGCCATGGACTGAATCCTAGCAACCCACAAGAGGTATGCAGCGGAATACCTGGGCGATATTGTGATCTTCAGCCAGGATTGGGGAAGACATCTGAGCATGGGGTTTTCCATAAACCTGAAGAAATGTGCCTTGGGAATCGAGGACGTGGGCTACTTGGGCTATGTTGTAGGCAGGGATGAAATAAAGCCACAGATAAATAAAGTTGAGGTGATCCATGGCTGGCCACAACCCCTCTCAAAGAAGCAGGTTAGGGCGTTCTAGGGCATTGTGTGCTATTACCTCCGGTTTATCCCAAACTTCGCCATGGTAGCTGCCTCTCTGACAGACCTCATTAAAGGGACAAAGTCAGCTATGGCTAAGCTGTCTCCAGAAGCTGAGGCTGCCTTCCTGGAACTGAAGCTGGCCCTGTGCAGGCATTGCCTGTAGCACCCGATTTCTCCAAGGAGTTTGTGGTCAAGACAGACGTATCAGATGTCGGTCTGGGTGCTGTCTTATCTCAAGAGGTGAACAGGAAAGAGCACCACATCATGTATCTTAGCCGAAAGTTGTCATCATGTGAGAAAAACTATTCCCCATAGTAGAGTATAATAATAATAATAATAATAATAATAATAATTTTATTTATATAGCGCCAACATATTCCGCAGCACTTTACATTATAGAGGGGACTTGTACAGACAATAGACATTACAGCAAAACAATAAACACAGCTCAAAACAGATACCAAGAGGAATGAGGGTGTAAGTACTCGGGCAGAAATCCGAGAGTGGACCCTCTGGGTCGTGACTCTAGAGCCCCCGGGGTCGAGCGGACCAGATGGAATCACCCCCTATACAGGGAGTGTTAGGAGCAGGACCTCGAGGGAATGGAGACACAACAGCTAGAGCCAAAGGGGCGACCCAAGATAAAGAAGGAAACCACAGGCTATAAGGATGGCAGGGAATAATAGGAAAACAAGACTTAACTGAAAATGACTGGAACACGGAACGGCAGAACACAGCAGGAACACGGACTGGCAGGGTACAGCAGGAACACGGACTGGCAGGACACAGCAGGAACACGGACTGGCAGGATACAGCAGGAACACGGACTGGCAGGATACAGCAGGAACACGGACTGGCAGGATACAGCAGGAACACGGACAGGCAGGATACAGCAGGAACACGGGCTGGCAGGACACAGCAGGAACACGGACTGGCAGGATACAGCAGGAACACGGACTGGCAGGATACAGCAGGAACACGGACTGGCAGGATACAGCAGGAACACGGACAGGCAGGATACAGCAGGAACACGGGCTGGCAGGACACAGCAGGAACACGGACTGGCAGGATACAGCAGGAACACGGACAGGCAGGACACTGAGACAAAGTAAAGACTGGGCTGAGAAAAGACACTGGTACAGGGGAGCCTAGGGCATAGGGACACTGACGGCAGACAGTGCACCTACAAAGCAAAGGCGTCTTACCTAGGAAGACGCCGGGAAGAAATAGCCGATGGGTGCCGCCATGTTGGGGCGGAGCTATCGGGTCGCGACCTCCCAGAGGGCTCAGCGCTGGAGGAGACACGACCGCGCATGCGCAAAGACGCTGGACGCCGGGAGCCAGAGAAAGAAGCAGCAGAGCGGCGAGGAACGGGATCGCGAGTGCGCCGCTGGATGGAAGAAGATGGGTAAGTATGTGCGGGCGTGACAGAGGGCCCTGCTTGTAAGCTTACAATCTATGAGGAAAAGGGGAGGCACAAAAGGTGGATGGTAACAATTGCTTTCGTTGTTCAGACCAGCCATAGTGTAAGAATCAGGTGTACATGTAAGGCCTGACTATGTAACAGTACAGACCCAGAGGGCTATTAAATGCATAAAGCATATGAGAACATGATGCGATGAACCTGATTATGGTTTAAGTTTTTTTTGTGTGAATGGGCCACACAGGGATATCTAGGTTAATACGCTGAGGCGGTAGGCCAGTCTGAATAAATGCGTTTTTAGGGCACACTTAAAACTGTGGGGACTAATCGTATTACCCTGGGTAGTGCATTCCAAAGGATTGGCGCAGCACGTGAAAAGTCGGGAGTGGGAGGTTCTGATTATTGAGGATGTTAACCTCAGGTTATTAGCAGAAAGGAAAGCACGGATAGGGTGGTAGGCTGAGACCAGGGAGGAGATGTAGGGTGGTGTTGAGCCAAGGAGTGCTTTATCGATGAGGGTAATAAGTTTGTACTGGATTCTGGAGTGGATGGGTAACCTAACCAGTAATGACCGGCACAAGGTAGAGGCATTGGTATAACGATTGGTAAGGAATATGATCCTGGCTGTCGCATTCAGAACAGTTTGGAGAGGGGAGAGTTTGGTAAGAGGGAGGCCGATTAGAAGAGAGTTACAATAGTCCAGACAAGAATGAATAAGATAAACAGTAAGAGTTTTTGCAGAGTTGAAAGTAAGAAAAGGTTGAATTCTAGAAATGTTTTTGAGGTGCAGATAACAAGAGCGAGCCAGTGATCGGATGTAGGGGGTGAATGAAAGCTCGGAATCAAGTATGACCCCAAGGCAGCAGGCATATTGCTTGGGAGTAATGGTGGAACCACACATGGAGATGGCAATGTCAGGCATAGGCACATTAGTAGAGGGTGAAACACAAGAAGTTCAGTTTTTGACAGGTTCAGTTTCAGATATAGGGAGGACATGATGTTAGAGACAGCGGTTAGAAACTTGCTGGTGTTTTCAAAAAAGGCATGCGTAATGTCAGGAGAAGAAGTGTATAATTGGATGTTATCAGCATAGCGATGGTACTGGAACCCAAATCTACTGATTGTTTGTACAATAGAGGTGGTATACAAAGAGAAGAGGAGGGGGTCTAGGACTGATACTTGAGAAACCCTAACAGTAAGGGGAAGATGAGAGGAGAGAAGAGAGTTATCTGAGAGATAGCGGATAAGATGGGAGTGGACCAGGCGTTCGAGTTTAGAGATGAAGGGAAGATTAGAGACAGGTCTATAGTTAGCGGCACAGTTTTGGTCGAGGGATTTTTTTAAAGTAATGGATGTATGATGACCTGCTTAAATGAGGAGGGAAAGATACCGGAAGAAAGAGAGAAGTTGAATATTTTTCTTAGGTGAGAGGTGACAGCAGGGGAAAGGGACTGGAGGAGATATGACAGAATGGGGTCACTGGTGCAGGTGGTTGGGCGAGAAGATGCAAGGAGCCTGATTACTTCTTCTGTTCAAAGTCAGAGAGTGAGCGAGATGTAGTAGGGAAGGGAGGACAGTGCATGATATGAGGGGATTGGGAGGTAATTTCCTGTCAGATACAGTCAATTTTTTCTTTGAAGTAATTGTCCAGATAGTCAGCGTGGAGATCAGTGGTTGGGGCCTGCACTCTTGGGTTGAGTAGGGAATGAAAAGTGTCAAAGAGACGTTTAGGGTTATTGGACAGTGAGGTGATGAGGGTGTTGAAATAGGTTTGGAGAGGTGAAGGGCAGAGTTGTATGTTTTAAGCATAAACTTATAGTGGATGAAATCCTTGGGTAGATTAAATTTTCTCCACAGACGTTCGGCGCACCCGGAGCACCGCTGCAGGAAACGTGTTTGCAGCATGTGCCACAGATGCTGACGTCTGTGCATAGGAGGCGCAATTTTATCCACGGCACATTGCAGAGTTTCATTGTAATGCTTCAGTGCAGAATCAGGACGTGAGAGGGAGGAGATAGGGGCCAATAATGACTGCACGTTCTTCATGAGTTTCTGGGTGTTAATCGCCTGTATGTTTAAGTATGGCCTGTATGTATGTTTAAGTGTGGAAAGTAGGGGTGACCTGAGCAGGATGGCAGTTCTTGATAGAGAATGAAAGATTGTTGTGGTCAGAGAGCAGGAGAGGGGAGTTTGTGAAATCATTCACTGAGCAAAGCCGAGAGAAGACCAAGTCGATGGAGTTTGCGTCTTCATGCATTGGAGAGTTAGTAAGCTGTGAGAGGCCAAAAGAGGAGGTTAGAGATAAAAGGTAAAAGCGTCGGTCCCAGCGTCTTGCTCAGTCTTACTCTGTGCATAGGGTTACTGCGGCTTTTCCTGCTTCTGCCATTGAAGCCAGTGTTGGGCAGCGGCGAGCAGACGCTTTTGGGACTAAGTCCTGCTTTTTCCCTTCTGAGCAAGCCCAGGGTGAGATCTCCCGTTGGAGATCGAGGGTCACATGCTCAGATGCTGCAGCAGTTCCCATTGGTCCTCCAGGAAGGTCCTGAAGGTGCTAAACTTCTGTGGCAGCTTCCCATTGGTCCTTTTTTGGAGGGTCCTATACATGCTGCAGCTATATAAGCTTCGCATGACCGCACGGCCATGCGCTAGTGTACAAATGTAATCGTGTGTGTGTTGATGTGTGCAAGTCGTTCCTTAAAAATCCCATCCCTTGTGTATGACTGTTCGCGTAAGGTGTATGGCTGCAATCTAGCGCCCGGCTGAACTCACAGCGTTTACACACGAAACAGCGTCTACTGCTGTGACCGCCAGCCATATAGTCTGTCATTACTTGGCAGCAGGTTCCATCTCTGCACGGTGGACCCCGAGCTGCGAACGCAACTTTTCCAATCTTATTATTTGGTGCGTTCCGCTAGCCCTAACAATATGTCTGTATGGAGCATCTTATGGGGCCATAATCAGCATTTGTGCAGCATTATATGGGGCATATTTTAATATGGAGCATCTTATGGAGCCCATCATAAACTGTATAGAGCATTATATGGGGCTTCTGATTCAATATGGATATTCAAAAACACTTAAACTACTGATGTCTCAATTAATTTTACTTTTATTGGTATCTATTTTTATTTTTTAAATTTACCAGTAGCTGCTGCATTTTCCACCCTAGGCTTATACTAGAGTCATTAAGTTTTCCCAGTTTTTTTGTGGCAAAATTAGGGGGGTCGGCTTATACTCGGGTCGGCTTATACTCGAGTATATATGGTAAATACCATTATATATGCAGCTAAGATGAATAACATTTGCAGGATGCATGCAGGAATTCTGTGCAGTAGCTTGAATTAGTTAAATACCATTATATATGCAGCTAAGATGAATAACATTTGCAGGATGCATGCAGGAATTCTGTGCAGTAGCTTGAATTAGTTAAATACCATTATATATGCAGCTAAGATGAATAACATTTGCAGGATGCATGCAGGAATTCTGTGCAGTAGCTTGAATGAAGGAAGGAATGTTTAGCCATCAAGTAGGTGTTGGGCTCTGTAAGGTACTATCTCTTAGGCAGGAGGTTCAGACTAGTGTCAGATCATAAAAACCTGCAAGAAGCAAAATTAGTAAAATACCCTGCTGTAACTAAATAAGTAAAAAGCAAAAGTGCATTTAAATAACTCAGGTATCTTAGTAATACTGTTTTTGATCAAAAATAGCATAAAAGCCATCCCACCATCGACAAGGTGATCCTGATCAGGACGGTGCTACGCTGGTCTAATATTAAAAGCCTTACCATGTGTCAGAGTTGACCTCAATGTGTGAATAAGGGCAGACAAAAGGAACGGGTCCTGACCCCAGTTTGGGGAAGCCTTTAAATGTAATTTCCAACTCAGTAAAGGGAGTCCACACCCCTGCTTGCACAAAAGGCAAAAATACACAGAGAAAAAACGCAAAAATTGAGCTTGGTTTAAGTTGGTATTCATGCAGCACTTAAACGCATGTTCACATTGGCCATAAACATACAGAACATACAAGAAATAAAATGAGTAAAAAACCCTGCTGTAACTAAATAAGTAAAAAGCAAATGTGTATTTAAATAACAGAGGGTTCTTAGTAATACTGTTTTTGATCACAAATAGCATAAAAGCCTTCCCACCATTGACAAGGTGACCATGATTGGGATGGTCCTACGCTGTCTCATATTAAAAACCTTACCATGTGTCAGAGTTAGCGCTTCAGAATTTTAACTTCCATGTGTAGCATAGGCCAGGAAAACTACATGGCAATGCTAATGCTCTATCGAGGATCCACTGTTTGTTGGCAGAAGGTGCCAAGCCCCCTGGCTTTGGGCAGAGGGGGAGGGTATGTAAGATGGCCACCAGACGAGTCCTTGAGGGGAGATATGTGTCATCGCAGCTGTTAGCTGCAATGATGTGAGCTTGGAAGCATGCTCCAGCACATATAGTGCTGAAAGAGTTATTTGGCCATTCCAGGGCCGGGTTTTATGAGCAGTCATAAGAGATGGATAGGAATGACCACTCACATATCCCAAGCCCCAGGGGCATGGTTTGGCAGATAAAATGGAGGCCGAGTCTCTTATTCGGCGTCTGTGGCTGGATGCGTGGAGACCTTCAGTGTGCGTTGCTAAAGACACTGACCTGAGTGGGTGGACCCGCAATACCATATGGACAATTTGTTTTCAGTTTGTTTTCACTTTATGCCTGACTAGGCTCTTTTTTGGTTTGCCACAGGGAGCAGTTCATGAAGTTAAATAAACTTGCTTGGACTTTGCATGAAAACCACCTCCTGTGCCTATCTCAAGAGCCGCTGAGTGAGTACCAACCGCTACAGGGGTGAGAAGGAAGTTTTCTGTGTATATATTATATTGTGTGGTCTGGTGTCTCTCATCTTCAGTGTGGACATGTGCCAAGTCCTGCTGGAGAATGAAATTTCCATCTCCAAAAAGCTTGTCGGTAGAGGGAAGCATGAAGTGCTCTAAAATTTCCTGGTAGACAGCTGCGCTGACTCTGGCCTTGATAAAACATAGTGTACACCAGCAGATGACATTGCTCCCCAAACCATCACTGATTGTGGAAACTTCACATTAGACCTCAAGCAGCTTGGATTGTGTGCCTCTCCACTCATCCTCCAGACTTTGGGACCTTGATTTCCAAGGTTTAGTGTGAAGGCTTCATAGTCAGTGATTGTTTGGTGAGCCATGTCATCTTTCGGGTTTGGTTCCACTGTGTTTTATCAAGACCAAAGTCAGCACAGACATCTACCAGGAAATTTTAGAGCACTTCATGCTTCCCTCTGCTGACAAGCTTTGGAGATGGAAATTTCATTTTCCGGCAGAACTTTGGCACCTGTCCACACTGCCAAAAGTACCTGGTTTAAAAAGAACAGTATCACTGTGCTGGATTGGCCAGCAAACTCTCCTAATCTTAACCCCGTAGAGAATCTATGGGGTATTGTTAAGAGGAAGATGAGAGACACCAGACCCAACAATGCAGATGAGCTGAAAACTGCTATCAAAGCAACCTGGGCTCCCATAACACCTCAGCAGTGCCACAGGCTGATCACCTCCATGCCACGCCGCATTGATGCAGTAATTGATGCAAAAGGAGCCCCGACCAAGTATTGAGTGCATTTACTGAACATACATTTCAGTAGGCCAAGATTTCGAATTTTAAAATAATTTTTCAAGCTGGTGTTATAAAATATTCAGATTTATTGAGATAATGACTTTTGGGCTTTCACTGGCTGTAAGCCATACTCCTCAACATTAACTAATAAAATAAACGCTTGTAATAGATCACTCTGTTTCTAATGACTTTATATAATATATGAGTTTCACCTTTTGTATTGAAGTGTAATAAATGAACTTTATGGTGATATTCTAATTTTGTGAGATGCACCTGTATAAGTTCTTCATATAGAATAATGCACAGCCCATAGTCCTTCAAATAGTATAATGCACAGTCCATAGACCTCCATATAGTATAATTCACCCCATAGTCTTCCATATAATATAATGCACTCTCCATAGTCCTCGATATAATATAATACACAGCCCATATCCTTTATATAATGTAATGCACAGTCCATAGCCCTTCATATAGTAAAATGCACAACCCATAGTCCTCCAATAGTATAATGCATCCCACAGTCCTAGATATAACATAATGCATATCATAATCCTCCAAATAGTATAATGCGCAGCCCATAGTCATCCATGTAGTTGTATGTTCACCGTGACCAGTAGAAGTGCCACTGCAGCGCGAAATGGCTGTCGTCCATTCCACTCCTACTCCTATCCTCCCGACATTGATGTATTAAAGTATCGGAATAAAGAAGTTTTTTTAACAGATGAGTGCCATCCGTTCCTTTCAATTTCTGTATCCATTGTGGCTATTTCTTTGGAGTGGCACCCTGGTTCACTTACAGCACTTACTGCTGTATATATGCTTGCAACATCAGTTCATGCAGTTACCTGTGCACTGAGTGGGCTTCCCCACTGTCTGGATTAATACTTTGTTGGAGGTATGTCCACCGTGTACTCACTGATTTAAAAAAAAAAAAAAAAAAAAGCAACTCACCACTCATCCACTCCCACGCCACGCAGCATCCATTTCTGAAGCCGGCAGCTGACGAGCAGGCGATGGGAGTGCATGACCTCACTGCCATGTGCCCCCAGTCATGTGCACACCAACATCATCTGCTGGCCTCTGATTGGCTGGCAGTGTGTATTTCCATGCCTGGACCCTACAGATCTACAGTTAGGTCCATATATATTTGGACAGAGACAACATTTTTCTAATTTTGGTTATAGACATTACCAAAATGAATTTTAAACAAAACAATTCAGATGCAGTTGAAGTTCAGACTTTCAGCTTTCATTTGAGGGTATCCACATTAAAATTGGATGAAGGGTTTAGGAGTTTCAGCTCCTTAACATGTGCCACCCTGTTTTTAAAGGGGCCAAAAGTTATTGGACAATTGACTCCAAGGCTATTTCATGGACAGGTGTGGGCAATCCCTTCGGTATGTCATTCTCAATTAAGCAAATAAAAGGCCTGGAGTTGATTTGAAGGTGTGGTGCTTGCATTTGGAAGGTTTTGCTGTGAAGTAAACATGCAGTCAAAGGAGCTCTCCATGCAGGTGAAACAAGCCATCCTTAAGCTGCGAAAACAGAAAAAACCCATCCGAGAAATTGCTGCAATATTAGGAGTGGCAAAATCTACAGTTTGGTACATCCTGAGAAAGAAAGAAAGCACTGGTGAACTCATCAATGCAAAAAGACCTGGGCGCCCACGGAAGACAACAGTGGTGGATGATCGCAGAATAATCTCCATGGTGAAGAGAAACGCCTTCACAACAGCCAACCAAGTGAACAACACTCTCCAGGAGGTCGGTGTATCAATATCCAAATCTACCATAAAGAGAAGACTGCATGGAAGTAAATACAGAGGGTTCACTGCACGGTGCAAGCCACTCATAAGCATCAAGAATAAGAAGGCTAGACTGGACTTTGCTAAAAAACATCTAAAAAAGCCAGCACAGTTCTGGAAGAACATTCTTTGGACAGAGGAAACCAACATCAACATCTACCAAGATGATGGAAAGAGAAAAGTATGGCAAAGGCGAGGTACAGCTCATGATCCAAAGCATACCACATCATCTGTAAAACACGGCGGAGGCAGTGTGATGGCTTGGGCATGCATGGCTGCCAGTGGCACTGGGTCACTAGTGTTTATTGATGATGTGACACAGGACAGAAGCAGCCGAATGAATTCTGAGGTATTCAGAGCCACACTGTGCTCAGATGCAGCCAAACGCAGCCAAACTGATTGGTCGTCGTTTCATACTACAGATGGACAGTGACCCAAAACTTAAAGCCAAAGCAACTTAAGAGTTTATTAAAGCAAAGAAGTGGAATATTCTTGAATGGCCAATTCAGTCACCTGATCTCAACACAATTGAGCATGCATTTCACTTGTTAAAGACTAAACTTCAGACAGAAAGGCCCACAAACAGCAAATGAAAACCACGGCAGTGAAGGCCTGGCAGAGCTTCAAAAAGGAGGAAACACAGTGTCTGGTGATGTCCATGAGTTCAACACTTCAGGCAGTCATTGCCAACAAAGGGTTTTCAACCCAAGTACTAAAAATGAACATTTTATTTAAAATTATTGAATCTGTCCAATTAATTTTGGTCCCTTTATAAACAGGGTGGCACATGTTAAGGAGCTGAAACTCCTAAACCCTTCATCCAATTTTAATGTGGATACCCTCAAATGAAAGCTGAAAGTCTGAACTTCAACTGCATCTGAATTGTTTTGTTTAAAATTCATTGTGGTAATGTCTATAACCAAAATTAGAAAAATGTTGTCTCTGTCCAAATATATATGGACCTAACTGTATGCACTGCAATACACATCAGCGCAGAAGTAATAAAAGTTGGCTATTTCAGGCTTTTGTCACTGGAATTTGATGCACAAGTCGATACAAGCACTTGGTGTTGTGGAGGTTTCTCTCCAAACCGCATAATAAAGTAGAGTCCCTCATGAAAAACCAGTATGCCAGCTTTCTACTAGGAGGGATTAAGTAATTTCCAGGTCATCTGTGCATTTCAGAAGCTAGTTCTCTCCAGCCTAACTTTTATGGCATATCTTATTAACAGGCCATAAAGGTTGAACATAGTGAAACCCCTTTTCACAGTAAATCAGATCATTTGAACCATGTGAATAGTTTGTCTCCAAACTGTCTTTTTGTTTGGTCTTCAAGCTTCACAAAAATGTCTTCAAGATTTTACTGGCACACTAAAGTGTCTATTGATTTCTAGTAGGCCTATTTATGACAACCTATTTGACCCTATTGATGATATTTTATCAACAGTTATGATTCAATTACAGGTGAATATACACATGTTCTGTGTAAATGTGCATTGGCTTTTGGTGGCACCCAGGAAACACTGTGCAGTTGTCTCCATCCATCTACCTCTATTTCTTTGAAATAGGCCTTCTCATAGGTCAAGAATAGGACAGATCTTCATTTAGTAGATGATTTTCCTTGGGGGTTTTTAAACTGATTTTTTTGGTTCATAAGGTCTTTTCAATAGTCTCAAAAACAAAGGTAAAAAACATTAGTATCCTCAACATCATAAACAATTAAAATTGCAAGGCACTTGTATAATGTAAAACAAGCAACTTTGCATTTTACCTCTGTAAGGCAGCAATGTTTCCACCAGTGAATTTAGTGAGACAGTGACCCGGGCAAGTTAAGTAAAATGTCTTTCATTGTTCAGACACTGCACACATGAAATTGCTCACCTCCGGATCGCAGCCAGGAATACAGAAATAAAGTCCTGTGAAGCTGTGCTATGTTCAGACAGTTCCTTTAAACTTTTTTACTTTCCATTTTCAAAAATGACCACAAAATACCAGAAAACTTATAGTCAATAGTAAAGTACCGTATTTTCTGGTGTATAAGACGACTTGGCGTATAAGACGACCCCCAACTTTTCCATATAAAATATGGAATTTGGGATATACCCGCCGTATAAGACGGGGGTCATCTTATACACCCAGTCATCTTATACGGCGTGTGGTTCCCAGGGTCTGGAGGATAAAGAATAAAAATTAAAAATATGGATATACTCACCCCTCTGAAGGACCCTGGCTCTCAGCGCTGCAAGCGGGGTGAGTATATCCATATTTTTTATTTTTATTCTTTATTTTTTACATGAATATGGATCCCAGGGCCTGAAGGAGAGTCTCCTCTCCTTCAGACCCTGGGAGCCATCCAGGATCACTCCGTGCACCTGTACCCGGAGTATAAGACGACCCCCGACTTTTGGGACAATTTTTAGGGGTTAAAAAGTCATCTTATACGCCGGAAAATATGGTATGTAAAAACATTATAGTTTTAAACTTAAAGGGAACCTGTCACCTGAATTTGGCGGGACCAGTTTTGGGTCATATGGGCGGAGTTTTCAGGTGTTTGATTCACCCTTTCCTTACCCGCTGGCTGCATGCTGGCCGGAATATTGGATTGAAGTTCATTCTCTGTCCTCCGTAGTACACGCCTGCGCAAAGCAAGATTACCTTGCACAGGCGTGTACTACGGAGGACAGAGAATGAACTTCAATCCAATATTGCGGCCAGCATGCAGCCAGCGGGTAAGGAAAGGGTGAATCAAACACCTGAAAACTCCGCCCATATGACCCAAAACTGGTCCCGCCAAATTCAGGTGACAGGTTCCCTTTAATAGCTGTATTCAACCTTTGGACACATCTGTGGTCTTTTTGCTTGGCAAACGTATGCCACACGCCGATATGCCCTCCTGTGATGCATAAAGAGATCATATGGAATTTCAAGTTAAAAGACCTGCATAAAGTCACCTGATATGTCTCCAAAAACTGAGATACCATCTACACTATTTTTAGCTTAGTTGGGTAACTTTACATGAAAGGATTTCTACCTGCAATGTACATACAAGTGCACAATCTTTAACATATACTAAATGGTGAATAATTAACTTAAATTTCAATATGGCTCACACTGGAGGATTTAAAGGGAACCTGACAGCTAAAACATACCATCCAGGCTGAAATTTTATAGACAGTGTCTGATACCTGCTGCTGGTAGATATCTATATTTGTTATTATTATTATTATTATTTATTTATTTATTTATTTATATAGCACCATTGATTCCATGGTGCTTTACATGAGAAGGGGTTACATACAAGTTACAGATATCACTTACAGTAAGCAAACTAACAATGACAGACTGATACAGAGGGACGAGGACCTTGCCCTTGCGGGCTTACATTCTACAGGATGGTGGGGAAGGAGACAGTAGGTTGGGGGTTGTAGGAGCTCCGGTGTTGGTGAGGCGGTAGCTTCGGTAGTGATGAGGCGGCAGCGGGGTCAGTGCAGGCTGTAGGCTTTCCTGAAGAAATGGATTTTAAGGTTCCGTCTGAAGGATCCGAATGTGGTTGATAGTCGGACGTGTTGGGGCAAAGAATTCTAGAGGATGGGGGATATTCGGGAGAAGTCTTGGAGGCGGTTGGATGAGGAGCGAATAAGTGTGTAGGAGAGAAGGAGGTCTTGGGAGCACAGAAGATCACGTGAGGGAAGATATCGGGAGATTAGTTCAGAGATATATGGAGGAGACAGATTATTGATGGCTTTGTAGGTCAGTATTAGTAATTTGAACTGGATGCGCTGAGGGAATGGGAGCCAGTGAAGAGATTTGCAAAGGGGGGAAGCAGAGGAGTAGCGAGGAGAGAGATGAATTAGTCAGGCAGCAGAGTTAAGGATGGACTGGAGAGGTGCAAGGGTGTTAGCAGGGAGGCCGCAGAAAAGGATGTTGCAGTAGTCAAGGCAGGAGATGATGAGGGCGTGCTCAAGCATTTTAGTAGATTGATGGTTGAGGAAAGGACGGATTCTGGAGATATTTTTGAGCTGGAGGCAACAGGAGGTGGAAAGAGCTTGGATGTGCGGTTTGAAGGACAGGGCAGAGTCAAAGGTTACTCCGAGGCAGTGGACTTCCGGTACGGGGGAAAGCATGATGTCATTGATTGCAATAGATAGGTCAGGTAAGGAAGATCTATGGGATGGAGGAAAGATGATGAGTTCAGATTTGTCCACATTGAGTTTGAGGAAGCGAGAGGAGAAGAAGGAGGATATGGCTGATAGGCACTCTGCACTTATTTGTGCAGTGATTCATATATCATTTTAAGACATTGGTTTTACTGCTTGCATCTGGATATAATTTTTTGGGATTGTCGTATGTCATATTATTGTCATTCATTTTTTGTTTTCTTTTAGATTTATGATGCTTTTGGACTCCCTATTTGGTATCCTGTGAATTGTTCTCATTAGGTAGTTGAGGTTAGGTGTTGGATGCTTTTTGTTTATTTACTTATGGCGTTCATTAAGTATTCGTTTGGTTGATCCTGACATATATGGTAGTGTCCTCAGTAGTTAATCTTTCACTGCCCATAGATCTGATACATGTTTCAGCTGTCAGGTTCCCTTAAAAGGGTGAAATGGAGTACAAAATGTTTTGGACTACTGTGCCTCTTCCTCATGTATGTGCTGATAATTGAACAGAGAGCACCATATCGCCTACCTGCATATGACTATTCCACCTATACTGAATCAATATTGAGTATTGATATAAATGGATATTTTGATTCCTGTTACAATCATACTGTACATTCCATACTTATCACCCAGAATTCACCAAAATTGCTTAACACTGTTTTACTCTTTGGTTTAAATTAAAGAAGTAGATGTATATAGAGTAGACACTCCTAGCATCACCTCACAGCAGGTATAACTGCAATGAGGGCATCATATGTGTTCCCGGCATGCAACAACCCTACACATTTTATATCTCATCAGCTTGTGTGTTCATATTATTGGATAGGAAGTACGATATCTCCAACTATCAAACAATTATCAGCTGAAAAATGGATTGGCTACTTGGCTTCCTCCTTAGTAAACATATATTTCACATTTATTAGACTACATCATCCGAAAGATCATTAGAAGACTGATATAACTTGATAGTTAGCCACGTACTCCTAGTATCATAAACTCTTCTACATTTATTAGATCTAGCTATAAGCTGAACATGAGTAATGCTATACCTGAATACTTAATATAATATCTCCTATTAGCAAATACTTATTAAATTCATATAACATCTCATCATCTGAAAATATCTGAGCACTAATACAATTCAGTAGATAGTATCATACTATCATACAACTAGTCCACATTTGTTAACAGTTTATTACAACAGGATAGATAAAGCTGTTCTTCCAAAGTGCATCATATTCCCTACTAGCAAGCCATTATTTCTCATTTATTAGTTCTCACCAGCAGAAACAGCGAATATTGATACCACTGACTAGTCACCATTTTGTCTGTAATTTACATGGAACTGTTCCATACTTATTAGATCTCATCAGTGCAAATTATAGAGGAAATAGCGCTAGTACAATTACAAAGGTAGCACAATATTATTTTTTACTAGATCTCATTAGTGTTTAAATAAAAATTCCACACAAATTGGTAGATGGTTTTAGATTTCTTGACCCTGCATAAAGCTGCTCCACTCTTATGAAATCTCATCAGCTTCAGTAGACAAACACTAGATTCCACCACAATTTATTCGTACCGAAACTGATTTTTCATTAATGATAGAATAAATGAGTTGTGAAATTGTAAAAAATTGTATCCTGTGAAATTAAATCCCTGATGTTAATCCAATGACGGCCTCAGTGTTTACAGATTACGACCTGCATAGTATGCATACTTAGTAACAGATCTGTTTCACATCTGCTCCTGTAATCATGAGATTTCATTGATGATGAACGACTTCCATGAAGCAGGGGAATATATTTGCGTGACTCAGTAACACTAAACAAGCGAGGAGTCATGTTCAGTAGTAGGAGGTAATAAATAGTTGTGGTCTCAATGGAATGAAACGTAAGATCTGACCATTAAACCAGCTTATAGTTTTTTCTTCACTTTTGCTGTATCTCATATCTGCATTTGGGTATCAAAGGATAATTTTACTTCCATTACAAATACATTGATGACATATTTTATATTCCGACCATTTGAATGCCATAAAACTTGTAAAAATTGCTGCGTTCTGCAGCAATTTTGTACTAACCCTTTATGAGGGTTAAAATGGCTCTTTGGTATTTAGGGGTTAAGCTGGATGCACAATTAGAATTTCTGCTAATTATCCTACTATCTGGTTAACTAGATCAAGGGTATTATTTGAGGTTTGTAATTGAAAGAAAAATGTCTATAAATTTCACTTAAATTCAAATGGGATTTATTGGCAGGACTAAGTACATGTTAGCATTGCCGAAGCAAGCAAAGCAAGTGGGGGGGATGAGGATAGGTATAAAGCCAGGGTAGGGTGTAGGGGTCCCTGACATATCAGGCTCCTCTTAGTCTGTGGCAGGCACTAACATATTGCGCTGCTATGGCCGCTGCCCTTTCCTCTTCCTCCAATATTATAGGCAGTTTCTTTTCCTCCTCCATGGAGTTATCTGGGAGGAGATCTGGCAGTCTCCTGCAGTGAGTGTCCTTCTCTGTGGAGTATTTGGGGCACCTCAGCAAGAAGTGGGCCGCATCCTCCATAACCTCTTGGGGGCACTGCTGGCAGAGTTTGCTCTCTTGGGGTTTGTAGTTCTCTTTCTCTCTCCCAACTCAACTCCTATTTGTTGACACTTTTCTTCCTGACATAGATTTGGTCACCTTCCCTATCACTATACTAATCTTGGCAACCACCACTGATTAAAGTTTACTCTATAGGTCAGTGATCTGCGACTTACAATCGCAAAGACCAGAAATCCTAGGGCTAAAGGTACCGTCACATTAAGCGACGCTGCAGCGATATAGACAATGAGCCGATCGCTGCAGCGTCGCTGTTTAGGTCGCTAGGAGACGTCAAACACGGCAACAGCAGAACGATGCAGGAGCGATCCAGTGACGTAACGGCGACACACTTATCGTTCTCGCTGGTTGTTAGCTACATGAAAAAACATTGCAGGCATCGTTGCTTTTGCTGTCAAACATGACGAATCACGCCGACCTGACGACCAAATAAAGTTCTGGCCTTCTAGCTCCGACCAGCGATGTCACAGCGGGATCCTGATCGCTGCTGCGTGTCAAACACAACGAGATCGCTATCCAGGACGCTGCAACGTCACGGATCGTTGTCGTTCTCGTTCTAAAGTTGCTCAGTGTGAAGGTACCTTAAAGCTGTCCATAGACATTATAAATGTATCTGCTGACAACTGGTAAATGGAGCTAACGTGGTAAGATCTGCGGACAAGTTGATCTTTTTGATGATCATATACATTTAGAAAAATAGCATATTCTATTAATGGTCTGCATATAAAAATCTCATTTTTATTTAACTTGACTTGTAATACCTACTGTCGGGGTGTAGTCTGATTGCTCCATTTTATATACTGGTAATTTCATGAGCAAGTTCAGCTAACATTTACCAAATGTGTGGGGCACATTAATGCTATGTGCACAATTTGAGTAAATGGATTCAGAGATTTCTGCACCATTTCTGCATCTCTTGGCAGACAAAAAATGCAGCAGCAAAAATGTGCATTTTACCACATTTTTAGTGCGTTTTTGACCGAGTTAAGTGAAGTCAATGGGGAAAAACGCAGAGCAAAAATGCACCGAGAATTGACATGCTGCAGATTATTTTCTACACCAAATCTACAAGTCACAAATAAGCAATGTGTGCATAACACCTCAGGTTTCTCATTCACTTTGCTGACATCAGGATTGCTTCAGATTTTGCCAGCAAATCTGCATGGCAAAAACTCAGCACATCTGCAGCGTGTGCACAAGCCTTGGTCCCCCAGTGATCTAGAAGTGTACACTATCTTTACAGTACCTTGGATGTTTATACAGGTCCTTCTCAAAAAATTAGCATATAGTGTTAAATTTCATTATTTACCATAATGTAATGATTACAATTAAACTTTCATATATTATAGATTCATTATCCACCAACTCAAATTTGTCAGGTCTTTTATTGTTTTAATACTGATGATTTTGGCATACAACTCCTGATAACCCAAAAAACCTGTCTCAATAAATTAGCATATTTCACCCATCCAATCAAATAAAAGTGTTTTTTAATAACAAACAAAAAAACCAACAAATAATAATGTTCAGTTATGCACTCAATACTTGGTCGGGAATCCTTTGGCAGAAATGACTGCTTCAATGCGGCGTGGCATGGAGGCAATCAGCCTGTGACACTGCTGAGATGTTATGGAGGCCCAGGATGCTTCAATAGCGGCCTTAAGCTCATCCAGAGTGTTGGGTCTTGCGTCTCTCAACTTTCTCTTCACAATTCCCACAGATTCTCTATGGGGTTCAGGTTAGGAGAGTTGGCAGGCCAATTGAGCACAGTAATACCATGGTCAGTAAACCATTTACCAGTGGTTTTGGCACTGTGAGCAGGTGCAAGGTCATGCTGAAAAATGAAATCTTCATCTCCATAAAGCATTTCAGCCGATGGAAGCATGAAGTGCTCCAAAATCTCCTGATAGCTAGCTGCATTGACCCTGCCCTTGATGAAACACAGTGGACCAACACCAGCAGCTGACATGGCACCCCACACCATCACTGACTGTGGGTACTTGACGCTGGACTTCAGGCATTTTGGCATTTCCTTCTCCCCAGTCTTCCTCTAGACTCTGGCACCTTGATTTCCGAATGACATGCAAAATTTGCTTTCATCAGAAAAAAGTACTTGGGACCACTTAGCAACAGTCCAGTGCTGCTTCTCTGTAGCCCAGGTCAGGCGCCTCTGCCGCTGTTTATGGTTCAAAAGTGGCTTTACCTGGGGAATGGGGCACCTTTAGCCCATTTCCTGCACACGCCTGTGCACGGTGGCTCTGGATGTTTCCACACCAGACTCAGTCCACTGCTTCCTCAGGTTCCCCAAGGTCTGGAATCGGTCCTTCTCCACAATCTTCCTCAGGGTCCGGTCTCCTCTTCTCGTTGTACAGCGTTTTCTGCCACATTGTTTCCTTCCAACAGACTTACCATTGAGGTGCCTTGATACAGCACTCTGGGAACAGCCTATTTGTTGAGAAATTTCTTTCTGGGTCTTACCCTCTTGCTTGAGGGTGTCAATGATGGCCTTCTTGACATCTGTCAGGTCGCTAGTCTAAGGGTACCATCACACTATACGATTTACCTACGATCACGACCAGCGATATGGCCTGGCCGTGATCGTAGGTAAATCGTAGTGTGGTCGCTGGGGAGCTGTCACACAGACAGCTCTCCAGCGACCAACGATGCCGAGGTCCCTGGGTAACCAGGGTAAACATCGGGTAACTAAGCGCAGGACCGCGCTTAGTTACCCGATGTTTACCCTGGTTACAAGCGTTAAACTAAAAAAAAAAAAACACTACATACTTACATTCTGGTGTCCGTCAGGTCCCTTGCCGTCTGCTTCCCGCACTCAGTGACTGCCGGCCGTAAAGTGAAAGTGAAAGCACAGCCGCTGTGCTCTGCTTTCACTTTACGGCCGGCAGTCACAGTGCGGGAAGCAGAGACGGCAAGGGACCTGACGGACACCAGAATGTAAGTATGTGCTGTTTGTTTTTTTTTAGTTTAACGCTTGTAACCAGGGTAAACATCGGGTAACTAAGCGCGGTCCTGCGCTTAGTTACCCGATGTTTACCCTGGTTTCAAGCGAACGCATCGCTGGATCGCATCGCTAGATCGCTAGATCGGTGTCACACACACCGCTCTAGCGATGACAGCGGGAGATCCAGCGATGAAAGAAAGTTCTAAACGATCTGCTACGACGTACGATTCTCAGCAGGATCCCTGATCGCTGCTGCGTGTCAGACACAGCGATATCGTAACGATATCGCTGGAACGTCACGAATCGTACCGTCGTAGCGATCGAAATGTTATAGTGTGACGGTACCCTTACCCATGATGGGGGTTTTGAGTAATGAACCAGGCAGGGAGTTTATAAAAGCCTCAGGTATCTTTTGCATGTGTTTAGAGTTAATTAGTTGATTCGGAAGATTAGGGTAATAGGTCGTTTAGAGAACCTTTTCTTGATATGCTAATTTATTGAGACAGGTTTTTTGGGTTATCAGGAGTTGTATGCCAAAATCATCAGTATTAAAACAATAAAAGACCTGACAAATTTCAGTTGGTGGATAATGAATCTATAATATATGAAAGTTTAATTGTAATCATTACATTATGGTAAATAATGAAATTTAACACTATATGCTAATTTTTTGAGAATGACCTGTAAATCATTGGAGTAACACTATGCAGATTTCCTGCGGATCCGCAGCATTTTTTTCCACGCAGAAACGATGCAGATCCGCAACTGATTTACAGTACAATGTAAATCAATGGCAAACAAAAATGCTGTGCTAATGGTGCGGAAAAATCAGCACGGAAAACGCAGCAGATTCAAAAAAGGACCATGTCAATTCTTTTTGCAGAACTGCTGCGTTTCTGCACCCATTCCATAATAGAAATCTGCAGGGGTGATAAAAGGAAGCAATCCGTACAAAAATCTGCAACGGGTGCACAGACCAAAAAAATGGTGCAGCTTCTGACCTGCGTTGTCTGCCAAGAAATTCAGAATCTGCATAGAAAATTCCACAGCCAAATCTGCAACGTGTGCACATAGCCTAAAGATTCAACACAAAAGATGACATTATAGTAAGTAAAAATTGTAATCTGCACATCACAATGTGATTTATAAGTGCAAAGATTTATCCTTTTCAAGATAAGGCTAGAGTATTCATTACTATAGAGTCATCTGCTCATTCCTGGCAGAAGGGTAATGAAGAGATAAATTTTATCTGCAAAAGTTTGCAATATCGTGTGAACAAATAAGTGACTTTGATATGGAGGACTGGTTTATTGGCAAGTCTTACAGACATGAGGTATTCTTTACCTGGTATACAGAGTGCAAACAGGGAAAGTTAAACATATGGCAACCAGCCATTATAGGAAAACATCCAGCAGACTGAGAAAGATTAAATATGTGTTTCTTATCAAGTAATTAGAGATATCAAAGCTATATGTGTAGATACAGCTTGCACACAGAAAGAACACACAGAAAAAAACTTGAGACTAAAGGGACCCCATAAAAAATAGGTAGCTGCAGGCCAAAAGTGCAGGCTGGAGCAGGCGCCCATCCCCCATGCGGCGCTAAGGCTTCTTTCACACTAGCGTCGGAATCTCCCCGTCGCAATGCGGAGAGATTCCGACGCTAGCGTTTAACGCATTGCACAATGGAGGCAGCGGATGCATTTCTCCGGCGCATCCGCTGCCCCATTGTAAGGTGCGGGGAGGTGGGGGCGGAGTTCCGGCCGCGCATGCGCGGTCAGAAAAAGCTGTCTGTCAGGAGCAAAAAACGTTACATGTAGCGTTTTTTGCTCCCGACGGTCCGCCAAAGCACGACGCATCCGTCGCTCGACGGATGCGACGTGTGGCAATCCGTCGCAAATGCGTCATCAATGCAAGTCTATGGGGAAAAAACGCATCCTGCAAGCACTTTTGCAGGATGCGTTTTTTCTGCAAAACGACGCATTGTGACGGATTGCAGAAAACGCTAGTGTGAAAGTAGCCTAAGTGGAAGCCAACATGACAGGGGTTGGGGAAGAAAGGGGATGGGGGTGGGTGAAAATGAGTCACTTTAAGGGTGTGGTTATGGTAATGGAAGGGGGGTTTATAAGGGTAAGGGTTGAGGAGCGGGGCACTTTCCCACTCTGAAGCGCAGCGAGAAGTTCCCGCCCACCCACCCTGTTTTGTTATTTTCTCCAAGGGTTTAGTTTATTTCAGGTCATAGTGGCTAGCGGTTGGGAGGGGTCCTTGAAGTTGGTGCTAAATTGCGCTGGGGGGTCCGTGGGTATATGGATTCCTCAGTTGGTCTTATGTGGTGGTTATTTGGTCTGGTGATTTTAGGGGGATTTGGCCCAGCAGTGGCTTGATCCTCAGGGGTTCAGTGGACGATGGCACCCTTCGGGGTGATTTGGTGCTCCCGAGCCAGGGGGTAACGGCTGGGAGTAAGTTACGGTTGGTTCGTCCACTGTTTGTTATGGTTTGTTTAATCGCCAGATTTTCAAGCTTCAAGGACCCACCCCCGATTTATTTATTCATGGTTATTTATGTATTGTTAATTTGTTAGTTTAATAAAGGCTGCTGTGGCCAAAATTATCCAACGATGGCTTTAGTGTTGTTTATGGGTTAAAGGGGGAGGGGGGGAATCTTCGGGCCTGGGGCCGAAAAGGTTAAGCACCCTACGAGGATTGACCATACCAATGTCATGACACTGAACCATTATTCGGCCTACAGCTATCTTTTCTGACTCCTCCATACACAGGGAAGTAATCTCCAGTGTTCTGTACGAGACAGCCACTGTCCAGACTCCTTTTGGGACTTGCTTATCTTACCAAGAACAAAAAGATTCTCAGTTGCAAATTGTATGATTTTGGGAGACTAATTTAGTAAAGCCTAGAAATGAGCTCTAGTCTGAATAAAATTTGTCTCTGACTAAAAACTGCTCAGATTGTCATTGCAGGATGTTTTTATTCTCTAAGGCTAGGTTCACATTGCGTTAGTGCAGTCCGTTCAACGCATACGTTAAACGGACTGCGCTAACGCAAGTGCCGACTTTGCACAGCACTAGTGCAGATGGAGCATCTGCTAGCTCCATCTGCGCTAGCAGTGACGGACCTGGAAACGCAGCCCGCGTCGCTAGCCCATTGTGGGCGTGCGCTAGCGATGCGTCCGACATTGCAGTCTATGGCGGCGTTAACGGACTACGTTACACCACGTTATGCCACGGTGTAACGTAGTCCGTTAAACGTACCGCCATAACGCAATGTGAACCCAGCCTAAGGCCTTTTCAGAATAGTATAAACTGTGCCTTTTTTTATTCCCTGACTTTTTACTCTCTTGTCCTAGGCTATTACCTGACTTCTTATGCCACCTCTGTTCAGCAGCTTTTCTGATCCTTCGCACAGGTCTTCAGTTGTTCCATGATATAGAAAATGTTCAGCACAGCCTAAAAGAGGAGGTGCATAGATATAGGTGCCCAAACCTTAATACGTGGAATAGTTACAACTAGCACACTCCAATGTGATGCAAAAAAGGGGGTATTTAATATACATACAGTAACCACAAACGTTTCGGTCTCCAATGGACCTTCATTGAAGCACCCCCAAGGGCTGTGGGGTACTCGGAGCCGGGCCCCTTCGGTTCTCAGTGGGGGATGTCACGGTGGCGGACCCGGTCCGTGGCCCTCGGGAGGTCCGTTGAAGTTGTGGGGAAAGGTCTTTAAAGGGATAATGTTCGTGATGCCACCTGTGGTATTCGGTCAGGGCGACCGACGCTGCTTAGGGGTCCGCTGGGGTGATGTTATGGTAGCTAGATGGTATACCTTCCTACAAGTGAAGTATGTCCCCTGGGCTTCCCAGAGTGTAGATAGTGGATGGTGGATGATGTAAGGCGCAGTGAATAACGAGGACACAAGGTTGCAGTCTCTTTACCTTCAGCATCCACAGTCCAGGGTAGGGACCACAGGGTAGGCAGAGTCCGGCAGGTCTGAAGGCATATCCAGAGTCCCCTTATCCAGGTGGAATTCAATAGCCTTCCTCTAGCGCCTAGGCGTTGTAGTACCTCCCTGCTGAGCAACTCGGTAAGGTCCTATTGTAGATGTTAAGTCTCTTCTCTCTGTCCCCCCGATGGATAGGACAAACCCATATAATAATAATAATAATCTTTATTTTTATATAGCGCTAACATATTCCGCAGCGCTTTACAGTTTTGCACACATTATCATCACTGTCCCCAATGGGGCTCACAATCTAGAATCCCTATCAGTATGTCTTTGGAATGTGGGAGGAAACCGGAGTGCCCGGAGGAAACCCACGCAAACACGGAGAGAACATACAAACTCTTTCCAGATGTTGTCCTGGGTGGGATTAGAATCCAGGACCCCAGCGCTGCAAGGCTGCAGTGCTAACCACTGCGCCACCATATGACTGGTGGCCTGAGGCTTTTTATAAGGACCCTAGAGACGCCCCGGCCCCCACAAGTTGCCACCCTGCCTCCTGGGTATATGGTCAGGCAGCCAACATGGAATCAACTGTCCTGCCAGTCTCTGAAGTAACGGCATAGAGATCCTTACTCCCTCGGTGTTCTGGCTACCGGTAGTGCGCTTCAGAAGGAGGCAGCCTGCTTCTAGCTGGTCTCCCTCTGATGTTCCTCTCCTTTTGCTATGACTTCACTCACTCACTGCAACACAATTCCTTTCGTGTCCATTTTTAGGATGCTGCCACATGGGTTGCAGGCGCAGCTCCGTGTACCTTCACCTTCCACAGGCCGCAGTCTGGAGCTGGCTGGAACCCACTCCAACCAGCCTCTGCCAAACTCGGTCGGGACTCACTGACTATCTCCTCCCTCCAGTCAGCTTCTGCCTAACTTCCTAACCAACCCACCAGTTTTACCTAAGTGTGAGGAGTGCCCTAATAGATAGAAGAATGGCTCCCCCTGGCGGACTGGAGTGTGAAGTGTGTATAGTGGTTGTGATAACTGTACAGAAGATCTCCTTCATTGCCTTCAGACGTAACATCACTCCCCCTGGTTTAAGAATAACATTACTGCAACGACCAGGACTCTGGGGCGCTGCATCATCAGTGTGCTACAGACAAAAATAATATAAATGTGCATAAACATATACATATATAAGGACAAAAAATAAAAAATAAATGACAACAAAAGTATATACATCAGAGAAAAGGGTCATGAATGATACTAATAAAACAACCATATAGTACTACCAACAACACATCTAAGCTCAAGATACAACAACAATATACCCTTTTGTACATCTTGAGCTTTTTGTTTTCTTAGTATCATTCATGACCCTTTTCTCTGATGTATATACTTTTGTTGTCATTTATTTTTTATTTTTTGTCCTTATGTATATGTTTATGCACATTTATATTATTTTTTTTTGTAGCACACTGATGAAGGTCCATTGCAGACCGAAACGTTTGTGGTTACTGTATGTATATTAAATACCCCCCTTTTTTGAATCACATTCGAGTGTGCTAGTTGTAACTATTTTAGTTGTTCCAGGAGGTCACATGTGCATCAGTGACATTCAACACTCTACCACATGATGTGGTAAGTAGTTGGATGGAGGCTTAAGACAAGTATGTAAGTACTAAGATGGAGGAGTGAAATAATTTTATATTTTAACACCTTCGCGGTCCTCAAAACAATCCAGCAAAATGTGGTCATCTGATCGCCATTTTGCTGGATTCATGCTAATTGAATCCTTTTTTTACTTAAAAAATTATTTTCTGAAAAAAATATTATGTGATCCCACGATATTTTATTAACCAGCAGAGGGAAAGCAGACAGCTGGGGGAAGAGTTTTATAACCTGAGTAGGGGGTAATACCCATGGAGCTTCCAAGGCTATTGTTATGGAACTGCAACACAGAACTAGAATAGAAGGGGAAAACTGACCCTGCACTGATACTAGGCTGATACCCTACGATGGAGTGGGCGACCCATTCCTAGCAAATAGACCCACCGATGATACTAGGTTAATCTCAGCGAAGACCTATAGATAGGGGGAAGGAGGTCCCTGAAAGATCTAATGACTGGGTATAAAAACAGGTCACCTCCTAATAGAAAATACAGAGAAAGCTGCAGAAACCAAATGAAAATAGAAACTAAGGATAGCAGAACTGGGGGTCCCAGAACTGCACAATAACAAACACAGAAAGCTATCAAAGCACCTAGCCAGAACTCTAGCGGATTAACACTGTTGTCCAGCAAGGAATGGGAGGCAGGTGCTGGGTAATAAAGGGTGATACAATCATCTGACCTAAGACATCCCAGGACCAGGGGGAAAAGGCCAGCAGCCAGAAAACCACAACAAGATTGCGGATGGTCAAAAAACAAAACAGATTCTAACAGCTATTAATATAAGCTCACAGCTGTATACTTAGCCTTTCCTGATAATTAAAATAGGGGACTCCCCAAAAAAATTACATAGGGTCCCCCTATAATTAATAACTATCAAATGCTTGACAGACAGCTGTGGGTTGATATTAATAGCCTAAGAAGGGGTCATGGATAATGGCCCTCTCCCAGACTAAAAACATCACCTCTCAGCCACCCCAGAAAAGGTGTATCCGTAAGATGTGTCTATTCTGTCACATAGCCTTGCTCTTCTCACTTGCCCTGTAGTGGTGGCAAGTAGGGTGATAGTATTTGGGTTGATGTCACCTTTGTATTGTCAGATGACATCAAGTTTAGAGGCTAGTAATGAAGAGGCATCTATAATACACCCCCATTACTAACCCCATAGTGAAATTGTATAAAAAAACACGCACCCAGAATAAAGTCATTAAATTGAAATAATGACAGACTCTGGGGCATGCTCAGCTCAATGTCTCTACTGGATGGCAGGCTGTTTAGTTGCATCATGCAACAATGCAGCCTGCCCTCTAGATGTAGCAGAGCTACATGTGTTGCTGGACAAATGGATTATTTTCTTCTCAGTGGACATGTGAGGAATATTGTTCTTTGTTATTTTAATTCTGTTATAGGAGACATTGTCTTCAGTGGATTGGGCATTGACATGAGTATACATTTTGTTTTGTAAATGTAGATTCATTAAACGAGTCTGAAAGTATTTCAATTAAAGGACTTTATTCTGGCTTTGTCTTTATTTACCATATAACTAAAGGATTGGTAATGGATACGTTCCTTATAGATGCTTTGCCATTACTAACCCCTGGCCTTGATGACACCTGATAATACAAAAGTGACATCAGCCCCAATACTATCAACCCACTCACCGCAGAATGAACGTAAGTGGGAAGAGCAGGGTTGAGTGCCAGAATTGGCGCATCTTGTGGATGCGCCATTTCTGAGGCTGCTGAGAGCTGATGTTTTTAGTCTGTAAGAGGGCCAATCCTGCATCTGTCTGCCTAGCCTTTGCTGGTTATTAATTAAAGGGGGACCCCAAGTCATTTTTTGGGGGGTCACCGATTTTAATAACCAGGAAAGGCTAAGTATACTGCTGTGACCTGATATTAACAGCCTGGGAAGCTCCAAGGGTATTATCCCCTTCCCAGTCTATAAACATCTGTCCCCAGCTGTCCGCTTTCCCTCTGCTGGTTAACAAAGTGTCAAGGGATTCCATTTTTTTTCTGAAAGGCATTTCTGCACAAAAAAAATGTACAGTTAACCACACACACAGAGCACTGATTACATATCTCACTCACATATTTATATATATCTTTTTGTATCTACATGTATCTATCTATCTATCTGTATCTCTCTCTCTCTCTCTCTATATATATATATATATATATATATATATATATATACACAGCTCTGGCAAAAATTAAGAGACCACTGCAAAATTTTCAGTTTGTCTGATTTTTCTCTTTATAGGTATATTTTTGAGTAACATTTAAATTGTTCTTTTATTCTATAAACTACTGACAACAACATGTCTCCAAAGTTCCAAGCAATAAATTTTGTATTTATTTTCTGAAAATGAGAAATGGTTAAAATAACAAACAATTGCATTGCTCGCAGACCTCAAATAATGCAAAAAAAAAAAAGTTTATAATAATTTAGAAACAACAATACTAATGTTTTAACTCAGGAAGAGTTCAGAAATCAATATTTTGTGTAATAACCATGAATTTTAATCACAGCTTGCTTGCGTCTTGGCATGCTTCCCACCAGTCTTTCACACTGCTTTTGGGTGAACTTATGCCACTCCAGGTATAAAAATTTAAGCAGTTCATCTTTGTTTGATGGCTTGTGACTATCCATCTGCCTCTTTATTACATTCCAGAGGTTTTCAATAGGGTTCAGGTCTGGAGATTGGGCTGGCCATGACAGGGATATGATGTGGTGGTCCTTCATCCACACCTTGATTGACCTAGCTGTGTGGCATGGCACATTGTCCTGCTGGAAAAAACAGTCCTCAGAGTTGGGGAACATTGCCTGAGCAGAAGGAATCAGCTGTTTTTCCAGGATAACCTTGTATGCGTCTTGATTCATATATCTTTCACAAAGAACAACCTGCCCAATTCTAGCCTTGCTGAAACATCCCCAGATCAACACCTGGTCGTCAAATGGTTAGATGGAGACCTAGAGAGATGTACAAGCCACAGTGTCTTGCACCCACTGTGAATTTTGGTGGAGGATCGGTGATGATCTGTGTGGATTAGTGTGTGTGCACAAAAGCTGAGTGAGTTTCTGGGATCCAGACAGACTCTTGCATCTTTCATCCAGCCAATGATGTTTCTGGATTGTGAGACATGGGGAAAGCAAAAGAATTGTCAACGGATCTATGGGAAAAGGTTGTTGAACTGTATAAAGCAGGAAAGGGATACAAAAAGCTATCTGAGGAATTGATAATGCCAGTCAGCAGCGTTCAAACTGTGATTAACAAATGTAAAATCAGGCGCTCTGTAAAAACAAAACAACGGTCAGGTAGACCAACAAAAATGCCGTCCACCACTGCCAGGAAAATTGTTCGGGATGCAAAGAAAAACTCACAAATAACATCAGCTGAAATACAGGACTCTCTGAAAACTAGCGGTGTGGCTGTTTCAAGATGCACAATAAGGAGGCACTTGAAGAAAACTGTGCTGCATGAAGCAGAACAAAGTGAAGATTCTAGTGTGGCCATCTTAGTCTCCTGACCACAATATCATTGAGCCATCCTGGGGAGATCTTAAACACGCAGTTCATGCTAGACAGTCCAGGAATTTACAGGAACTGGAGGCTTTGCCATCTGAGAAAATAAAAAACCTCATCCACAATTTCAAGACTTCAAGCTGTCATTGATGATAGATGGGGCAATAAATGTTATTAAGAAATGGGGTATGTGAACTTTTAATCAGGGTCATTTGGATGTTTTGGGTTGTCATTATGATTTAAAAAGAAAAAACACAGTAGTTTGACAATAAATGGCTTCACCCAACCACTAACCATGAGTGGAGAAAAGGTGTTGGTGTTATCATGCCTACAACCTGCAGTAACCACCAATCCACCAAACCACTGCACGACCAGCTCTTCCCTTGCCTATTGTATCCTCACTAGTGATGAGTGAGTATACTTGTTACTTGAGATTTCCCAAGCATGCTCAGGTGGTCTCTTGAGTATTTCGGCATGCTCGGAGATTTAGTTTATGTCGACGCAGCTGCATGATTTGCAGCTGCTAGACAGCTTGAATACATGTAGGGATTCCCTAACAAACATGCAGTTGTATTACACATTACTGTCTGGAGTATTTGTCCTTGTTTAAGGGCTTTCTCTTCTTATCTCTGTTGCTGACCTGTGAGCACTGATGTCCTCTCACTATCCTAAATCACATTGAAATGGCTGCTGCATTCCCTGTCTTGGTATTTATACAGTCTATAATAGTTCTTCCTGATTAGCTGCGCCATAACATGTAACGTAAGGACTGCAAGACAGTATGGGAAAGCCCAACAGTGACACTTGAGGACATAGTAGCCTTTTATGGATGATGAAATCTTCTACAGTGTGTATAATTGAGGTAGTAATTGTTTTGGTGGTTTCTTCATCTCGATTACAAATAGTTTGAATTCACCGGGACCTCCAAATATCATAACATTTTACACTTGTTTGATTCACATCAAATTGATTTGTCCATATTTAATCCTATGCTATAAAATTTCAACAGTTGGCTTGGACTAACTAATAAGACGAAAATTAAATGACGCATGAAGCCAGTATCAATGCAGTCAATGCAACGTGACTCAGTGGCCTGCAAGAATAGAGCACAGGTAACTTTATTGACTAGATTAACCCTGCTGTTCTGTTCGGTCTGGGGAGACCTATTTTGAACTTTGGTATTTTTTGGGGTGTTCAAGATGCGGTTCTGAAACTTGTGGTTGATTGACTTAAATGAGGATGGGTCGGTCGGCCACGGGTTTCAGAGCCGCATCTTGAATATTTTAAAGAATATTGAAGTTCAAAGTCGGTCATTTTTGACCAACAGAACAGCAGGGTTAAGAATATTAAAATAATTGCATATAAATTTGATGTTTTCGAGCTCAAAAACATTGGTGGAAATCTGTCAGAGCATTGATAGATTACATCATTTCGTGCATGGGATTTCCAATTAGTTACACCAATTTTGCTATAAGAGACAAAATCATTCGAAGAAGCAGACATTTGCTCTGTACGATGCATAGGAACTGGATTTCTTTAATTGCAGGAAACCTCAAATCGAACTTAGTCATATTATTGTATATGTCAAAGAATTGGGTCAATTGCCTAGGATAAATAAAGCAAAATATTCTCACTCATCATGAGGTTTGGACCTATTGCTAATATCATCTGGAGAATTAAGTTGTTTTCTTAGTAGTTTGGCAAAAGTCTGAATGCAGCTGTGATCTGGAAAAACACATGTTTGCTGGACCCTTTAATCACATATCTAGTCAAAAATTACAGTCAAGAGTAACAACATGGTACATACCCAGCAGGGGACATGTGTCCTTCATATTGAACCAACTAAAAGTATTGCTTGGGCTTAAAAAATGGAGGAAGACAGTGGAACCGCTGTCTATTGAAATGACCCGAGGCATGTTTAACTGTTTTTGTCGCACATTTGTTTGTGCTCTCATTTGGAACCAGATTGAAAATATTATAATTGAACACAGACACATTGTTTATTCTTGTTTACTATTTGCTTTTCCAAAACTATAATTGTTGACATTTTTAAAAATGTCATAATATGAAGTTAATGGTGATTTTCTGCAGTTTAATTTCCATGGTGAAAACGTCCCTTGTCACAGTTGGTAATGCTGGTCTCTACTCCCTTTGGCATTTTGGTAATCAAGTTAAGAACCAATTTCTAAGACAAAGTTGAATGCTAAAATATCACATCAAACACACACCGGTGTCCACTTCATATATCTGCTGTTTTATTTGGGAGCTAGGGTTACTTGCCTTTACTCTATTTTCCTAGAATTAATATTAGAATTTTAAGACATCTCTTTTCTTTACCAGCAGTGAGCATGCTCTTTTACCTATGCAACAGAGAGGTAGGGGAAGAGAGGAGAAGCTGTCCTCATCTACTATAAATGACCTCTTTCTGTGTTATCTGTAGGAGAGTGTAGTGAGCATGCTCGATGACGTTGCAGAGGTTACTGCATAGGAAGAATGAGAAAGAATGTGAACTCTCTTTATAGTCTATTATAAATGACCTGTAGTCGATCTGTTCACTCAACTGCTGAAAAAGATAGCCACAGGAACAGATTCCGTTTAAGTTTTCAACTGGTTCATTAAAAAATGTACTGCATAAACCAGTGCAAAATTAGATAAACAAGCACAGCCCTTCTGGCATAATGGGAAAATAAAATAGCATGCAGCACAGTCTGTGTGGCTGCGGGAATTCGCCTGCTTAGGGGAAAAAACAAGGTTCAGCTCTCTTTAATATAATCACAGCTCTGGAGATGTCATCTCCATAAAAACTGAACACTGAATGAGTCCAAAGGCTCTACATTTAGCTTCTGGACCACAGAATGGTAGAGATATGGTAAACAGCCTCCCACCAACTCTTGAGCTAGTCACAAAAACCTAGCCCTTAACATGACCAATTAACTCCTCTCAGCACCCAGTACGCTGGAGGATTTTTCTAAATTCAAATTAAAAGAAAAAAACTGAGTGACACATATCTTCACTTCCAGTATTTTACCAGTGACCTTCTCACAGGCCTATTCCTGTGTTATCTGTAGGAGAGTGTAGTGAGAATGCTCTGTGATATATAGAGGGGCAAGGGCAGGCTGGGCCGGGGGCAGATGGGCAAATCCCCTCCCCCCCCGGGTGTCTGATTCAGGGTGCCAGAACTGTACATTTAAACTTGTACAAGGGCCTGCGGCCTTATCCCCACATTGCAGACTATACTATTATTATATACCATCTGATATCTGTATCCACAGCATAGTATACAGTGAAGGAAATAATTAGTTGATCACTTGCTGATTTTGTACATTTGGCCACTGGCAAATACATGAACAGTCTCTAATTTTAACCCTGCTGTTCTGTTGGTCAAAAATGACCGACTTTGAACTTCAATATTCTTTAAAAAATTCAAGATGCGGCTCTGAAACCCGTGGCCGACCGACCCATCCTCATTTAAGTCAATCAACCACAAGTTTCAGAACCGCATCTTGAACACCCCAAAAAATACCAAAGTTCAAAATAGGTCTCCCCAGACCGAACAGAACAGCAGGGTTAAGGGTAGGTTCATTTTAACATTGAGAGATAGAATATCAAAAATATAATCCAGAAAATCACATTGTATAAATTATATACATTTATTTGCATTTTACAGTGAGAAATAAGTATTTGATTGCCTACGAACCATTAAGAGTTCTGGCTCCTACAGACCAGTTAGACGCTCCTAATCAACTTGTTACCTGCATTAAAGGGAATCTGTCACCAACTTTTTCGTATACAAGCTTCGGCCACCGCCATCATGGGCTTATCCACCGCATTCTGTAATGCTGATAATAAGCCCCCGATGTAATCTGAAAGATAAGAACAACTAGTTAGATTATACTCACCTGGGGGTGCGGTTTGGTCCGATGGGTGTCGCGGTCTGGGTCCGGCACCTCCCATCTTCATGCGATGATGTCCTCTTCCTTGCTTCCTGTCGCGGCTCCTGTGCAGGCATACTGATTTGCCCTGTTGAGGGCAGTGTAAAGTACTGCAGTGCACAGGTGCTGGGCTTCTCAGATCTTTCTCGAAACCTGCGCACTGTAGTACTTTGCTCTGCCCTCAGCAGGGCAGATAAAGTACGCTTGCGCAGGAGCCGTGAGTCCGTGACAGAAAGCAAGGAAGAGGACATCTTCGCATGAAGATGGGAAGCGCCAAACCCGGACCGCGATGCCCATCAGACCGGACTGGACCGCACTGGACCGCCCCCCAGGTGAGTATAATCTAACTGGGTTTTTTATCTTTCAGGTTAAATCAGGGGCTTATCTACAGTATTACAGAATGCTGTAGATAAGTGTTGTGAATTCTGTTATCGAACTCCCTCCTCTGGTCATGAATGGTACTTCGGCGAGTTCTGTCCATGGACTCCCTCTGGTGGCTGTGAGTGGAGCTGCTGCTTCTGAGGTTCCTTCCACAGGTGACGTAGTTTATTCTTTGGCTGGCTGCTCTATTTAACTCCACTCAGATCGTTACTCCATGCCAGCTGTCAATGTTCTTGTACTGGTTCAGTTCGCTCTTGGATCTTTCGGATGACCTGTCTACTCCAGCAGAAGCTAAGTCCCTGCTAGTTTATTATTTGTTCATTGTTTTCTTGTCCAGCTTGCTATGATGATTTTGCCTTGCTAGCTGGAAGCTCTGGGATGCAGAGTGGCACCTCCGCACCGTAAGTCGGTGCGGAGGTCTTTTTGCACACTCTGCGTGGTCTTTTTGTAGTTTTTTGTGCTGACCGCAAAGATACCTTTCCTATCCTCAGTCTGTTTAGTTAGTCTGGCCTCCCTTTGCTGAAACTTGTTTCATTCTGTGTTTGTGACTTTCATCTTTACTCACAGTCAATATATGTGGGGGGCTGCCTTTTCCTTTGGGGAGTTTCTCTGAGGCAAGGTAGGCTTTATTTTCTATGTCTAGGGCTAGTTAGCTCTTAGGCTGTGAAGAGGCATCTAGGCCAAGTTAGGTACGTCCCACGGCTATTTCTAGTGTGTGTGATAGGATTAGGGGTTGCGGTCAGCAGAGCTCCCACTTCCCAGAGCTTGTTCTGTGTTAGTTTAACCATCAGGTCGTTCCAGATGCTCCTAACCACCAGGTCCATAACAGTACAGCTGGCCCAAAGTATTAATTCATCTCAATAGAGGGATAAGAGAAGTTCTGAGACCATTTTTTTTTCTCTGCAGTGTGTTTTGTCTTTCTTTTCCCCTTAACCTCTGGGTGGTTCAGGACACTGGTGTAGATATGGACATTCAAGGTCTGTCCTCTTGTGTGGATCATCTCACTACAAGGGTACAAAACATTCAAGATTTTGTGGTTCAGAATCCGATGTTAGAGCCTAGAATTCCAATTCCTGATTTGTTTTCTGGGGATAGATCTAAGTTCCTGAATTAATTTCAAAAATAATTGTAAACTGTTTCTTGCTTTGAAACCCCGCTCCTCTGGTGACCCCGTTCAACAAGTAAAAATCATTATTTCTTTGTTGCGTGGTGACCCTCAAGACTGGGCATTTTCCCTTGCGCCAGGAGATCCTGCATTGCGTGATGTAGATGCGTTTTTTCTGGCGCTTGGATTGCTTTATGATGAACCAAATTAAGTGGATCAGGCAGAGAAAATCTTGCTGGCTTTGTGTCAGGGTCAGGATGAAGCGGAGGTATATTGTCAGAAGTTTAGAAAGTGGTCTGTGCTTACTCAGTGGAATGAGTGTGCCCTGGCGGCAATTTTCAGAAAGGGTCTTTCTGAAACCCTTAAGGATGTCATGGTGGGATTTCCCACGCCTGCTGGTCTGAATGAGTCTATGTCCTTGGCCATTCAGATCGATCGGCGCTTGCGGGAGCGCAAAGCTGTGCACCATTTGGCGGTATTCTCTGAGCATAGGCCTGAGCCTATGCAATGTGATAGGACTTTGACCAGAGCTGAACGGCAAGAACACAGACGTCGGAATGGGCTGTGTTTTTACTGTGGTGATTCCACTCATGCTATCTCCGAGTGTCCTAAGCGCACTAAGCGGTTCGCTAGGTCTGCCACTATTGGTACGGTACAGTCTAAATTTCTTTTGTCCGTTACTCTGATTTGCTCTTTGTCGTCCTATTCTGTTATGGCATTTGTCGATTCAGGCGCTGCCCTGAATTTGATGGACTTGGAGTTTGCCAGGCGCTGTGGTTTTTTCTTGGAGCCCTTGCAGTATCCTATTCCATTGCGAGGAATTGATGCTACGCCTTTGGCCAAGAATAAGCCTCAGTACTGGACTCAATTGACCATGTGCATGGCTCCTGCACATCAGGAGGATATTCGCTTTTTGGTGTTGCATAATCTGCATGATGTGGTCGTTTTGGGATTGCCATGGCTACAGGTCCATAATCCAGTATTGGATTGGAAGTCTATGTCTGTGTCCAGCTGGGGTTGTCAAGGGGTACATGGTGATGTTCCATTGCTGTCAATTTCGCCTTCCACTCCTTCTGAAGTCCCTGAATTTTTGTCAGATTACCGGGATGTATTTGATGAGCCCAAATCCAGTGCCCTACCTCCTCATAGGGATTGCGATTGTGCTATTAATTTGATTCCTGGTAGTAAGTTTCCTAAGGGCCGACTGTTCAATTTATCTGTGCCAGAGCACGCCGCTATGCGGAGTTATATAAAGGAATCCTTGGAGAAAGGTCATATTCGCCCGTCGTCATCACCGTTGGGAGCAGGGTTCTTTTTTGTGGCCAAGAAGGATGGTTCTTTGAGACCTTGTATTGATTACCGCCTTCTTAATAAGATCACAGTCAAATTTCAGTACCCTTTGCCGCTGCTGTCTGATTTGTTTGCTTGGATTAAGGGGGCTAGTTGGTTCACCAAGATAGATCTTCGAGGGGCGTATAATCTTGTGCGTATTAAACAGGGCGATGAATGGAAAACAGCATTTAATACGCCCGAGGGCCATTTTGAGTACCTGGTTATGCCATTCGGGTTTTCTAATGCTCCATCTGTATTTCAGTCCTTTATGCATGACATCTTCCGAGAGTACCTGGATACATTCATGATTGTATATTTGGATGATATTTTGGTCTTTTCGGATGATTTGGAGTCTCATGTAAAGCAGGTCAGAATGGTGTTCCAGTTCCTTCGTGCGAATTCCTTGTTTGTGAAGGGGTCAAAGTGTCTCTTTGGAGTTCAGAAGGTTTCATTTTTGGGTTTCATTTTTTCCCCTTCTACTATCGAGATGGACCCTGTTAAAGTTCAGGCCATTTATGATTGGACTCAGCCGACATCTGTGAAGAGCCTGCAGAAGTTCCTGGGCTTTGCTAATTTTTACCGTCGCTTCATCGCTAATTTTTCTAGTGTGGCTAAACCGTTGACTGATTTGACCAAGAAAGGTGCTGATGTGGTCAATTGGTCTTCTGCGGCTGTAGAGGCTTTTCAGGAGTTGAAGCATCGTTTTTCTTCTGCCCCTGTGTTGTGCCAGCCAGATGTTTCGCTCCCGTTTCAGGTCAAGGTTGATGCTTCTGAGATTGGAGCAGGGGCTGTTTTGTCGCAAAGAAGTTCTGATGGCTCGGTGATGAAACCATGTGCCTTCATTTCTAGAAAGTTCTCGCCTGCTGAGCGCAATTATGATGTTGGCAATCGAGAGTTGTTGGCCATGAAGTGGGCATTCGAGGAGTGGCGACATTGGCTTGAAGGAGCCAAGCATCGCGTAGTGGTTTTGACGGATCACAAGAATTTGACTTATCTCGAGTCTGCCAAACGGTTGAATCCTAGACAGGCTCGATGGTCGCTGTTTTTCTCCCGTTTTGATTTTGTGGTTTCGTACCTTCCGGGCTCTAAGAATGTGAAGGCTGATGCCCTGTCAAGGAGTTTTGTGCCTGACTCTCCGGGTGTTCCTGAGCTGGCGGGTATTCTCAAAGAGGGGGTAATTTTGTCTGCCATCTCCCCTGATTTGCGGCGGGTGCTGCAAAAGTTTCAGGCTGATAGACCTGACCGTTGTCCAGCGGAGAAACTGTTTGTCCCTGATAGATGGACTAGTAGAGTTATCTCTGAGGTTCATTGTTCGGTGTTGGCTGGTCATCCTGGAATCTTTGGTACCAGAGATTTGGTGGCTAGATCCTTTTGGTGGCCTTCTTTGTCACGGGATGTGCGTTCTTTTGTGCAGTCCTGTGGGACTTGTGCTCGGGCTAAGCCCTGCTGTTCTCGTGCCAGTGGGTTGCTTTTGCCCTTGCCGGTCCCGAAGAGGCCCTGGACGCATATTTCCATGGATTTTATTTCAGATCTCCCTGTCTCTCAAAGGATGTCGGTCATTTGGGTGGTTTGTGATCGCTTCTCTAAGATGGTCCATTTGGTACCCTTGTCCAAATTGCCTTCCTCCTCTGATTTGGTGCCATTGTTTTTCCAGCATGTGGTTCGTTTGCATGGCATTCCGGAGAACATAGTCTCGGACAGAGGTTCCCAGTTTGTTTCGAGGTTTTGGCGGTCCTTTTGTGCAAAGATGGGCATTGATTTGTCTTTTTATTCGGCTTTCCATCCTCAGACAAATGGCCAAACCGAACGAACTAATCAGACTTTGGAAACATATCTGAGATGCTTTGTTTCTGCTGATCAGGATGATTGGGTGTCCTTCTTGCCTTTGGCTGAGTTCGCCCTTAATAATCGGGCCAGCTCGGCTACTTTGGTTTTGCCGTTTTTCTGTAATTCTGGTTTTCATCCTCATTTCTCTTCAGGGCAGGTTGAGCCTTCGGACTGTCCTGGTGTGGATACTGTGGTGGACAGGTTGCAGCAGATTTGGACTCATGTGGTGGACAATTTGACATTGTCCCAGGAGAAGGCTCAACGTTTCGCTAACCACCGGCGCTGTGTTGGTCCCCGACTTCGTGTTGGGGATTTGGTTTGGTTGTCGTCTCGTTATGTTCCTATGAAGGTTTCCTCTCCTAAGTTTAAGCCTCGTTTCATTGGTCCGTATAAGATTTCTGAAGTTCTCAATCCTGTGTCATTTTGTTTGGCCCTTCCAGCTTCTTTTGCCATCCATAATGTGTTCCATAGGTCGTTATTGCAGAGATATGTACGTGGCGCCTATGGTTCCCTCCGTTGATCCTCCTGCCCCGGTGTTGGTCGAGGGGGAGTTGGAGTATGTGGTGGAAAAGATTTTGGATTCTCGTATTTCGAGATGGAAACTCCAGTACCTGGTCAAGTGGAAGGGTTATGGTCAGGAAGATAATTCCTGGGTTTTTGCCTCTGATGTTCATGCTGCCGATCTAGTTCGTGCCTTTCATTTGGCTCGTCCTAATCGGCCTGGGGGCTCTGGTGAGGGTTCGGTGACCCGTCCTCAAGGGGGGGGCCTGTTGTGAATTCTGTTATCGAACTCCCTCCTGTGGTCATGAATGGTACTTCAGCGAGTACTGTCCATGGACTCCCTCTGGTGGCTGTGAGTGGAGCTGCTGCTTCTGAGGTTCCTTCCACAGGTGACGTAGTTTATTCTTTGGCTGGCTGCTCTATTTAACTCCACTAAGATCGTTACTCCATGCCAGCTGTCAATGTTCTTGTACTGGTTCAGTTCGCTCTTGGATCTTTCGGGTGACCTGTCTACTCCAGCAGAAGCTAAGTCCCTGCTAGTTTATTATTTGTTCATTGTTTTCTTGTCCAGCTTGCTATCATGATTTTGCCTTGCTAGCTGGAAGCTCTGGGATGCAGAATGGCACGTCCGCACCGTGAGTCGGTGCGGAGGTCTTTTTGCACACTCTGCGTGGTCTTTTTGTAATTTTTTGTGCTGACCGCAAAGATACCTTTCCTATCCTCAGTCTGTTTAGTTAGTCTGGCCTCCCTTTGCTGAAACTTGTTTCATTCTGTGTTTGTGACTTTAATCTTTACTCACAGTCAATATATGTGGGGGGCTGCCTTTTCATTTGGGGGGTTTCTCTGAGGCAAGGTAGGCTTTATTTTCTATCTCTAGGGCTAGTTAGCTCTTAGGCTGTGTAGAGGCGTCTAGGCCAAGTTAGGTACGCTCCACGGCTATTTCTAGTGTGTGTGATAGGATTAGGGGTTGCGGTCAGCAGAGCTCCCATTTCCCAGAGCTTGTTCTGTGTTAGTTTAACCATCAGGTCGTTCCAGGTGCTCCTAACCACCAGGCCCATAACAGATAAGCCCCTGATGGCAGTGGCTGAAGCTTATATACGAAAAAGTTGGTGACAGATTTCCTTTTAAGACATCTGTCTTACATGGTCACCTTTATAAAAGACTCCTGTCCACAGACTCAATTAATCAGTCGGTCTCTAACCTCAACAACATGGGCAAGACCAAAGAGCTTTACAAGGATGTCAGGGACAAGATCATAGACCTGCACAAAGCTGGAATGGGCAACAAAACCATATGTAAGACACTGGATGAGAAGGAGAAAACTGTTGGTGCAATAGTAAGAAAATGGAAAAAATACAAAATGACTGTCAATCAACATTGATCTGGGGCACTATGCAAAATCTCACCTCATGGGGTATCCTTGATCATGAGAAAAGTGAGCCATCAGCCTAAAACTACACGGGGGGGGGGGGGGGGACTTGTTAATGATCTCAAGGCAGCTGGGTCCACAGCCACCAAGAAAACCATTGGTAACACATTATGCCATAAAGGTTTAAAACCCTGCAGTGCCCGCAAGGTCCCCTGCTCAAGAAGGCACATGTGCAGGCCTGTCTGAAGTTTGCCAATGAACACCTGGTTGATTCTGTGAGTGATTTGGAGTAGGTGCTGTGGTCAGATGAGACAAAAATTGTGGTCTTTGGCATTATCTCAACTCGCTGTGTTTGGAGGAAGAGAAATGCTGCCTATGACCCAAAGAACACTGTCCCCACTGTCAAGCATGGAGGTGGAAACATTATCTTTTGGGGATGTTTCTCTGCTAAGGCGCAGGACTACTTCACCGCATCAATGGGAGAATGTATGGAGCCATGTACCGTAAAGTCCTGAGTGACAACCTTCTTCCCTCAGCCAGGACATTAAAAGTGGGTTCGTGGCTGGGTCTTCCAGCAAGATAATGACCCAAAATGTACAGCCAAATCAATAAAGGCATGGCTCAAAAAAGAACCACAAAAAAATATAGTAGAATCCTAGAACACAAGAAAAACCTACAAAAACAAGGATCCCTAAAATGTAACCTTTATTAAAGCTAAATAAAAAGATCTCTTTTCAACAACAATATAACGCTACAAAAAAACACAAAATATGTACCTATTGAGCCCTAGGGGAACGCTAGATTCCAAACTTCCTAACAGTGGGGGTAGGCACCCTAATTTACTGCGATAGGTGCCCCCACTCCTCGTCGGCTCACCCTCAAAAGTCCCTAGAGGTCCCTGTAATGCAGGAATCCTGATGAAACCTAGAAAATCCCTATCGGGAAAAAGCTACCTGGCATTGGAGGTTGGCACCCTAATTTGAAACGGTAGGCACCCCCACTCAGCGTCAACTGACCCTAGGGTCCCTCAAAATTCCCTACAATAAGGATAGAAGATGCAAGAAAATGTCCCAATACACCCTGGCTCCCAGAAAAACAAAAGGGAGAAAAATTATACACCCAAAACAAAACAAAAAAAAATAAATGTCTCAAAAATGACAAATGTAGTATAATGGAAAGGTATTTGTCAACCAATGATATGTCATACATGAGAAAAAATAATACCCCAGAACAGTAGATTATAAATAAAGGTGCAGAAAATTAACAAAATACAATAAATCTAATATTGTCCGGGTAACCAGGATGTAATAAAACTAATATTGTCCCAGTAGTTCCATACAGCGTTCCCAGGTTATGGAAATAAATAAATGAAAACCAGTTATAAAGCATAGATCGTCTCCTAGATCAGCATAACGGAGATAGATATCTATATTGCTAGTATGAGACACAATCATCCTTCCCAGCAAAAAAGAAATAGACATCCACCGATATTAATAATCCCAGATTAATTGTGGTGTCTAATCCTAGTACCCAGAAACCACAGTTGTGGTGTATCATCCTGATATCCAGAAGGCACGATTGTATGGATTGAGCTGATGAATGAAGCGCTAACCAGCAGGCTCCACAACTAAGAGATGAGTACTGAAATTGTTCAAAAAGAAGCAGATTAAGGTCATGGAATGGCCTAGTCAGTCTCCAGACCTTAGTCCCATAGAAAGCTTATGGAGGGAGTTAAAGCTTCCTCATTACACGTGCGCAAACCTCATGATCAACTACAAAAGTCTCACTGCTATACTTGCCAACAAGGGTTTTGTCACCAAGAATTAAGCCCTGTTTGCTGGAGGAATCAAATACTTATTTCTCACTGTAAAATGCAAATAAATTTATATAATTTATACAATGTGATTTTCTGTATTTTATTTTTGATATTCTATCTCTCAATGATAAAATTAACCTACCCTTAAAATTATAGACTGTTCATGTCTTTCTCATTGAGAAAACTTACAAAATCAGCAAGGGATCAAATAATTATTTCCTTCACTGTATACTAATCTGTATACTGGCTGTGCTGTAATGTGTGCACAGACGTCAGGTGGTCAGTAGTGTAACTACTATCCTATAGGCTCTAATGCAAAATTTAGACTGGAGTCTCCAAAAGCATGTTGGTCAGGTCTATGTGCCCCTGTAATAATGTCCCCGCCCTGTAATAATGTCTCCATCCTGGTCCCTGTGTGTAATAATGCCCCAGTCCTGGGCCCTGTATGTAATAATGCACCATCCTGGGCCCTATTTAATAATGTCCCCCTTCCTGTGTCCTGTCTGTAGTAATGTCACAGTATTGGGCCCTGTATGAAATAATATCTCCCGTCCTTGACTCTGCATGTAATAATGTCCCAGTCCTGGGCCCTGGTGCAATAATGTCCCCATCCTGCAACAATGTCCCTGTCCTGTAATGATGTCCCAGTCCTGGACCCTATCTGTAATAATGTACAGGTCATGGGACCTGTATGTAATAATGTCCCTGTCCTGAGCCCAGAATGAGGCAGAGCAAAGTAAACCCTTGACATGATCCGCCCGGAAAAAGAGCAGACAGGACTAAACCCTGGAACGGATCATGACAGTACCCTCCTCTCAAGGGGGAGGGGGGCACCAGACCCCCAGGTTTCCCAGGATAACGTGCATGAAATGCCCGGACTAATCAATCAGCATGCATGGACAGATCGCGCCGGGACCCAAGATCGATCCTCAGGACCGTAACCCCTCCAATGGACCAAATACTGAAGTGAACTACGGACCATGCGAGAATCAACAATCCGTTCCACTTCAAACTCGGTTTGACCATCCACAGAGACAGGAGGCGGAGGGGATGGAGGCCCAGCAGAGGATGGTACAAATGACTTAAGAAGGGACTTATGGAACACATTGGGGATCTGAAGTGACAGGCAACTGGATTGACCACCTCAATGATCTCGTCAGGACCAATACACCTGGGACCTAGCTTAGCAGAAGGAACCTTAACACTAGAACTACCGGAGGGGTCATTTTGACCCTTTTGCTATTTCTTTTTCCTATAATTTCTAAAATTTTAACAAATGTGTTCTGAGTTTTTGTGACTTTTATTTATTCATGGTAGTG
The DNA here is from genome assembly GCF_032444005.1 of Ranitomeya imitator. Taxonomy (NCBI): domain Eukaryota; kingdom Metazoa; phylum Chordata; class Amphibia; order Anura; family Dendrobatidae; genus Ranitomeya; species Ranitomeya imitator. The sequence continues at coordinate 797,719,447 of NC_091282.1, forward strand.
TATATTTTAGGACACAAAAATGAATTTAAACTTTTTCACGGGCCCAGATTTTACAATTCATGCCTATAAGTACTGAAGGGGTCAATTTGACCCCATACATAAAAGTAGTAGTAGGCAAGTCTCCTAATAACAAATACATATGAGACTACTCTGATGAAGAATGGTGACATCACTCTTACAGTTTACCAAGGTAAGCCAAATAAGAATGTCATTTTGCTCAGTAGTCTTTACCTAGATGTAGCAGTTGGAAACGGCAAGAAAAGAAGCCAGAAACAATACAATTTTACAATAAAACAAAGGTTGGAGTGTACACATTAGACCAGATGGCTCGAAAGTACACCACAAAATCTGGAAGCCGCCGATGGCCTGTTCAGGTGTTTTGTAATGTACTTGATTTAGCAGCTATAAACGCAACTATACTCTATAAAACAGCAACTGGGAGTAAAATTAGCAAACGGGAGATCATTCTTCAGCTTCATTCTATGACCATGTAAAAGGAAAATGCGTGCTGTACTTGATCTTAACACTGTTCCTACTAAGTTAAAATAAATGTTCTTTAATTTGTTGGCAACAAAAAAGTTATTTTTACTCCAGAGTCAGTACTTTTGAATGGGGTCAAAATGACCCCTAATGGTAGTTATAGGTAGGGTTGAGCGAAACGGGTCGAACATTTTCAAAAGTCGCCGACTTTTGGCTAAGTCGGGGTTTCATGAAACCCGATCCGACCCCTGTGCGGGGTCGGCCATGCGGTACGCGACTTTCGCGCCAAAGTCGCGTTTCAATGACGCGAAAAGCGCCATTTCTCAGCCAATGAAGGTAAACGCAGAGTGTGGGCAGCGTGATGACATAGGTCCTGGTCCCCACCATCTTAGAGAAGGGCATTGCAGTGATTGGCTTGCTGTCTGCGACGTCACAGGGGCTATAAAGAGGCGTTCCCGCCGACCGCCATCTTACTGCTGCTGATCTGAGCTTAGGGAGAGGTTGCTGCCGCTTTGTCAGAAGCAGGGATAGCGTTAGGCAGGGTCCATTAACCACAAAACCGCTTGTGCTGCAGCGATTTGCACTGTCCAACACCACCCTCGGTGTGCAGGGACAGTGGAAGTTTTTTTTTTTTTTTTTTTCCCCTCAGCGCTGTAGCTCATTGGGCTGCCCTAGAAGGCTCCCTGATAGCTGCATTGCTGTGTGTACGCCGCTGTGCAAACCAACTGCTTTTTTCAAAGCACAAATCCTCTTGTTCCTTCCTTTCTGCACAGCTATCTTTTTTGTTTGTCCACACTTTTTATTTCATTTGTGCATCAGTCCACTCCTTATTGCTGCCTGCCATACCTGGCTGAGATTACTGCAGGCAGGGAGATAGTAGCTGCCTGCCATACCTGGCTGAGATTACTGCAGGCAGGGAGATAGTAATTGTAGGACATTCCCTGTTTTTTTTTTTTTTGGTGGGAGATTAAGATTGGCAATTTGGCATTTCTGCTAGAGTGCCATCCCTGTGTGTGCCATCTCTCTCACATAGTGGGCCATAGAAAGCCTTTTCATTTTTCTGTATTTTTTTTTGTGGGGTGTATAAATTCTCCCTGATAAAAATACAGTGGGAGATTAATATTGGCCTTTGGGCTTGTGTGCCAGTCCTGAGTGTGCCATCTCTCTCACAAATAGTGGGCCATAGAAAGCCTATTTATTTTTTTTTTTGGTTTTATAAATTCTCCCTGAAAAAAAGGGAGATTAATATTGGCCTCTGGGCTTGTGTGCCAGTCCTGAGCGTGCCATCTGTGCCAGCCCTGAGCGTGCCATCTCTCTCACAAATAGTGGGCCATAGAAAGCCTATTTAATTTTTTTTTTTGTTTTATAAATTTTCCCTGAAAAAAGGGAGATTAATATTGGCCTCTGGGCTTGTGTGCCAGTTGTGAGCGTGCCATCTGTGCCAGTCCTGAGCGTGCCATCTCTCTCACAAATAGTGGGCCATAGAAAGCCTATTTAAATATTTTTTTGGTTTTATAAATTCTCCCAGAAAAAAAGGGAGATTAATATTGGCCTCTGGGCTTGTGTGCCAGTCCTGAGCGTGCCATCTGTGCCAGCCAGCCCTGAGCGTGCCATCTCTCTCACAAATAGTGGGCCATAGAAAGCCTATTTAATTTTTTTTTTTGTTTTATCAATTTTCCCTGAAAAAAGGGAGATTAATATTGGCCTCTGGGCTTGTGTGCCAGTTGTGAGCGTGCCATCTGTGCCAGTCCTGAGCGTGCCATCTCTCTCACAAATAGTGGGCCATAGAAAGCCTATTTAAATATTTTTTTGGTTTTATAAATTCTCCCAGAAAAAAAGGGAGATTAATATTGGCCTCTGGGCTTGTGTGCCAGTCCTGAGCGTGCCATCTGTGCCAGCCAGCCCTGAGCGTGCCATCTCTCTCACAAATAGTGGGCCATAGAAAGCCTATTTAATTTTTTTTTTTGTTTTATCAATTTTCCCTGAAAAAAGGGAGATTAATATTGGCCTCTGGGCTTGTGTGCCAGTTGTGAGCGTGCCATCTGTGCCAGTCCTGAGCGTGCCATCTCTCTCACAAATAGTGGGCCATAGAAAGCCTATTTAAATATTTTTTTGGTTTTATAAATTCTCCCAGAAAAAAAGGGAGATTAATATTGGCCTCTGGGCTTCTGTGCCAGTCCTGAGCGTGCCATCTGTGCCAGTCCTGAGCGTCCCATCTCTCTCACAAATAGTGGGCCATAGAAAGCCTATTTTATTTTTTTTTTGGGTTTTAGAAATTCTCCCTGAAAAAAGGGAGATTAATATTGGCCTCTGGGCTTGTGTGCCAGTTGTGAGCGTGCCATCTGTGCCAGTCCTGAGCGTGCCATCTCTCTCACAAATAGTGGGCCATAGAAAGCCTATTTAAATATTTTTTTGGTTTTATAAATTCTCCCAGAAAAAAAGGGAGATTAATATTGGCCTCTGGGCTTCTGTGCCAGTCCTGAGCGTGCCATCTGTGCCAGTCCTGAGCGTCCCATCTCTCTCACAAATAGTGGGCCATAGAAAGCCTATTTTATTTTTTTTTTGGGTTTTAGAAATTCTCCCTGAAAAAAGGGAGATTAATATTGGCCTCTGGGCTTGTGTGCCAGTTGTGAGCGTGCCATCTGTGCCAGTCCTGAGCGTGCCATCTCTCTCACAAATAGTGGGCCATAGAAAGCCTATTTAAATATTTTTTTGGTTTTATAAATTCTCCCAGAAAAAAAGGGAGATTAATATTGGCCTCTGGGCTTCTGTGCCAGTCCTGAGCGTGCCATCTGTGCCAGTCCTGAGCGTCCCATCTCTCTCACAAATAGTGGGCCATAGAAAGCCTATTTTATTTTTTTTTTGGGTTTCAGAAATTCTCCCTGGAAAAAAAAAGGGAGATTAATATTGCCCTTTGGGCTTGTGTGCCAGTACTAAGCGTTCCATCTCTCTCTCTCTCTCAGTCAGTGGGCCATAGAACGCATATTTTTGGTTTTATTTGTTTTCTAAATTCTCCCTGAAAAAATCATTTTATTTTATTTGGTTTCTAAATTCTTCCTGATAAAATCATATTTTTTTTATTATTTTTATTTCTAAAGTCTCCCTGAAAAAAAAAAAAAAAAAACAACCAAAAAAACAGTGGGAGATTAATATTGGCCTTTCTGCTTGTGTGCCAGTCTTGACTCCTGGGTGTGCCATCTCTCTCTCTCTCTCTCTCTCTCTCTCTCTCTCTCTCTCTCCAATTGTGGTCCATAGAAAGCCTATATTTTTTTTCCTTGATTTGGGTTCTAAAATCTACCAGAGAAAATAACTACATCAATCATTGGTAGAAAAATATTGGCCTCTGGGTTTGTGTGCCACTCCTGACTCCTGTGTGCGTCATCTCTCAGTCAGTGGGCCATAGAACGCCTATTTTTGTTTTTATTTGTTTTATAAATTCTCCCTGAAAAAATCATTTTATTTTATTTGGTTTCTAAATTCTTCCTGATAAAATCATATTTTTTTTATTATTTTTTTTTCTAAAGTCTCCCTGAAAAAAACAAAAACAAAAAAAAACAAAAAAAAAACAGTGGGAGATTAATATTGGCCTTTCTGCTTGTGTGCCAGTCTTGACTCCTGGGTGTGCCATCTCTCTCTCTCTCTCTCTCCAATTGTGGTCCATAGAAAGCCTACATTTTTTTTCCTTGATTTGGGTTCCAAAATCTACCAGAGAAAATAACTCCATCAATCATTGGTAGAAAAATATTGGCCTCTGGGCTTGTGTGCCACTCCTGATTCCTGTGTGCGTCATCTCTCACTCAGTGGCCCATAGAAAGCATATAGTTTGTTACATTTGTTTTCTAAATTCTCCCTGCAAAAATCTATTTTTTTTTTTTGGGGGGGTTTCTAAAGTGTTCCTGAAAAAAATAAAAATAAAAAAAAAATAATAGTGTGACATTAATATTAACATTTGTGCTTCAGTGACAGTCCTGCGTGTGGGGCATCTCTCTAATTTGCAGCCACCAAAAAAAGAGTGTGTAACATTGGGCCTGATTTTCGCTGTGGTCTCACCAACCTGTAAAGGGGTAGCTAAATCATACTGAAGTTATAGCTCACCGTGTAAGTTGTGTGACTACAACAAATAACGTTAGTTTGGTTACGTTTTTAAAACAATGAGGAAGTCTAGTGGAAGAGGTCGTGGCCGGGGGCGTTCATTGTCAGCTGGTAATGAGGGTAGTGGTAGTGGTGGAGCATCAGGTGGTCGTGGGGGAAAAAATATTGCACCTAAGTCTGGAGCTGTGGAGCCAGGTTCGTCGTCCGGCTACACAAGGCCTCGAACGCTCCCTTTTCTGGGATTAGGAAAACCGCTTTTAAAGCCGGAGCAGCAAGAGCAAGTTTTGGCTTATCTTGCTGACTCAGCCTCTAGCTCTTTTGCCTCATCTCGTGAAACTGGTAAAAGTAAAAGCAGCGCGTCGTTAGTGGATGTTCACGGTCAGGGACAAGTCACTTCCTTGTCCTCTTCAGCAAAAACAACAACAGAGAAGAATGCAGCAGGCGACACAACGGGTTACTCCATGGAGCTCTTTACACATACCGTCCCTGGCTTAGAAAGTGAAGCAGTTAACAGTCCATGCCCATTACAAATTGAATCTGACATGGAGTGCACTGACGCACAGCCACAGCCAGACTACTATGCTGGTCCTTTGACTCAGACCACAACATTGCCCTCGCAGGGTGCTGATCAAGAATCAGACCCTGATGAGACTATGTTGCCCCATCACGAACGCTATACCACCGAACGACACGGTGACACAGACGAAGTTGCGCAGGAGGTACAAGAAGAGTTATTAGATGACCCAGTTCTTGACCCCGATTGGCAGCCATTGGGGGAACAGGGTGCAGGCGGCAGCAGTTCTGAAGCAGAGGAGGAGGAGGGGCCGCAGCAGGCATCAACATCGCCACAGGTTCCATCTGCCGGGCCCGTATCTTGCCCAAAACGCGTGGCAAAGCCAAAACCTGGTGGAGGACAGCGTGGCCATCCGGTTAAAGCTCAGTCTGCAATGCCTGAAAAGGTATCCGATGCTAGAAAGAGTGCAGTCTGGCATTTTTTTAAACAACATCCAATTGATCAGCGCAAAGTCATCTGTCAAAAATGTTCTACTTCCTTAAGCAGAGGTCAGAATCTGAAAAGTCTCAATACTAGTTGCATGCATAGACATTTAACCACCATGCATTTGAAAGCTTGGACTAACTACCAAACGTCCCTTAAGGTTGTTGCACCCTCGGCCAATGAAGCTAGTCATCAACGCAACATCCCTTCCGGCAGTGTAGGACCACCATTTAGCGCACCACCTGCTGTATCTGTGCAGGTATCTTTGCCAGGCCAAAGCAGTCAGGGTCAGGGAATCACCAGTTTCGTAGTAGGAAACACTGCATCTAGGGCACCGGCGGCAACAATACCATCTCCCACCGTCTCTCAGTCTGCCATGTCCACCGGCACCCCCGCTAGTTCCACGATCTCCAGCTCTCCAGTCCAGCTCACCCTACATGAGACTATGGTTAGAAAAAGGAAATACTTAGCCTCGCATCCGCGTACACAGGGTTTGAACGCCCACATAGCTAGACTAATCTCGTTAGAGATGATGCCCTACCGGTTAGTTGAAAGCGAAGCTTTCAAAGACCTGATGGACTACGCTGTACCACGCTACGAGCTACCCAGTCGACACTTTTTTTCCAGAAAAGCCATCCCAGCCCTCCACCAGCATGTTAAAGAGCGCATCGTCCATGCACTCAGGCAATCTGTGAGCACAAAGGTGCACCTGACAACAGATGCATGGACCAGTAGGCATGGCCAGGGACGTTACGTGTCCATCACGGCACACTGGGTAAATGTGGTGGATTCAGGGTCCACAGGGGACAGCAAGTTTGGGACAGTTCTGCCTAGCCCACGGTCTAGTAAACAGTTGTCTGTAGCCGTTCGCACCCCCTCCTCCTCCTCCTCCTCCTCGTCCTCCTGCAGAAGCAAGAGCTCGTCCACAGACCGCAGTCGCACAAACACTCCATCCGCACCTGCCACTGTTGCACACCAGGTCTCCCATTATGGGGCAGCTACTGGCATACGTCAGCAGGCTGTATTGGCTATGAAGTGTTTGGGCGACAATAGACACACCGCGGAAGTTCTGTCCGAGTTCTTGCAGCAAGAAACGCAGTCGTGGCTGGGCACTGTAGATCTTGAGGCAGGCAAGGTAGTGAGTGATAACGGAAGGAATTTCATGGCTGCCATCTCCCTTTCCCAACTGAAACACATTCCTTGCCTGGCTCACACCTTAAACCTGGTGGTGCAGTGCTTCCTGAAAAGTTATCCGGGGTTATCCGACCTGCTCCTCAAAGTGCGTGGACTTTGCGCACATATCCGCCGTTCGCCTGTACACTCCAGCCGTATGCAGACCTATCAGCGTTCTTTGAACCTTCCCCAGCATCGCCTAATCATAGACGTTGCAACAAGGTGGAACTCAACACTGCACATGCTTCAGAGACTGTGCGAACAGAGGCGGGCTGTTATGTTTTTGTGGGAGGATACACATACACGGGCAGGCAGTAGGATGGCAGACATGGAGTTGTCAGGTGTGCAGTGGTCGAAGATTCAAGACATGTGTCAAGTCCTTCAGTGTTTTGAGGAATGCACACGGCTGGTTAGTGCAGACAACGCCATAATAAGCATGAGCATCCCCCTAATGCGTCTGCTGATGCAAAGTTTGACGCACATAAAGGATCAGGCGTCTGCACCAGAGGAAGAGGAAAGCCTTGATGACAGTCAGCGATTGTCTGGTCAGGGCAGTGTACATGACGAGGTACCGGGCGAAGAGGAGGTGGAGGATGAGGAGGATGATGGGGATGAGTATATTTTTAATGAGGAAGCTTTCCCGGGGGCACGGGAAATTGGTGGCGTGGCAAGGCCGGGTTCTGGTTTTTTGAGGGACACAAGTGACGTAGATTTGCCTGCAACTGCCCCTCAACCAAGCACAACCGCAGATTTGACAACGGGAACTTTGGCCCACATGGCGGATTATGCCTTGCGTATCCTCAAAAGGGACACACGCATTACAAAAATGATGAACGATGACGATTACTGGTTGGCCTGCCTCCTTGATCCTCGCTATAAAGGCAAATTGCAAAATATTATGCCACATGAGAACTTGGAACTAATATTAGCAACAAAACAATCAACTCTTGTTGACCGTTTGCTTCTGGCATTCCCTGCACACAGCGCCCGTGATCGTTCTCACACGAGCTCCAGGGGCCAGCAGACCAGAGGTGTTAGAGGGGCAGAAATCAGAAGTGGCGTTGGACAGAGGGGTTTTCTGACCAGGTTGTGGAGTGATTTTTCTATGACCGCAGACAGGACAGGTACTGCAGCATCAATTCAAAGTGACAGGAGACAACATTTGTCCAGTATGGTTACAAACTATTTTTCATCCCTTATCGACGTTCTCCCTCAACCGTCATTCCCATTTGATTACTGGGCATCCAAATTAGACACCTGGCCAGAATTGGCAGAATATGCATTGCAGGAGCTTGCTTGCCCGGCAGCTAGTGTCCTATCAGAAAGAGTATTCAGTGCTGCAGGTTCAATACTAACAGAAAAAAGGACTCGTCTGGCTACCCAAAATGTAGATGATCTAACCTTCATTAAAATGAACCACAACTGGATTTCAAAATCTTTTGCCCCACCCTGCCCGGCTGACACCTAGCTTTCCTATGAAAAGGTCTTGCCTGTGGACTATTCTGAATGACTTTTCCAATCTCGTAATTTTCTTCACCTGATTGTCCAGCATACGACATGTTTCCACCTCACGAAATGGCCAAACTCCCCACACGGGGCCGTGCTATCGCCACTTTGCGCTTGGACCCTTGAGAGTGCTGTTTGTCTGAAGAGGTGGGTGTGGCCGCTTTTGGTCGACGGCACTGCCACTGGGTCCCTCATAGTACAATAAAGTGTCTCTGGCGGTGGTGGTGCGCACCCAACGTCAGACACACCGTTGTAATATGAGGGGCCCTGTGCCTGTACCGCCGGCCACAAGACAGTTCCCCCCCCCAGCTCAAACAGTGCTCTACCACTAGCAAAATTATCTCTCACAGCTTCACCAATGTGTAGTCTAGCCGCTGACATCCTTCAATGCCTGGCACTGACAATACCATTGTTTTGACATTTTTGTTATGTTAGGCCTTCGAAGCCTGTCTGCGGTCCCTTCTTTCTACAACTACTACACTGACCAGGCCACTGCTGGCCGTGTTACCCTGGAACCAATTTAAAAGTGCCTACAGTCAGCCCAATTTTGTTATGTTAGGCCTTCGAAGACTGTCTGCCGTCACTCCTTCCACTAGACTTCCACTGACCATACACTGCTGCCCATGTACCCCTGGAACCAATTTAAAGTGCCTACAGCCAGCCCAATTTTGTTATGTTAGGCCTTCGAAGCCTGTCTGCGGTCACTCCTTCCACTAGACTTCCACTGACCAGACCACTGCTGCCCGTGTACCCCTGGAACCAATTTAAAAGTGCCTACAGCCAGCCCAAGTTTGTTATGTTAGGCCTTGGAAGCCTGTCTGCGGTCACTCCTTCCACTAGACTTCCACTGACCAGACCACTGCTGCCCGTGTACCCCTGGAACCAATTTAAAAGTGCCTACAGCCAGCCCAAGTTTGTTATGTTAGGCCTTGGAAGCCTGTCTGCGGTCACTCCTTCCACTAGACTTCCACTGACCAGACCACTGCTGCCCGTGTACCCCTGGAACCAATTTAAAAGTGCCTACAGCCAGCCCAAGTTTGTTATGTTAGGCCTTGGAAGCCTGTCTGCGGTCACTCCTTCCACTAGACTTCCACTGACCAGACCACTGCTGCCCGTGTACCCCTGGAACCAATTTAAAAGTGCCTACAGCCAGCCCAAGTTTGTTATGTTAGGCCTTGGAAGCCTGTCTGCGGTCACTCCTTCCACTAGACTTCCACTGACCAGACCACTGCTGCCCGTGTACCCCTGGAACCAATTTAAAAGTGCCTACAGCCAGCCCAAGTTTGTTATGTTAGGCCTTGGAAGCCTGTCTGCGGTCACTCCTTCCACTAGACTTCCACTGACCAGACCACTGCTGCCCGTGTACCCCTGGAACCAATTTAAAAGTGCCTACAGCCAGCCCAAGTTTGTTATGTTAGGCCTTCTAAGCCTGTCTGCGGTCCATTCTTTCAACTACTACTACACTGACCAGGTCACTGCTGCCCGTGTACCCCTGGAACCAATTTAAAATTGCCTACAGCCATGTGTTATTATTTTAGGCCTTCGATGCCTGTCTGCGGTCACTCCTTCCACTAGGCCTCCACTGACCACACCACTGCTGTCCGTGTACCCCTGGAACCAATTAAAAATTGCCTACAGCCAGCCCAATTTTTTTATTTTAGGCCTTCGATGCCTGTCTGCGGTCCATTCTTTCAACTACTACTACACTGACCAGGTCACTGCTGTCCGTGTACCCCTGGAACCAATTTAAAATTGCCTACAGCCATGTGTTATTATTTTAGGCCTTCGATGCCTGTCTGCGGTCACTCCTTCCACTAGGCCTCCACTGACCACACCACTGCTGTCCGTGTACCCCTGGAACCAATTTAAAATTGCCTACAGCCATGTGTTATTATTTTAGGCCTTCGATGCCTGTCTGCGGTCACTCCTTCCACTAGGCCTCCACTGACCACACCACTGCTGCCCGTGTACCCCTGGAACCAATTTAAAATTGCCTACAGCCAGCCCAATTTTTTTATTTTAGGCCTTCGATGCCTGTCTGCGGTCCATTCTTTCAACTACTACTACACTGACCAGGTCACTGCTGCCCGTGTACCCCTGGAACCAATTTAAAAGTGCCTACAGCCAGCCCAAGTTTGTTATGTTAGGCCTTGGAAGCCTGTCTGCGGTCACTCCTTCCACTAGACTTCCACTGACCAGACCACTGCTGCCCGTGTACCCCTGGAACCAATTTAAAAGTGCCTACAGCCAGCCCAAGTTTGTTATGTTAGGCCTTGGAAGCCTGTCTGCGGTCACTCCTTCCACTAGACTTCCACTGACCAGACCACTGCTGCCCGTGTACCCCTGGAACCAATTTAAAAGTGCCTACAGCCAGCCCAAGTTTGTTATGTTAGGCCTTGGAAGCCTGTCTGCGGTCACTCCTTCCACTAGACTTCCACTGACCAGACCACTGCTGCCCGTGTACCCCTGGAACCAATTTAAAAGTGCCTACAGCCAGCCCAAGTTTGTTATGTTAGGCCTTGGAAGCCTGTCTGCGGTCACTCCTTCCACTAGACTTCCACTGACCAGACCACTGCTGCCCGTGTACCCCTGGAACCAATTTAAAAGTGCCTACAGCCAGCCCAAGTTTGTTATGTTAGGCCTTGGAAGCCTGTCTGCGGTCACTCCTTCCACTAGACTTCCACTGACCAGACCACTGCTGCCCGTGTACCCCTGGAACCAATTTAAAAGTGCCTACAGCCAGCCCAAGTTTGTTATGTTAGGCCTTGGAAGCCTGTCTGCGGTCACTCCTTCCACTAGACTTCCACTGACCAGACCACTGCTGCCCGTGTACCCCTGGAACCAATTTAAAAGTGCCTACAGCCAGCCCAAGTTTGTTATGTTAGGCCTTCTAAGCCTGTCTGCGGTCCATTCTTTCAACTACTACTACACTGACCAGGTCACTGCTGCCCGTGTACCCCTGGAACCAATTTAAAAGTGCCTACAGCCAGCCCAAGTTTGTTATGTTAGGCCTTGGAAGCCTGTCTGCGGTCACTCCTTCCACTAGACTTCCACTGACCAGACCACTGCTGCCCGTGTACCCCTGGAACCAATTTAAAAGTGCCTACAGCCAGCCCAAGTTTGTTATGTTAGGCCTTGGAAGCCTGTCTGCGGTCACTCCTTCCACTAGACTTCCACTGACCAGACCACTGCTGCCCGTGTACCCCTGGAACCAATTTAAAAGTGCCTACAGCCAGCCCAAGTTTGTTATGTTAGGCCTTGGAAGCCTGTCTGCGGTCACTCCTTCCACTAGACTTCCACTGACCAGACCACTGCTGCCCGTGTACCCCTGGAACCAATTTAAAAGTGCCTACAGCCAGCCCAAGTTTGTTATGTTAGGCCTTGGAAGCCTGTCTGCGGTCACTCCTTCCACTAGACTTCCACTGACCAGACCACTGCTGCCCGTGTACCCCTGGAACCAATTTAAAAGTGCCTACAGCCAGCCCAAGTTTGTTATGTTAGGCCTTCTAAGCCTGTCTGCGGTCCATTCTTTCAACTACTACTACACTGACCAGGTCACTGCTGCCCGTGTACCCCTGGAACCAATTTAAAATTGCCTACAGCCAGCCCAATTTTTTTATTTTAGGCCTTCGATGCCTGTCTGCGGTCCATTCTTTCAACTACTACTACACTGACCAGGTCACTGCTGTCCGTGTACCCCTGGAACCAATTTAAAATTGCCTACAGCCATGTGTTATTATTTTAGGCCTTCGATGCCTGTCTGCGGTCACTCCTTCCACTAGGCCTCCACTGACCACACCACTGCTGTCCGTGTACCCCTGGAACCAATTTAAAATTGCCTACAGCCAGCCCAATTTTTTTATTTTAGGCCTTCGATGCCTGTCTGCGGTCCATTCTTTCAACTACTACTACACTGACCAGGTCACTGCTGCCCGTGTACCCCTGGAACCAATTTAAAATTGCCTACAGCCATGTGTTATTATTTTAGGCCTTCGATGCCTGTCTGCGGTCACTCCTTCCACTAGGCCTCCACTGACCACACCACTGCTGTCCGTGTACCCCTGGAACCAATTTAAAATTGCCTACAGCCAGCCCAATTTTTTTATTTTAGGCCTTCGATGCCTGTCTGCGGTCCATTCTTTCAACTACTACTACACTGACCAGGTCACTGCTGCCCGTGTACCCCTGGAACCAATTTAAAATTGCCTACAGCCATGTGTTATTATTTTAGGCCTTCGATGCCTGTCTGCGGTCACTCCTTCCACTAGGCCTCCACTGACCACACCACTGCTGTCCGTGTACCCCTGGAACCAATTTAAAATTGCCTACAGCCATGTGTTATTATTTTAGGCCTTCGATGCCTGTCTGCGGTCCATTCTTTCAACTACTACTACACTGACCAGGGCACTGCTGGCCGTGTACCCCTGGAACCAACATCAGAAAATATAAAAATAAGTATTTTGCTTATAAAAAAGAAAATACTGGTGAGATATCAAATGCAGACATTTTAACATTAAAAACAAACACACAACTCTAATCTGGTACAGTACTAAAAATGGCCACCAGCTACAATTACTTTCTCCTGCAAGTAGTTAACTGAAAGTTTTTTTAAATTGAAAACACACATATGGCATCCACCGAGTGTTGTCCTGTCGCGTCTTCTTTATATTATTGCCGAGAAGATGCAAAATAATGAAAATAATAAAATCATTAATTACCAAAATAATAGAGAAAGTCAACACCACATTGCAAATAAACATTCATTCCAAATAAAGAAGCAGGGCGCGTCCGAGGGTGAGTATATACCTAATAAGAATATAATCACCCTCGGACGCGCAATGCTTATTTCCAACAGCCTTCCTTCCTAAGAATCAGCCCTTCCGTCGTGTAGAGAGACGTTGTGTTACACTCCAAGGTGTTCCCCAGGTTGCCTTTCCTGAGCTTCGATCTTCCGGCTCTCGTTTAGTAGTTCTTGGAAACTACTCTGCATTAGGCCTTCAAATTTGGTATGGGGTGTAGAGAGATGGTGTGTTCCACTCCAAGGTGTTCCCCAGGTTGCCTTTCCTGAGCTTCGATCTTCCGGCTCTCGTTTAGTAGTTGTTGGAAACTACGCTGCATTAGGCCTTCAAATTGGGTATGGGGTGTAGCGAGAGGGTGTGTTACACTCCAAGGTGTTCCCCAGGTTGCCTTTCCTGAGCTTCGATCTTCCGGCTCTCGTTTAGTAGTTCTTGGAAACTACACTGCATTAGGCCTTCAAATTGGGTATGGGGTGTAGAGAGAGGGTGTGTTACACTCCAAGGTGTTCCCCAGGTTGCCTTTCCTGAGCTTCGATATTCCGGCTCTCGTTTAGTAGTTGTCGGAAACTACGCTGCATTAGGCCTACAAATTGGGTATGGGGCGTAGAGAGAGGGTGTGTTACACTCCAAGGTGTTCCCCAGGTTGCCTTTCCTGAGCTTCGATATTCCGGCTCTCGTTTAGTAGTTGTCGGAAACTACGCTGCATTAGGCCTACAAATTGGGTATGGGGTGTAGAGAGAGGGTGTGTTACACTCCAAGGTGTTCCCCAGGTTGCCTTTCCTGAGCTTCGATCTTCATGCTCTCGTTTAGTAGTTGTCGGAAACTACGCTGCATTAGGCCTACAAATTGGGTATGGGGTGTAGAGAGAGGGTTTGTTACACTCCAAGGTGTTCCCCAGGTTGCCTTTCCTGAGCTTCGATCTTCCGGCTCTCGTTTAGTAGTTGTTGGAAACTACGCTGCATTAGGCCTTCAAATTGGGTATGGGGTGTAGCGAGAGGGTGTGTTACACTCCAAGGTGTTCCCCAGGTTGCCTTTCCTGAGCTTCGATCTTCCGGCTCTCGTTTAGTAGTTCTTGGAAACTACACTGCATTAGGCCTTCAAATTGGGTATGGGGTGTAGAGAGAGGGTGTGTTACACTCTAAGGTGTTCCCCAGGTTTCCTTGCCATTGCTTCGGTCTTCCGACTCTCGTTTAGTAGTTGTAGAAAAGTACACTGCATTAGGCCATACAAAATGGGTATGGGGTGGAGAGAGATGGTGTGTTACACTCCAAGGTGTTCCCCAGGTTGCCTTTCCTGAGCTTCTATCTTCAGGCTCTCATTAAATTGTGGTTAAATGGAACAACTGCATTTGGCGTACTAGTTGGTTTGGGGCCTACTATCGGTGTCTGCCACTCCTTGCTGTTCTCCTCCACTGAACAAAGCTGTGCCGCCTGTTTACTACGGTTGCCAATTTTGAACTGCATTTCGACTACTTACTGATTTGGCCCTACTCTCTGTGTCAGCCTCTCATTCCAGTTGTCCTCCACTGCAATGCCCCCTGGTTATTCCTGTGTTACCAATTTTGAACTGCATTTAGCCCACTTTCTTCTTTGGGCCTATATCTGTGTTTCCACTTCATCGTGCCCATTGCCCAGCCAGTGATAGATGAGTCTGCTGGTACATTGACCCATAACGCAACATTCCCCGTGCACGCTACACAACAACATTGTGACCCTGCTGAAAGTCAGGTTGCTCTTCCCGCATACCATACCACCTTACACGGGGACAAAGAGGAAGGTGCAGATGAAAGTGCAGGTTCCTTCATCAGGTGGGGGGAGGAATACTAGTTGGCGACGTCACTGGCACAGGGCCTCTCATAGTACGCAAAAGTGTTGCTGCCGGTGGGAGGCGCCCCCGCCGTGCAAACACACCGCTGTACTTTGAGGGGCCCTGTGCCAGTGCCAATGCCAACGAGTGGGCCCCCCCTGCTTGCTCAGGTTCACAGCACTTGCAAAGTTGAAATACTTACCTCTCCCTGCTCCACTGCCGTGACGTGGTCCAGATTTCCTGGGCCCACTAATTACTTGAACCAGCCCTACCCCCCACAACTTTAGCCAAATGACCCCCAATTTCAAATGCCTTCCAATTATTATAAGGTAAATTACGCTTGACAAGCTTCATTAAGAAGAATGGATGGTTTTGACATTAAAATGGCCACTCTAGGTGTTTTCCTGGCCCCCACTCACTGCCGACTATGCTGCCCCATTGACTTGCATTGGGTTTCGTGTTTCGGTCGATCCCGACTTTACGTCATAATCGGCCGATTTCACTCGACCCGACTTTGGACATAGTCGGGTTTCGCAAAACCCGGCTCGACTCTAAAAAGGTCAAGGTCGCTCAACTCTAGTTATAGGTATTATGAAACCTGTGGTAGTTCTAGTGCTTTAAGACGAATGTTCCTGGTAGACAACCTACCAGGAATATAGGTCCTACAGACCGTTGCTTATCTGCCAAAATTTATGTGTGCCCTGAGCCTCCACAATGTTCTTCTGGACCTCTCTCCACACCTTCCCCAATCGTTGCACTGCTTTATCAGCCCTGGACATCCTGAATCCAGCCTAGAAAATTCACCAAAACTATAGTTACAGAAGAATGGACAATGACATGATAATGCAAGACACCTCAAAATCTGTTCAAGTGACTGATTGGCCCTCTCCGTCTGACCATTGGTCTCAGGATGGTAAGAGGAGAAGGTCAAGTAAACACCCAATCTTTTACAAAATGCCATCCAAAATTTGGGCACAAATTTTACCCCTCTATCAGCCACAACATTCAATGGCACGCCATGTAGCCGTTCAACGTGCTCAACAAACAGCATAGTGAGTGTTTCAGCATTAGGCAATCATGCCAGAGGTACAAAATGCGCTTGTTTACTGAATCTGTCAACAACTACCCAGATTACAATTTTGCCATTAGAAGGAGGGATGTCAGTGATAAAATCCATGGACAAATGAGTCCAAGGCCTATCCGCGTTTGGCAATGGCACCAATTCACCGGCCGGTTATGGGAGCTCTTAGCACGTGCACAGGTATCAAAAGCAGACACAAACATAGTGATATCAGAGGTCATGGAGGGCCACCAAACAGCCTAGCAATGGCTTTCCGGGTGTCCACTGAGAGCAGAATCGTGGAACTCTCAGAAAACCCTCAACCGGTACTGAACTGGGACAAAGAGCTTATTGTCAGGCAAAGAGGGAGGAGCAAGAGTCTGAGCCTTCCGAATCCTCTGCTCTGATTCAGAGGATACCCCCGCAACAACCACCCTGTACTGAGAATGGAGGAGGGAGGTTCGGGGGGTGATATCGGATCAAAACTGAACCAGGCCGAAAAGTGATTGAAAAATGAAAACGAGAAAAAAAAAGCGACCATCTAGCCTGTCTAGGAGTTAACCATTTGGCAGATTCAATATACGACAAGTTCTTGTGGTCCGTAATCACCGTGATCCGATGAACCGCCCCCTTCAAAAAATGCCTCCATTCTTCAAAAGCCAATTTTATGGCCAATAACTCCCGATTACCAACATCATAGTTCCTCTCTGCAGAGGAAAACTTCCTGGAGAAAAAGGCAAATGGTCTTAAATTGGTCAAAGTAACAAGTCCTTGAGACAACACCGCCCCCACTCCCACCTCTGATGCATCCACCTCTACAATGAACGTTTCAGATGGATCGGGCTGAACCAATACAGAAGCAGACATAAAACACTTTTTGAATGTAACAAATGCTTCAACCACCAAGGGTGACCAAACCTTGAGATCAGCCCCCTTGCGAGTAAATTTTTGATAATAATTGGTGAAACCCAGAAAATGCTGCAATCCCCTGAAGTCTCTGGGTTGCACAACAATGGCCTGTACCTTTCCGGGATCCATCTGAAACCCATTGGCAGAAAGAATGATCCCCAGAAAAGAAAGCTCCTGGACACAAAACTATTATTTCTCGGGTTTAGCGAACAGAGAATTTCCCCGTAACCTGTGAAGAATAGCACGTAAATAACCAATGTGGGATTCCTTGTCAGGCGAGAAAACAAGGATATCATCGAGGTATACAACCATAAAGCGCTCGATAAAATCATGAAAAACATAATTCATGAAGTTCTGAAACACCGCGGGCTCGTTCGTGAGACCAAAGGGCATGACCAAATTTTCAAACAGACCCTCTGTGGTGAGAAATGCTGTTTTTCATTCATCTCCTTCCTGAATGTGGAAAAGGTTATATGCTCCCCTGAGATTAAGTTTGGAAAACCACTTAGCCCCAGACAATTGGTTATAGAGATCAGGAATGAGTGGGAGAGGGTAGGTATTTCTCACTGTAATTTTATTTAGTTCCTGGAAATCAAGGCATGGGCGTAAACCACCATCTTTTTTCTTGACAAAAAAAAAATCTCACGGCCACAGGTGAGACAGAGGGACGAATGTGACCTTTGCGTATACTATCAGAGATATAGTTTTTCATAGCAGTACGTTCTTGGCCAGAAAGATTGTACAAATGGGCTTTGGGCGATTTAGAACCTGGAGAAGGATTGATGGTACAATCATAAGGGGGTGGCAAGACCTCAGCCTCTTTTTCGGAGAACACGTCCCCAAAGTCTTTTAGGTACTCTGGAATACCCTCCGGACTAATGGCAGACACAAAAACAGCAGAAAGACAACCATTGGAACAATTAGAAGCCCTTTTATCAATATCACGAGATCCCCAGTCTGTAACAGGATTATGCCTCTGCAACCATGGGAATCCTAGCACCAGTCCCGCAGGAAGATTATTCATAACAAAACATGAAAATCGTTCCTGCGGCAAGGAACCCACCTTGAGGAGGAACTCTTCAGAGACAAATGTAAGGACATTTTGAGCCAACGGTGTCTTATCAATGGCAACTATATGGATGGGAGTCTCTAGCCTAACTATCCCTAACTTTAACTTGGACACCAGACTAGAGTCAATGAAGTTCATGGAAGATCCACAGTCCACAAACTGCCTTGTCCCCTGATGATTCCCCCTGGGATGAAACGCGTAGGGAGGTGGTCCTAAATACAAATAATAATCTATGGAATTGTGAAATGATCCATTGGATTTCTGCCTAATGCAAATGAGAGGGACACATTTTCCATGCGGCATTGTCATGACTTGGTGAGACCATTCTATTTATTTATGTATTCCTCTCTGTGACAGCATAACACGGGTGATCATCAGTGGCACTGATTTTAAAGCACTAATGCCTTTATAGATTTATGCATCTGGTTCTCTTGCTTTGCCCTATTAGATGTCTTCAGAACAGAGACTGCGGTGGGAGTGCATTGAAATAGTCTGTCTCGAATTTACTTTTCTTTGTCTCTGGACTTATTATCAGAATACTGTCTGGTTAACTATTGGTTAATATACATGTTTGTCTTTGTGTGTTGTGTCATGGAATTTTAATGGTTCATATTAAATGCTATGTTTCAGGTCCCTTTTTGCTTCAGTGGTTCAGTGGGGAATCAAGACCAGGAATGAATTATTGGCGGTAAAAAAAAAACCTAATGGGCATGTGCACCTCGGTCTGTTCAGCCGTGTTTTTCTAGGCAAAACCGCTTCTGTAAAACTCCTGTAATCTTTTTCCTGAAGTTTATTAACCTTTCAGGTGCTTCACAGCAGCAGAAGCAACATGCAAGGAAAAAATGAACATTTAACTTTTTAGTCACAAAAATGATTTTTCAGCAACAATTTTTTTATTTTCCCAATGGTAAAAGGAGAAACTGAACCACGAAAGTTGTTGTCCAATTTGTCCTGAGTACGCCGATACCTCATATGTAGGGGTAAACCACTGTTTGGGCGCACGGCAGGGCTTGGAAGGGAAGGAGCGCCATTTGACTTTTTGAATGAAAAATTGGCTGCACTCTTTAGCGGACACCATGTCACGTTTGGAGAGCCCCCGTGTGCCTAAAAATTGGAGCTCCCCCACAAGTGACCCCATTTTGGAAACTAGACGCCCCAAGGAACTTATCTACATGCATAGTGAGCCCTTTAAACCCCCAGGTGCTTCACAAATTGATCCGTAAAAATGAAAAAGTACTTTTTTTTCACAAAAAAATTCTTTTAGCCTCAATTTTTTCATTTTCACATGGACAACAGGATAAAATGGATCCTAAAATTTGTTGGAAAATTTCTCCTGAGTACACCGATACCTCACATGTGGAGGTAAACCACTGTTTGGGCACATGGTAAGGCTCGGAAGGGAAGGAGCGCCATTTGACTTTTTGAATGAAAAATTATCTCCATCGTTAGCGGACACCATGTTGCGTTTGGAGAGACCCTGTGTGCCTAAACATTGGAGCTCCCCCACAAGTGACCCCATTTTGGAAACTGGACCCCCCAAGGAACTTATCTAGATGCCTAGTGAGCACTTTTAACCCCCAGGTGCTTCACAAATTGATCCGTAAAAATGAAAAAGTACTTTTTTTTCACAAAAAATTTCTTTTCGCCTCAATTTTTTCATTTTCACATGGGCAATAGGATAAAATGGATCCTAAAATTTGTTGAGCAATTGCTCCCGAGTACGCTGATACCTCATATGTGGGGGTAAACCACTGTTTGGGCACACGGCAGGGCTCGGAAGGTTAGGCGCGCCTTTTGACTTTTTGAATGGAAAATTAGCTCCAATTGTTAGCGGACACCATGTCGCGTTTGGAGAGCCCCTGTGTGCCTATGCATTGGAGCTCCCCCACAAGTGACCCCATTTTGGAAACTAGACCCCCCCAAGGAACTTATCTAGATGCATACTGAGCACTTTAAACCCCCAGGTGCTTCACAGAAGTTTATAATGCAGAGCCATGAAAATAAAAAATAATTTTTCTTTTCTCAAAAATGATTTTTTAGCCTGGAATTTCCTATTTTGCCAAGGGTAATAGGAGAAATTGGACCACAAATGTTGTTGTCCAGTTTGTCCTGAGTACGCAGATACACCATATGTGGGGGTAAACCACTGTTTGGGCTCACGGCAGGGCTCAGAAGGGAAGGCACGCCATTTGGCTTTTTAAATGGAAAATTAGCTCCAATCATTAGCGGACACCATGTCGCGTTTGGAGAGCCCCTGTGTGCCTAAACATTGGAGATCCCCCACAAATGACCCCATTTTGGAAACTAGACCCCCAAAGGAACTAATCTAGATGTGTGGTGAGCACTTTGAACCCTCAAGTGCTTCACAGAAGTTTATAACGCAGAGCCATGAAAATTAAAAAAAAAAATTATTTTCTCAAAAATGATTTTTTAGCCCGCTATTTTTTATTTTCCCAAGGGTAACAAGAGAAATTTGACCCCAAACATTGTTGTCCAGTTTCTCCTGAGTACGCTGATACCCAATATGTTGGGGTAAACCACTGTTTAGGCACATGCTGGGGCTCGGAAGTGAAGTAGTGACGTTTTGAAATGCAGACTTTGATGGAATGCTCTGCGGGCGTCACGGTGCGTTTGCAGAGCCCCTGATGTGGCTAAACAGTAGAAACCCCCCACAAGTGACCCCATTTTGGAAACTAGACCCCGAAAGGAACTTATCTAGATGTGAGGTGAGCACTTTGAACCCCCAAGTGCTTCACAGAAGTTCATAACACAGAGCAGTGAAAATAATAAATACGTTTTCTTTCCTCAAAAATAATTATTTAGCCCAGAATTTTTTATTTTCCCAAGGGTTACAGGAGAAATTGGACCCCAGTAATTGTTGCGCAGTTTGTCCTGAGTATGCTGGTACCCCATATGTGGGGGTAAACCACTGTTTGGGCGCACGTCAGGGCTCGGAAGTGAGGGAGCACCATTTGACTTTATGAATACAAGATTGGCTGGAATCAATGGTGGCGCCATGTTGCGTTTGGAGACCCCTGATGTGCCTAAACAGTGGAAACCCCTCAATTCTACCTCCAACACTAACCCCAACACACCCCTAACCCTAATCCCAACTGTAGCCATAACCCTAATCACAACCCTAACCCCAACGCACCCCTAACCACAACCCTAACCCCAACACACCCCTAACCCTAACCACAACCCTAATTCCAACCTAACCCTAACCCTAAGGCTATGTGCCCACGTTGCGGATTCGTGTGAGATTTTTCAGCACCATTTTTGAAAAATCCGCGGGTAAAAGGCACTGCGTTTTACCTGCGGATTTACCGCGGATTGCCAGTGTTTTTTGTGCGGATTTCACCTGCGGATTCCTATTGAGGAACAGGTGTAAAACGCTGCGGAATCCGCACAAAGAATTGACATGCTGCGGAAAATACAACGCAGCGTTTCCGCGTGGTATTTTCCGCACCATGGGCACAGCGGATTTAGTTTTCCATAGGTTTACATGGAACTGTAAACCTGATGGAACACTGCTGCGAATCCGCAGCGGCCAATCCGCTGCGGATCCGCAGCCAAATCCGCACCGTGTGCACATAGCCTAATTCTAAAGGTATGTGCACACGCTGCGGAAAACGCTGCGGATCCGCAGCAGTTTCCCATGGGTTTACAGTTCAATGTAAACCTATGGGAAACAAAAAGCGCTGTACACATGCTGCGGAAAAACTGCACGGAAACGCAGCGGTTTACATTCCGCAGCATGTCTCTTCTTTCTGTGGATTCCACAGCGGTTTTACAACTGCTCCAATAGAAAATCGCAGTTGTAAAACCGCAGTGAAATGCGCAGAAAAACCGCGGTAAATCCGCGATAAATCCACAGCGGTTTAGCACTGCGGATTTATCAAATCCGCAGCGGAAAAATCCGCAGAGGAACAGAATACGTGTGCACATACCGAAACCCTAACCCTACCCCTACCCCTACCCCTAACCCTAACCCTACCCCTAACCCTACCCCTAACCCTACCCCTAACCCTACCCCTAACCCTACCCCTAACCCTAACCCTAGTTCTTACCCCAACCTTAGTGGAAAAAAAATATATATATATTTTTTTTTATTATTGTCCCTACCTATGGGGGTGACAAAGGGGGGGGGGGGCATTTACTATTTTTTTATTTTGATCACTGAGATAGGTTATATCTCAGTGATCAAAACTCACTTTGGAACGAATCTGCCGGCCGGCAGATTCGGCGGGCGCACTGCACATGCGCCCGCCATTTTGGAAGATAGCGGCGCCCAGGTAAGAAGACGGACGGATCCCGGGAGGCCGGGTAAGTAAAAGGGGGGGGGAGATCAGGGCACGGGTGGGGGTGGTGGATCGGAGCACGGGGGGTGGATCGGAACACGGGGGGTGGATCGGAGCACGGGGGGGGGATCGCTGTGCGGGGGGGGTGATCGGAGTGCGGGGGGGTTTGATTGGAGCACGGGGGTGTGATTGGAGCACGGGGGGAGCGGACAGGAGGACGGGGGAGCGGAGCACAGGACGGAGGGGAGCGGACCACAGATCGGGGGGCTGGGGGGGCGATCGGTGGGGTGGGGTGGGGGCACATTAGTGTTTCCAGCCATGGCCGATGATATTGCAGCATCGGCCATGGCTGGATTGTAATATTTCACCAGTTTTTTAGGTGAAATATTACAAATCGCTCTGATTGGCAGTTTCACTTTTAACAGCCAATCAGAGCGATCGTAGCCACGAGGGGGTGAAGCCACCCCCCCTGGGCTAAACTACCACTCCCCCTGTCCCTGCAGATCGGGTGAAATGGGAGTTAACCCTTTCACCCGATCTGCAGGGACGCGATCATTCTGTGACACAGCATATGCATCACAGGTCGGATTGGCACCGACTTTCATGACGCATACGCTGTGTCACAGGTCGGGAAGGGGTTAACTGCCCTAGAGGGGGAAGCCCGCAGAAACGTCTGCCTACAACCAGAACTCACCCGCAGTACCCTGAAGGAGCTAGTGAAGTTCCTGGAAGAGATCTACGGCGAGACTGCTAGCGCGGGACATCTTCGCGCCAAATTTTTCTCTAGGCTGCAGCGGGAAGAAGAAGGAATTTCTCAGTATGCAACAGCACTGAAAGAAGTGTTCGAAGAGGTGCAGAGAAAGGAGGCAGATGGATTTGGCAGCATGGGCTCTAAAGACCGGATACTCCAGGAGCAATTCATTCTGGGACTACACAGCACATCCTTGAGGCGAGCACTGTCAGAACGGGTCCGGGCAGATCCAGCCCTTACGTTTCGTCAAATTCTTGTGGAAACAGTGGCCCGAAGTAAAGAAGAAAGCTATGCATCTGGAGTGATGCGTGTCCAGGGCGCCAATTCCAGAGGGGACCCAAACCATCAAGAGGTGCTGGTCTAGGTAGTGCAAGACCTGCAGCGGTCCCTTGCTAACGTGCAAAAGAAACTGACCCAAATGGAGCGAAGAGTGGGGGACCTACAAGAGACTGACCCACCATACTCATGCAACCATTCTTCAGCTCGATCGACAAGGGATCAGTGGGAACAAGCCCCCTCCCGTCAGGCATCGGCAGCACGAGGACAGGCTCGAAGTATCCCTCGGTGAGGAGGAGGCATTCAATGCTGGGAGTGTGGAGGACGGAGGCACCTTGCCAGAGACTGTCGGAACTATACTCAAGGTCAGTGGAAGCCGCCGTTAAACTACCAACCCCCGCAGTAGTGCGGCACTCTGCGGGGGAAGCGAGAAGAGAGGCCGCTCCATATCATAACGAACACTTGATCGCTGGGAGCCCCATCCTACGTGCTGAATTTGAAGGAGGTGGATTGCCTGGTAGATACCGGGTCACAAGTGACAACGATGTCAGAAGCGTACTTCAAGCAGCATTTCCAGAACCTGGCCAGGCCAGAAAAAGAGACATTGATTCGCTTGTTTGCTGCCAACCAACAACCGATTCCGGTCACAGGGGTCGTGTAGATGAATATTCAAATCTGTGGGCAAGAAGTTGGAAGAAAAGGGATCCTGCTAGTCCCTGAGCCTGTCAAGGAAGATGTGCCTGTAGTACTGGGAATGAATATACTACGTGAACTCGATCAGATTATGTTTACCAAATGGGGACCTGGATATTGGAAGAAGGCTACTCCACATAAGCCTACTCAAGAAGGCCTTCAATGACTGATCCATGTCTGTGGGATGCAGAAGAGTGTGCCATCTTATCAGACGGTAGGGGTCATCCGGGCTCCTGGTAAAGAACCTGTAATCCTACCTCCCGAGCGAGAAACTATAGTATACCTTCCAGTGGGGACTCACCGCAACCTTGATGGGTTGGAAGTGATTTTTCAGCCTGTGGTAGGCGGAGGAGTGGATCAAGAAGTCATGATAGCTCGTACGATAGCTGTGGTCCAGCGAGGACATGTCCCCATAAGAGCTTTGAATGTGAGCCTCAGGGAGGTAACCTTGCCACGAGGGACAGATCTGGCCCTGGTGTACCTACATGAGGGTGAAGTGGTGAGTCAGAAGGAGATGTCTTTATCACCAAAAGAAGGCGTGGGGTGGACCCTAGCAGTTGCTGTGGGAAACGAAGAGACACCATCCCCGGAGAAGAGTGGACGGGTCATCCTTGAGAAAATGGAAGTGGATGTGAAGGCTATGGGCCCTGAGCGTGTGCAAGCAATAGAAACTATGCTGTGGGAAAATCCGGCCGCATTCACCCATCACGCCGAAGATTTTGGCTCTACTGAAGCCATCACGCATGAGATCCCGACTGGGGAAGCTCGTCCAATTCGAGAACGATACCAGCAGATCCCGCCCAAGATGTACCAAGAGGTGAAAACATTACTGAGGCAGATGCTGGATTCAGGAGTGGTGCAGAGTAGTCAGAGCCCTTGGGCAGCCCCAGTGGTGCTCGTCAAGAAAAAAGATGGGACCATCCGGTTCTGTGTAGATTACAGGAAACTCAATGCCTGCACTGTTCAAGACTCGTATCCGTTGCCCCGCATCGAGGAATCCTTGACAGAGTTGGGGAAAGCCAAGTACTTCTCCACCCTGGACCTAGCAAGCGGATACTGGCAAGTAGCCGTGGCAGAGAAAGACAGAGAGAAAACCGCCTTCATCCTCCCTATGAGACTGTTTGAGTTTAACCGGATGCCCTTCGGGCTCTCCAATGCTCCAGGCACCTTTCAACGGCTGATGGAAAAGTGTTTGGGAGATTTAAATTTCGAGGCTACCCTGATCTGTCAGGATGACATCATTGTGTTTTCATCCTCATTCGAAGACCACCTTGCCAGGCTTGGACAGGTACTGGGAAGACTTCGGGCTCATAACCTGAAGTTGAAGCCAAAAAAATGCCACCTCTTCAAGAGGGAGATCGAGTACCTAGGCCACATAGTGTCACAAGACGGAGTTCTACCCTCGCCAGAAAAAGTGGCTGCTATCCAGAAGTGGCCAGTCCCTCAAACAGTGAGAGAACTCCAGGCCTTCCTGGGACTCGCGGGGTACTACCGCCGGTTTGTTAAAGACTTCGCAAAGGTGGCAAGTCCTCTCAATGAATTGCTGAGGGGGCCCGCTGGAGTGCCGAAGACCCAGTGCATCCCCTGGGCACAGGGACAACACGAGGCCTTCCAGGCTATAAAGAATGCCCTTACTTCGGCCCCGATTTTGGCCTACGCAGACTTCGATCAACCGTTCCTGTTGTACACCGAAGGTAGCCTTCATGGGCTCGGTGCAGTACTTTCTCAGATACAGGATGGACATGAGAGAGTTATCGGGTATGCTAGCAGGTCCCTGCGAGACAGCGAAAGAAACCCTCACAATTACAGCTCCTTCCGGTTAGAGCTCCTGGCCCTGGTGTGGGCCATGACAGAAAAGTTTGCAGGCTTCCTGACAGGTACCAAAATTCAAGTTCAAACAGACAATAATCCCCTGGCCCACCTTGAGAATGCTAAACTGGGGGCCTTAGAACAACGGTGGATGGCTCGCCTGGCCAAGTTCGACTTTACCATCCGTTATCGCTCTGCTACCGAAAATGCAAATGCGGATGGGCTGTCAAGAGTGCCTGTGGAGACTCCAGTGGGGGATCTTGATGAGCAACTCGAAGAGGAGGAAACCCCAGATTTCAATAAGTTCAAGCCCCCAATGGTTGTGGCCCAGTCAAGAAGGGAGGCCTGCGCATTACCCCGGTCCTTGGGGAGAACCAATGAGGAATGGGGACATGTTCAGGATGAAAACGAAGGGCTGAGACAAATGAAGTGGTTAGTAACGCAAAAGCGGAAGCCTGGCAAACAAGAGAGAGATTATCTGGACTCTGAAATGAGGAGTGTGTTGCACCAGTGGGATAGACTGGAAGTGCGAGAGTCAGTACTATATCGTAAGAGGCAACAGTCAAAAGATATGGAAGTAAGGTGGCAAGTGGTCATCCCAGGAAGAATGGCTCAAGAAATAGCTAAAGAAGCCCACGAATTCGGAGCGCACTTCGGCCCCACAAAGACCTACCAATGGTTACAGCGGTATGTGTATTGCCCCCGGTTGGAGCTTGTGGTGGAAGAGGTTTGCCGGCAGTATCAAGTATGTCACCTCATTAAGAGTACTGAACAGAGGGCACCCATCCAGACCATACAAACTAAGGAACCGTTGGAAGTCTTGATGATCGACTATCTCCTCGTGGGACACTCGGCCTGGGGGCTGTAATACTGTTTGGTGATGACCGATCATTTCTCTAAGTTCGCAGTAGTCACTCCGACTAGAGACCAGACTGTGGAATCGGCCGCGCGAGCCATCTGTCAAGACTTCATCCGGGTGTATGGGTGCCCAAAGCGCATCCACTCCGACCAAGGTGCATGTTTCCAAGGCAAGGTGATGGAAGAATTGTATCGCATGTATGGCATCGAGTGGTCCCGTACTACCCCTTACCATCCTCAAGGCAATGGAGCTTGCGAATGCTTCAACAGAACCTTGCTTCAGATGCTGAGAACATTGGAGGAGGATAAGAAGGTGTGTTGGCCAGACTATCTGCCAGAATTGGTCTGGATCTACAACAATCGTGTCCACTCCACCACGGGTTATACCCCCTATCTACTGTTGTTTGGAAGAGCTGGACGAGAGATCATTGAGCTGCATTTGGAACAGCCAGAGGAGCTGATGGAGCGAACTGTCACCTCATGGGTGAAAGAGCATCGGCAACGTTTGCAAACGATACGGCAACTGCAAGAAAAAGAACATACGGCCCACAAACCGACTCAAGAGTTACCGCTCCAACCTGGAGACCGGGTATTGGTCAGAGAGAAACGCCCTAAGGGAAAACTAAGTGAGAGATGGGAAGTACAGCCGTACAAGGTTATCGAGCGAGTGTATGCTAATGGCCCTGTCTACAAGGTACAGATTGAAGATGGGGCATCCGCCCCTAGAGTACTTCACAGAAATATGCTGCGGCCTTGCCAGTCTGAGGTCTGTTCTATGCCATTGTCGCCTGAAGGCGCCACTCCACTTCCTGAATCTGTCATGCCTGATGACCAAATCGATGATGAGTGGTGGACCGTCCCTGACACAGTAGGGGGTCCTCAGCCGCCCAGAGACGGTAATCCCATGGATGTACCAGTACCGCCATGCGACGATGAGACCAGACAAGAGCGCACAATGTCCCCTGCAACAAGTGTTCCTCTGGAAGATAGTCAAGCCTTGCCTGACAGCCAAGAACTTCGGAGATCCCAGAGGTCTAATGCAGGGGTTCCACCAGTCCGATATGTAGAACAGTGTGCTCTGTCTGTTTTTACACCTTTGTTGCCTCCTCCATTACACTTTTACCCTGATGCTGTGATGGCCGAGGACGACCATCATTAAGAAGGGAGGCATGTAAGAGGGTGGTGCTGTTATGGACAATAAGAAACACACTGTCACTTTAAGAGGCTGCATCCCCTTGTCTGGTGTGATGGTATGTTCTGCTTTTCTCCCCTGCTCTTATGTTTGTTATGAACTGGTCGGTGCTGTGTGGAGGGGTGGAGCTGAAGCAGCGTGTGGAGGGAAAGTTTCAGAGAGAACTTTGTGCTGTTCTGGCTGCAAGGAAGAGTTGTTGGCTGCAAGAAAGATTACACAGCTTGTGACGAACTGCGTTTGTTAAATAGACTTTCCCGGTTACAGCAAAGGGTGGCTGTTCTGTGCTAGTTTGTGAAGCCACGAAGATACTGAGAAGGGGACTTACAGTTTCCAGGAGCATCCCTAGGATCCAGAAGCAAGGAGAAGACCACGCTTTGCAGAGCTGACAGGAATCCGTGCGCACCACTGTTTTGGACTTTGGGGGCCCCCTGGGACTGGACCTGTGTCCCCAACAGCACCGTGAGTTTGTTCCTGTTTGGTGCACCTGTTAGGGCCTAGTGCAGGCTTCAGTAGTTAGAGCACAGTAGCCGTGTGGCCTGCGTAGTAAAGGCCAGGGAGGTTATATGCAGAGTAGCATCGATATATATGTTTTATTGTGTAAAGTTGCTTGTGAGACAGATTCTGAGTTTGTAATTGTTGAAGCACTGTGCTATTTTACATACAAGATAACTCATGTGCATTATCTTTTGCTATTGTAAACCCCTGTTTGCACCTTCCTTGTCCCTTCCATTCCCTGTCTCCCAATAAATCTATCCTTTGTTGTTTGCACCTCATCTTGTGTACAGTAGTCTTCCTGCACCGTGTTGGTCCCCCGGCCATCGCTTCACACACATACCCTTAAGGTACCGTCACACTAGACGATATCGCTAGCGATCCGTGACGTTGCAGCGTCCTCGCTAGCGATATCGTCCAGTGTGACAGGCAGCAGCGATCAGGCCCCTGCTGTGATGTCGCTGGTCGGGGAAGATAGGCCAGAACTTTATTTCGTCGCTGGCTCTCCTGCTGACATCGCTGAATCGGTGTGTGTGACACCGATTCAGCGATGTCTTCGCTGGTAACCAGGGTAAACATCGGGTTACTAAGCGCAGGGCCGCGCTTAGTAACCCGATGTTTACCCTGGTTACCATCATTAAAGTAAAAAAACAACCACTACATACTTACCTACCGCTGTCTGTCCTCGGCGCTCTGCTTCTCTGGTCTGGCTGTGAGCGCCGGGCAGCCGGAAAGCAGAGCGGTGACATCACCGCTCTGCTTTCCGGCCGCTGTGCTCACAGCCAGACCAGAGAAGCAGAGCTCCGAGGACAGACAGCGGTAGGTAAGTATGTAGTGTTTGTTTTTTTACTTTAACGATGGTAACCAGGGTAAACATCGGGTTACTAAGCGCGGCCCTGCGCTTAGTAACCCGATGTTTACCCTGGTTACCGGCATCGTTGGTCGCTGGAGAGATGTCTGTGTGACAGCTCTCCAGCGACCAAACAGCGACGCTGCAGCGATCCGGATCGTTGTCGGTATCGCTGCAGCGTCGCTAAGTGTGACGGTACCTTAAGGCTATGTTCACATGCAGCATTTTTATCAGTGTTTTTATCTTTTTGTTTTTATGCAAATTAAATGCTGCTTTTTACAGTAACAGCAAAAGCTACAAGATTTCTGAAATCTTATGCACATGCAGCTTGTTTTTATTCCTGACTGAATTGAAACCTACAGCATGTCAATTCTTCATTTTTTTTCAGTGTTTTTTTCACCCACAAAAAGCGACGAGAAAGTGAAAAAATGCTGCAAAAAGTGCAGCAGTGTTTTTTGCGGTGTTTTTGAGGCGTATTGATGAATAAAACAAATTTGATTAAACATGCACTTTAGACAAAGCACACATGTAATCTGCACACAAAATCACCAGTACTTCCCGGTGACCCGCACCGCCATGTTGGCGCTTGTGATGATGCGTCCTGCAGCGCCCGGATTCGTCATTGACATGCGCCGTCTTTTGGCAACGCCGTGGATTATAAAAGGCAGAGAGACACGTGTATTATGCGAGCCCCCCGAGGAAGCCGTGGGCGAAACGCGCGTAGGGGCGCGTGTTGGCAGTTATGGATGGAGTAAAGGGTAAGAATATGATATGGGACTAGTTCCCTTATACTGACATTGATATTACTTCTGGTCACTGGACCATGGGGTATTTCCGCTTTACCTAGTAATATGATGTTGAGCCTTATGGGTGCTTGGGGATGTAGGAAGCACTAGCATGTTACACTTGCTCCGTTAGGCATCCATTTGATTTAATGACTACCATCTATACCCCTTCTTTATATCCATGATGCAACACTGGTTTTAGGGCACCTTTTCTCAATACTCAATTGACTCTGTATGTTACAATTCTGTTTGTGTCTGGAGTTATGTTTTGTAATTCATAGGTTTTTCTTTACTGTATTAATAAATATATAATTTTTAAACATATTGATGAGTTAAAATACTTCATGTTTCTTGGTTTCTATACATTTAGAAGTATCTCGGGGTAGTATCCCATTTAGTCCTGGGCAATCCAGACAGGACTGTCTTGTACGGCAATGGTATCTGTATCTGAGGTTCTGTTTTTAATATCTGGATCGGAGACTTGGTGCTCTTACTGTACTTAGTGTGGTTCTAGTACCATTTCTCTGTAATGGCCATCAGATCTTTGGTGAGGTTGTTTCTGTCTAAAGTCTTGATATATTAAGCCCCCTTAATGGTAAATTTTATATTATAAGCACAATAAGAATGGGTGGCTTCTCTAGGGCCACTGCTGTGTGCTTGCTCCCCAGGCCAAAATTTGCCAGCCAGCCAATGTATAGGGTACTGTACTGGAAAAATGGGAAAGGGTGTGAACTATCCTTATCATCTATTATAAATGTCTTTTATGTAGGAGACTTTATAGCATGTGCTGCAGTTATGCTACAGGGAGGCATGGAAAGGAGGTGAGCTATGCTATCATCTATTGTCAATGGTGTAACCCAGCATTGTCTATAGGGGAGAGCAGTGAGCATGCTCTGTGACATGCAAAGAGGTTACTGTGCAGAGAGGGAGTAGGAACTTGTCCCCATATCCTTCGTCAAAGGTATAATTCTATGTTATCTGTAGGATCGTGTAGTGAGCATGCTTTACATTTATGCAGAATTGGCAGTGCAGAGAGGTCCTGTTCACCTAATATTAATGGAACAGTCATGCTTTATAATAGAGGTGTTACCTTTCACATTAATTAGGACATCTGACAATGAAAAAGACGTCTGTTTTTCCTGTCCACAGTGAATTGTTGGCCTATTGTGAGGTCTCAGCATGAAAATTACAACAAATTAATATTTTTTTCTTAATATCGGTACTGACAAGAAAAAAAAAAACATCTATAAAATGATATCTTGTTGTTTCAGAAATACTTAGTGGACAACATACGGTATATTGCCACCATTAGAAACTTCATGGTAATATAAAGTTACCAGACAAATACTTTACTTTGTCATCTTGTAATTCTTACTCAATAAATCAAGATCTATGAATTAAAGATATGTGAAGAAGATTTCATACAATATAGTACAATTATCTCTTATATCCTGGGAGATTTTTTAGCCTACATTAGACCAGAGTTTGGCACCTTACGTACAATGAATGAGCAGGAGCTGTGAGATCAGAACTATGGAGCAGCCAGGGTATCTCTCTGGATTTGACTTTTGTGTAACTGATGATTATATGTAAAGCAACTCGAAGTGCTCAAGTGATCATCTATACAGGTGTAGCATGGTTAAGTTTTTAAAAAGTTTGCTTAGAATAATTTAGTTTTCTTTTTTTTTTTTAAATAAAAGTCCTCCTGATAGACTTGCAGACCCTTTTTTTTGCTTTATTAGCTAGATAAAGACATTTTTAAGCATACAAAATTCCATAGAAAGTCAACAGATTACTGAAATATAATTACACTCCCTCGTGTGATGGGTCTGAGCTGCTTGGGCGCTGAGGTTGCAGGCAGCACGTTCACACCAGGGCACAGTGCAGCGTCCTAAGTTGACACGACATCTAAAAGGGTCATCTGACTTGGGAGAAGCTTAGATTAACTTACTGATCTTTCTGGTTGTGGATTTCAGAGAATCATGTCAGGACATCTCATTCCCGTGCTGCGCCACTTGTACTTTGAACAGCGCCCAAATGTATAGTACCATGGACCTCATGTCTCAGCTACAAGAAAATCAAAATACTCCCCCCCCCCCCCCCGTACCAATCCGCAACACAGAAACATGAAAAATTTGTATGAGAACACGATTAGGATGTGGAAGGAACATTTGTTTTTCTCGTTTTATCATGACAAATGAGAACGTTCTGTAACAAATCCCCAACATCACAGCCAGTCATTAACCTCCCATCGTCAGTAAACAAGGATTTATTCTCTATGATCACGGCGCCAGGTTATATCAACACGGAATTTATCATGGAACATGGCTTCCTGACACACAAAAACAAACTATGTTTTCTAGGTTTATATGTACAAAGTGCACTAAGATACACTCCTCAAAATTGAAATTATAACACCATGAAGGAAAAGTCATATACTGATGGAAATCATAGGATGAACACAATGTTAATGATATGCAAATAACTAAAAAATGGAAACAAATTTTTTAAAACATATGGATTTATTCAGTATTGAGTATGATCGCCAAATGCAGAAATTATTTAACTTGCATGCTTTGGCTACTATCAACATCTGTGCTGTGCTGCTGAGTGGACTACAAGTTCTAGACACACTAAGGCTGTGTGCACACGATGCAGATTTGGTGCAGAATTTTCTGCACAAAATCTGCATCTTCTGGCAGAAAACGCAGCTGACAATTCATGCGTTTTTCATGCGTTTTTCATGTGTTTTTTCAGTGCAGTTTTGGTGCAGTTTTTAAGTGCATTTTTTATGCGTTTTTTATGCGTTTTTTTCATGCAGATTTGTAAGCGTTTTTTAAAGCTAAATAATAAAGTAAAAAAAAAAATGTCCATGATGTCATTTCCTAGTCCAACCTCTTCTCAATCTTCATTTTGGAAAGCCATAACCACTTTCTGACAGGCCTCATCATGAGTGCTGGTAATGAAGAACACAGAGAAGAACGTAGCCCACCGCATACAGAACAGCATGTTGAAACTTCTGTCCGGATACGCAGGCCACAGCGCCTCCAGATGCTTGGGGTTTTACTGGAGTATCTGAATCAGCAAAGATTGCAGGTAAGGCTACTTTCACATTTCTGGCTTTTGGCAAGTGTTGCAATGCCTCGTTCTGTGGAAAAAACGCATCCTGCAAAGTTGCCCGCAGGATGCGTTTTTTCACCACAGACTTATATTACCGACGCATCGCTATGTATGGACACATGTTCCACACGTCGTGCACTGGATGCGTTGGTATTTGGTAGGCCGTCATAGCGAAAAAATGTTCAAGGGAACACTTTTTCGTACGTCGGGTCCTGCAATAAAGTGCACAGGCGCTACCGGAACTACAGCCCCTCCTTACTCGGACTTAACTATGGGCTGCGGACGTGTTGAAACACTGCGTCTGCTGCCCACGTTGCACAGATTTTGCACAACATGCGTCGGTACGTTGCGCTGACGCTTAGTGACAGCCGCGTACTGACGGATGTGTGAAAGAAGCTTTGGCTACTTGCACATTTCCTTTTTTTTCCCCTCACAATGCGTCCTTTGGGGAAGAAAATGCATCCTGCAAATGTGCCCGCAGGATGCGTTTCTTTACCATTGACATGTATTGCCGATAGATCGTTATGTATGGCCACACGTTGCGTCCGTCGTGCACTGGATGCGTCGGGTTTTGGCAGACCGTTTTCTTTGAAAAATGTTCAAGGGAACTATTTTCTGTCCGTTGCATCTACTGTTTCAGACTGCGCATGCCTAGCAGGAAATATCGCTCTCACGCTATTTCCTCACCCAGCAGTCTGGTGGAAATGTGAAAGCAAACACTTCCGTCTGTACATTGCGCCGATGATTTGTGACGGGCATCTACCGACAGAAGCGTGAAAGAAGCCTAAGCTACACCATGTGTACAATAATATTACAGGTCTCTTTTTTTGACTGTGTTGTGCAGTAACGCATATTTTTCCTACAGTCGCAGACCAGAAGAAGAAGAAAAATGTGGGTACACCCAATAGTTGAAGAAAGAACTATGAAGGGACATTTTCGTGTTCTATATCAAGATTTGAGGAGTTAAGTTTTTCTTATGTGAAATGACTTCCTGTAAATTTATCCATGTCTGACCGAACCTTTTTACTCCTTTTTTCCAGATATCCAGATAAATTCACAGCGTTTTGTAGGCTGAGCATACCAGCTTTCGATCAACTTCTTTCTGTAGTCCGTGCTGAGCTTTCATAAATGGACACTGTGATGCGGAAGTCCATCTATGCTGAGGAAAGGCTGCTCATCACCTTGCGGTAAGTATTTTTGAATTTGTTGTTTTGTTTTTCATAAGTCCTCTTTGACACGTCAATGTTTCCGGTACATGTGGTGAAAGTTTTCCCATGTCCTGGAGACACTGACAGATGACCATTTAAAGGGAACCTGCCCCCCCCCAAAATCAATGCTGAGCTAAGGCCACCGGCATCAGGGGCTTATCTACATCATTCTCGAATGCTGTTGGTAAGCCTCTGATGCTGGTGGTCTTACCTCACCCTCAATTTTGGTGGGGACAAGTTCCCTTTGAAGGCTGGGATCACACATACGCGATATACGTCCAAGTCTCACCGGTGAAATCCCACCTCTGGCACCGGCACTCATGAGCGGAGCGTGCAGCTCCATGTGTTGCTATGCGGGTGCACGCTCCGTTCTGGAGTCCAGACGCAAGAGGAGTGATTTCACCTGTGAGACTCGGCCGTATCTCGCGTGTGTGTGATCCCGGTCCAATGTTTGGGTGTACGCACAGGTCAGCTAGGTGTTATGTAAATTTTTTTGTTTGTTTTGTTTTTACATTTTCCGGGCGCATGGTACACAAACACATACACACATGGATGGCCACTACGAAAGAAAAGTGCTGTTCAACAGCAGAAATTGATGAAGAGGATCACGTTATTCTCCCCGGCTCAGCACATGAACTCTTTATCACCTGCTGCTGGTGACCAGTGCTTTTCTTCTTCCATGGTGGCCATCCATGTGTTACTAATGTCTGACACATTTACACACCTGTACACCGATATCACTGGTCAATTAGTACTTACCGTTAGTATTGTGACATGTGACACAAACCTGTCAGTAGTTTTTGCAGCTATAGAACATGTTGAACACCGACCGATCTACTGCATTGTTACATTGACTGGGGAAGTGTGACTGGGGAGGCAGCATTGGAAGATGTTCTTGAAAAAACAGAAAGGCGGTGACATAGCGGCCATAACTGCTGACAGGTTTCCTTTAACAAGAGGGTGACATTACTAATAATCTTTTCTTTTCCTTTCAGATTTTTGGCCACAGGAGAGAGCTATACATCCCTGCACCTCCAATTTAGGGTTGGTAAATCTACCATCTCTCAAATTGTGAGGTGTACATGTACCGTTATCTGGCAGAAGTTGCAGCCCATCGTGATGCCTTCCCCAACCAAGGAGACTTGGCTGCAGGTTGCAGCAGGCTTTCAGTCTGTGGCCAATTTCCCAAACTGCATAGGTGCAGTTGATGGTAAACATGTAAGGGTTCAGCAGCCACCACGATCAGGATCACACTTCTTTAATTATAAGAAGTATTTTTCAGTGGTCCTGATGGCGGTGGCTGATGCCCATTACAAATTTGTTGCCATTGACGTTGGTGCCTATGGTAGTACTGGGGATTCTCGGGTGTTGCGAACTTCACAGATTGGGATGCAAATTCTTCAAGATGGCGGAACGCTCCCAGCCCCAAGACCTTTGCTGGGTTCCACACATCCAGTACCCTTTGTGATGGTATCGGATGAGGCCTTTGCTTTAACGACCCATGAAGGGGACTGGGTGCCCGATGGAGGATTTTTAATTATCGGCTGAGTCGTGCACGAAGATATGTAGAATGCACCTTTGGGATCATGAGTAGTCAGTGGAGGATCTTTCACACACCCATCCAGCTGGATACTGACACCGTTGACACTGTGATTAAAGCTTGCTGTGTGCTCCACAACTATGTTCTACAGCATTGACATAGATGTGGAGCACCAGCAGCCTGTATTTAATCCAGTGGTCAACGTGGGTCTGGGAAGACCATCCAGCTCCGGTGCGTGTGTGAGAGAAACCTTCACTGACTACTTTATGAGTCCAGAAGGTGCCGTGCACTGGCAATACTCCTGTGTCGGTGATGTGCAGCCGGACCAGCAGAGGATGGACGAAAACTAACCCGAACACTGAAAATTAAATTGAAGACAAAGAAACATTTTACACTTTTTATGGAAAAAAAAATTGTATTTTCTTTTCAATTATTAAAAAAACTTAATAATATTACTATTTTTTGCTTTATTTCGAATTATACTTTATTTTTTTCATTTTAGTCAAATTATGAGTGATGGGAAAAAGGGATAATGTAATACTGAGGGCCAATTGCTGTGTGTGTGTGGTCCCGTGAACGGATTGCTACCATAGTGGCTTCATCAGGGCCCAGTCATTAGTTGTAGGCCTAGAAAGATATGTTTTTCGTAGTATATTCTATAGGTCAAATAAATGTTATTGTAGAATAAAGAAAAGGCAAATTGTAGGGAGTTTAGTAAATACAGTTTTAAAAATACGCTATGGGATGGTGAAAATCCTTATTTATATATAAATCATGAAAAAAAGGTATGAAAAAAGTAGTCATTGCTTTGTTAAACTTCATTCTTTTATTAATTATTTTTTAACTAAATCACAATTATAGCACGAGTTGATTTTCAGAAAAAACTTGTCGGGTATGAGTATTAAAAAAAAATAGTGTGACAGAATATAATGGAACAGCATTATGGTAACATAGTATACTCTGGGCCAAATACAAAGTGGTCAGAGTTGGTATCAGCGTGGTACTGGCTGGTAGGCCAGTGATACCGTTGGTCATGCTGCAGTGGCTGTGGCGGTGGTGGTGGTGGAGGTGGAGGTCTCACACTCCGTGTGATACCTATTACAATGTCTGCTAGGGGGGCAATTGGTGCAGGTTCCTCAAACGCATCCAAAAGGGCATGGACAGAGCTCATAAATTTGCTCATTCTTTTCAGTGCCAATAACCGTGCCTTGTTGGCTATAGTAGACCCAAAAAGATCAAGATAATCCTCTTTGGCCAATTTGTTCAGAAGATCAATGGTCTCATTGACCCTTTTTTGTGGTTTTATCTATTTTTTTTTTTTTTTTTTTTCGGGGGGTGGGACGGTTATTGGCACCGGAACGACAGAGGTTCCTTGGGTTCTTGGCACATCACTTTTGTCAGCCGAAGATGTTGAACTGGAACATATTCCCGAAGTGCCTGCGACAACGGGGATAGAGTCTGTTGAGCCCAAGGCAGATGCATCATCTGCTGACTCTGATGTTTCTTGTGTTGAGTCCTCTACGGCAGGGGTCCCCAACTCCAGTCCTCAAGGCCCACCAACAGGTCATGTTTTCAGGATTTCCTTTGCATTGCACAGGTGATGCAATTATTACCTGGGCAAGACTAAAGAAATCCTGAAAACATTACATGTTGGTGGGCCTTGAGGACTGGAGTTGGGGACCCCTGCTCTACGGGGTCAAGAGCTGGTATGTTCCCTTCAGTGCTGTGAAATAAAAAGGAATTTTTAAGTTTGATACAATAAATTACCGTATTTTCCGGCGTATAAGACGACTTTTTAACCCCTGAAAATCTTCTTAAAAGTCGGGGGTCGTCTTATACGCCGGGTATCGTCTTGTACGCCGGGTGTATATGGTGGGTGGGTGGGGGGAGTGGTCCCGATGACGGAGGGGGCGTCTCACAGGAAAGTGTTAGTGGAGTATGCCCCATTACCTGACATTGTAGCTGCAGCCAGCGTCAACGTGGGGTGCTGGGGAGCGGCGGCTGCTCCTCTTTGTGCCGCGTGGGTGCTGTGGGGCGGCGGCTCCTCTTCGTGCATCATCGGGGCTCTGTGCTGTGGGGCGGCAGCGGCGGCGTATGTTCACGCAAAGTCAGTCGGGGCTCCTCCGGCAACTCCTGAAAGCCCGGAGGCGCCGGCAGCTCCATTGCTGCGATGCGGTGGCCTCCGGGAAAATGGCCGCTGGGGGCGGCGCATGCTCAGATTCAGATCTCGTCCCGAGATCTCTGGAGACGAGATCTGAATCTGAGCATGCGCCGCCCCCAGCGGCCATTTTCCCAGAGGCCACCGCATCGCAGCAATGGAGCTGCCGACGCCTCCGGGCTTTCAGGAGATGCCGGAGGAGCCCCGACTGACTTTGCATGAACATACGCCGCCGCTGCCACCCCACAGCACAGAGCCCCGACGCTGCACGAAGAGGAGCCGCCGCCCCACAGCACCCACGCGGCACAAAGAGGAGAAGCCGCCGCCGCTCCCCAGCACCCCACGCTGACGCTGGCTGCAGCTACAATGTCAGGTAATGGGGCTTACTCCACTCACACTTTCCTGTGAGACGCCCCCTCCGTCATCGGGACCACTCCCCCCCCAAAAGGCACATTAGTCACCGGC
Source organism: Ranitomeya imitator (assembly GCF_032444005.1). Taxonomy (NCBI): domain Eukaryota; kingdom Metazoa; phylum Chordata; class Amphibia; order Anura; family Dendrobatidae; genus Ranitomeya; species Ranitomeya imitator. Next base: position 797,757,833 of record NC_091282.1, read on the forward strand.
CCTATAAGACGACATACAGCGTATAAGACCACCCCCGACTTTTAAGAAGATTTTATATTTTAACTGGAAAAGTTGGGGGGTCGTCTTATACGCCCAGTCGTCTTATATGCCGGAAAATACGGTATATTCATCATTACTGCATTCACTTTAGTTTTAACAAATCACCTCCTCAAAGTCCTGCTGGTGAGCAAGAAACTTAGCTCCTCATATAAGCTAAAGCTCCCTTTGACCGGGGAAGACCCGCTTTTGGACTGGCTGGTCAGAATTTTTTGGAAGCGGTCTCGCACTGAGCGCCACCGCTGATCATTACATTCCCTTGAAAAAAAATTTTTATGCAAGGTGTAAAAATAATACTTACTAATTTGCGGCTGCAGGGTACAGTTGTAGCCGTCATAATGCGAATAGAGATCACGTACAATCCTCGTCCAGCAATTGTCACGTGCATATTTATCTTTGTATGCCTCATCGGCCGGGTCCCATATGGCGGGTATGTCCCTTATGTATAATGGATAACAAAATGTAATTAAAAACCTTCCTCAGATTAAAAAAAGGACTAATCAAAAAAAAATTTAGAAATTGTAAACACACCGATATGTGATTTTATATACTGTGTATATATATATATATATATATATATATAATAAATACATGTGTAGACCCATAGAGAGAGCGTAGGGCAGATATTAACCCAATGATGTAGCATGGTTTAGGAAACCCCCTGGAATCATAACCAAAAAAAACGATCCGGTGGAAAAAAACGGATCCGGCGGGAAAACGGATCCGGCAGGAAAAAACGGATCCGGTGGAAAAAAAAGGATCCTGCAAATGTGCTCGCAGGATTCGTTTTTAACCCATAAACTTGTATTATCGACGGATGGCCACATGTTGCGTCCGTTGTGCAATGGATCCGTCGTGTTTTTGCGGACCGTCGGCACGAAAAAACGTTCAAGTGAAGGTTTTTTTTGTCCGTCGTGTCCGCAATTTTCTACCGCGCATGCGCTGCCAAAACTCCGCCCCCTCCTCCCCGGACTTCGGAATGGACAGCGGATTCGTTGAAAAACTGCATCCGCTGCCCAAGTCGTGCACAAATTTCACAACGTGCGTCGGTACGTTGGCCCGACACATAGCGACGGACTCTTACCGACGCAAGTGTGAAAGAGGCCTTAATGAGCATTTAATAAAAAAAAAAAACGGGAAAAAACGGCGTGGGTTCCCGCGCAATTTTCTGCGCCAGAGGGGGTAAGCTGACGGCCGGGGGCCAATATTTGTAGCCTGCTATGAATATCAGCCCGCAGCTGTCTGCATAGCCTTTACTGGCTATTAAAATAAGGGGACCCCAGAAAAAAAATGACGTGGGGTCCCCCTATATTTTATAGCCAGAAAAGGCTATGCAGACAGCTGCGGGCTGATATTCATAGCCTAGAGAGGGGCCATGGATATTGCCCCCCCCCCCCAGCTACAAATATCAGCCCGCAGCCGCCCCAGAAATGGCGCATCACTAAGATGCGCCAAATCTGGCGCTTAGCCTCTCTTCCCACTCCCGTGTAGCAGTGGGATATGGGATAATAAGGGGTTAACGTCAACCTTGACATTGTAAGGTGATGTTAACCCCAGTTAATAATGGAGAGGCGTCTATAATTATAGATGCCTCTCCATTATTAACCCCTCCAAAAAAAATTGGCGTAGGCTCACGCCCAATTTTCATGTCCAGAAAGGGAAAGCCAGCGACTGCAGGCTGCTAATTTGTAGCCAGGGAAGGGGTTAACCTTCCCAGGCTATGAATATCAGCCCGCAGCTGTCTGCGTAGCCTTTACTGGCAATTAAAATAGGGGGACCCCAGAAAAAAAATGGCAAGGGGTCCCCCTATATTTTATAGCCAGAAAAGGCTACGCAGACAGCTGCGGGCTGATAATCATAGCCTAGAGAGGGGCCATGGATGCGCCAAATCTGGCGCTTAGCCTCTCTCTTCCCACTCCCGTGTAGCGGTGGGATATGGGGTAATAAGGGGTTAACGTCACCTTGATATTGTAAGGTGACGTTAACCCCAGTTAATAATGGAGAGGCGTCTATAAGACGCCTCTCCATTATTAACCCCAAATTACTGAACACAAAAAAAAGACACAGTAAAAAGTATTTGAATATTCTAAATTTTACCATACTTACAAATCCCTTGATGATCTGTGATTTTTTCCGACGCAGTCCATTAATATCGATTGTCCCACACCAGGAGATGTGACTGCTCTCCATGGCTGCCAAAACACACTGACAGGAGCAAAAGCTCCTGCAGTGTGTCTGCGCATGAGCGAGAGTTTACCAGTGCTCAATGAACTCTGGGACTCTCGCTTTACGACAGTGCTGCGTGAGAAAATTTCACGGCAGTTCAATTGCCGTAAAGTGAGCTCCCGAAGTTCATTTAACTCCAGGAAGCGACCGGGCAGCTCCGATACACTGCAGGAGCGATTAACTCCTGCAGTGTATCACCGGAGGACGTCATGGGACAACCTATATTATGGATTACGACGGAAAAGATTTTTTTTTTTTATTTTGGGACAAGGATGATCGTGGATGGTGGCCTTCAGGGACGTATGTGGTGAGCATATACTACATGTTATATGTTGTATGTAATGTATGTTTTATGTGTGTATGTGTTTTTAACCCATTGTAGTCAATCGCCTGACACATTTCGATGGGAGAAGTAGTCCCTCCCGACGAATGACTACAATGAGTCACTACTGACAGACAGACACACAGACAGAGACACAGACAGACACACACACAGACACTACATACCATTTCCACCATACGCTTCACATCGATCCCCATCCGACGGTACGACTCCATTTTCACTACACTCCGCCCACACACTACCTCCACAGCACTGACGTCACTTCCTTCTGCTGCGGTTTTGACACCCAAATCCGCATAAAATCTGCAGATGGTTTTTACATCTGCAGTTTTTATGCGGATTTGACCCACAAAATGGGAGTCTATGGGTGCAGAAACGCTGCAGAACTGCACAAAAGAAGTGACATGCACTTTTTTGAAATCTGCAGCGTTTCTGCACGGATTTTTCTGCACCATGTGCACAGCTTTTTTTTTTCCTGTTGATTTTCATTGTATTGTAACTCACAGTGCAGTTCTGCAACGTTTCTGCTGCAGAAAAAAACGCTGCAGAACTGCACTAAATCTGCATCGTGTGCACATACCCTTAGGCTGATTTCACACTTGCGTAGGGCAGATCTGCGGAGGGCTGCATAGTTCCTCTGGTAAGCCCCTCCCACTGCTGCACCTCTTCCATTCAGCTCCGCCTACGTCAGCAAGCGTCCTGCGCACCTATCTTTAACATTGGGTATGCAGGCCATGCGAAAGTATGCGGATGCCTCCACTTGGGTCGTTTTGACGCTGCACCGACCGCAACAAAATGCAATATGTTGCGTTTGGCGCAGTTCGGCGCAGTGTCAAAACTACACAACAGGAGGCATCCGCATACATTCGCATGGCCTGCATACCCAACGTTAAAGATAGGTGCGCAGGACGCATGCCAAAATAGGCGGAGCTGAATGGAAGAGGTGTGGCAGTGGGTGGGGCTTAATAGAGGAACTGCTCAGCCCTCCACAGCTTGGCCCTACGCAAATGTGAAACCAGCCTAAGCGAGGACTGGGGAAGAAGGGGAATTTCCAGCATGTCCATCCAGTTTAAATAAAATTTCTTTTTTATTTGAACATTTTAAAAAACAATTTTAAATAGAAATTTTTTTAAAGAAATTTTATTTAAACTGGATGGACGTGCTGGAAACTCCCCTTCTTCTTCCTCACTTTGGCTGAAATCACCAGCAGGTACGGCACCCACCAGCTATATTCAATTGCAATGGTTTATGATATATGTCTCAGAGTGTCAAGCTCCAACTTTTCCCTCTCCCTTCTCACAGACACTAATAAGCAAGGACTGCTGAGCGGAGAGAGGGCTATTAAGTCCAAGGCTGCAGATTAGTCCATAGTTTAACGCAATAGCATAGTTTAAAGGGAACAGAATGCTGCAGATAAGCCCCTGATGCCGGTGGGCTTACCTCACCCGCGATTTTCGGGGTGACAGGTTCCCTTTAATACAAGAGCATAGTTGGTGCTTTTCTTACTAGCTTCCATTGCTTTGTTTTTTTCTACTTTTATCTGTACTGTTTATCCCCATTGAAAATGTGTTCCATGGACAATGCCACCAGGTGTGCATCTTGTGAGATGTATGCATGCCTTGAACAGCCGTTTGAGGGTGAATATGTCTGCACTCGATGTCAGTGAGTTACATGAATGGAAGCCCAGGTAATGGATCTAAATGTGCAGCTGGCAACACTCAGGAGCATTGCAAACCTGGAGAGGAGTTTAGAGCTCACTGAGCCAGTGATATGGAGGAGGGTGGAGGTGGGGAGGATCAGGACAGAGAAGTATGCAGCTGGGTAAATGTTTCAAGAAGGAGTAGGGGGAAAAGTGCCAGGGAGCCCAGTCCTTATCTGGCACAACCTAGTAAATTTACCTGTTTGACTGATAGTAGGAATGCAAGCCCAGGACTGGGATCACTGCAGCAGGACATTGCTCCTAGCAACCAGGAAAATTACTGCTGGAGGAAGGAGGGAAATAGGAGTGCAGCAAACGCCAGACAGATGTTGGTTGAAAGGGACTCTATAATTAGGCGGACAGACAGGCTCATCTGCCGCCAAGACCGTGAATGCCGAACAGTGTGTTGTCTGCCACACCCAGGTGTTCGGGTTCAGAATATTGCGGATCGTATAGACAAATTACTGGGAGGTGCTGAGAAAAAAAAACACATCGGTACCAATGACAAAATTTGAGGGAGGTGGAAGTTCCTTAAGACTGATTACAGGAAACTAGGTGAGAAGCTGAAGGCCAGTACCTCCAAGATGGTGTTTTCAGAAAAACTGCCAGTGCCACATGTGTCACTAGAAAGGCAGCGAGAGTTTAGGGAGATAAATAAGTGGCTTAGAAATTGGTGCAGTAAAGAAGGGTTTGGGTAGCCGGAGAACTGGGACGACTTCTCTGTTAGCTACAGGCTCTACGATAGGGAGGGTGCAACTGTGCTTGGGGAAAAAATGGTAAGATAGATGGAAGAGCTTTTAAACTATGATCTAAGTGGAGGGAGAGTAGTTATGCTAATAAAGGGTTAAATAGAGTAGACAAACAGAGGAAGGCAGTAAATGAGGATTTAATAGGGGTTGGGATATGCAAGGAAAGCAGGGAGCTGAGTAGGAGTAACAAATATGATAATAATATTGTCTGCTGGCAAATGCAAGAAGTCTAGCAAACAAAATGAATGAACTAGAGACTCTTATGACGGTCACAGAATACATAGTGGTGGGCATTATGGAAACATGGCTTCATGAGAGCCATGACTGGGTAACAAACGTAGACAGTTACACCACATTTAGAAAGGACAGGAAAGATAGGTGTAGGAGTGTGCATCTTTGTAAAATCCACGTTAAAACCTGTGCACAATGAAGACATTGTGGGGAGTCACAGCAATGGAGAGTCACTATGGGTAAATGTAAATGGGGATGGCAAAAATGGAAAGCTCCTAATTGGAGTTTGCTAGAAGCCTCCTAATATAGCTGAACAGGTAGAGTATGCAATGCTGCAACAAATTAAAAAGGCAGCAAACAGTAATGGGTTCTTATAATGATGGATTTTCACTATAGAATCTTCAGGTTGTGCTAAAAGCTACAATTTCTTATCCACAGTTCAGGACATTTACCTCTCTCAGCTGGTTGATGAACCAACCAGGAGATGTATTCTGCTGAATCTGGTTCTGTCAAATAGACCAGATACCGTTTCAGATCTACGGCCGGCGTCACACTGGCGTTTAAAACGGCCGAGTGCAATGCGATAAAAAATTGCATTGCACTCGGACCAATATTAAGTTATGGGGCCACTCCCAGCAGCCGACTTTTTGTCGGCCGTTTTTCTCGGTCCGAGACAATCGCAGCATGCTGCGATTGTCTCGGACCGAGGAAAACTCGCGGCTCACTCGCACCCATATAAGCCTATGGGTGCGAGTGAGACAGCGCACACCACTCGGATATCATCCGAGTGATGTGCGCTATAAGCGGACACCAGCAATGGAGGAGATGGAGAAAGTCATTTCTCCGCCTCCTCCGCAGCTGTGCTCCGATCCTCCCTGTGCGAGAGAATCGGAGCACAGACGCATGACACTCGGCTCCTGCTCTGCTGCGAGCAGGAGCCGAGTGTCATTAGCATATCGCATCCGATGCTCTCGCTAGTGTGACGCCGGCCTACAGGTCAGGGAGCATTTGGG